>NW_027556402.1:31990573-32550573 GCF_003287225.1 Phascolarctos cinereus
TCTACATCCCAGAGAAACCTTTTACTTCACTTAGAGAAAAGTCTTTTGTAGACAAAAGAATTAAGGGGCTTTATTTAAAAGGCTACAGTGTTTATAAGCGACTCTGTCCAACAAGAGTGGTATCTTAAGAGGTTTATACTTACTTTTTCTAATGGCGGTTTAGAAGGATTCGTTTATTTCTTCCAGTTCTCTCAACTGTTGATGCTAACTTGAAGCTAAAAAGTGAGTGATGTCTAGAAGGATAAATACATTATTGTTGTCAGAAAAATGCAGGTGGAATGACTATTTGGTGAGTGTTACTGCTACTATTACTATTGCTGCTGCTACTACTACTGCTACTACTACTACTACATTAGTCATATTATTATATATTCGTTCTTGAATGACCTTTGACAAGTTACTTAACCTTCTTGAATCTCAGTTTCCCCAGCCATAAAATGAGGAAGATTGAGTAGATGGCCTATGAGATCCTTTTCAGCACCAGATCTATAATCTCTAAAGCCAGATCTTAAGTTTATGAAGCTGTTCATCTAACAAGTCATTACTGTGTTCTGTGCTGGTGAATAAAGATAAAAACGAACCAATCCCTGCTCTGAAGGAGTTTACATTTTGTTGGGAGAATATATCATGTACATGTATTCAGAAAATTAAATAAATTAGATATAAAGTAATTTCAGAGTAATTTCGATTTTTATGTACTTGGTTAGTACAACTATGAGATGAAATCTCATCATTTATCATGGATCCGTCTCCTCATACAAATTCACCAAAATGAAGGGGCCTAAATTGGTAATGATTTCCCTAGAGTATTTGTATACTGTGATAATCCTGGTCATTTGCAATTGTTTTACAGGGCTGTTGGGTATTACATGATTAGAATGTATTTTTTTTAAAAGAGGAGGATACTGGATCCTAGAAATTGGGGGCCTTAGATTAGGTTTCCCGGTGATTTGAGTAGAGTTTTGAAGGAAGTTGGGGAGGGATTCTAAGAAGAGGAGGTGGGGAGTGACCTATGTTCCAAGGATGGGCAGAAGGAGGGGAGAGGGGATATATAATCTATGCAAAGGTATAAAGGTGAGAGATGGAATGTCTTATATGAGAAGGCAAATTTGAATGTGAAACCCAATCATTCAACAAGCATATATTAGGCCTCTACTACTATCTACTACTGTGTTAAGGATATAAAGTGTGAGAAATGATTATTTCTCTCTGGTACTAATAACTAATTTATTAGAACCAAGGTTTTTCTGTTTTTCTACTTCTTCATCCAGAAACCAATCAGTGTGGGGAATCTTTCTAAAATACTTAACTATCCAGTATGGCTGAGATCTAATCAAGGGCAGTAAAAGACATTTTCAGTTTGAGCTAGTGGGTATATTCTTTTTTTTTTTTTTGCTTTCTTTTGGTGAGGCAACAGGAGTTAAGTGGACTTGCCCAGGGTCACACAGCTAGTAAGTATTAAGTGTCTGAAGCTGGATTTGAACTCAGGTCCTCCTGACTCCAAGGCCAGAGGTCTGTTCACTGAACCACCTACCTGCCCCAATGGGTACATTCTTGCTCATTTTGTTTGCTCAGAAAGGTCTGGGAAATGTGGATCCTTCCTTTTGTCAGAGAAGAGATATGGAAATTGATAAGTCTCTTCGACCAAGATGTGGGTGACCAAAGTCATATACCCCAAGACCCTCATTTTAATGTGGCCCATCTTTTCATTGTAATATTCATTCTTTCATTAATTGTTAACCAATCAGAGTTCATTGCCACCTTGAGGAACGTCAGCTCTTCCAAGGGCACATAAACTGTGAGCACACCACTATGAGAGGTCTTTGGTCTAAAAGAGATGGTCAAATGACCATGCTTTTATTAAAACGCAGGTTTTATTATTAAATGAATAAATTATCCAGAAACTATGTCTCTAGGATCCTTTTTATTTTTATTATTTATTTATTTGCTTTTTTAGTGAGGCAGTCAGGGTTAAGTGACTTGCTCAGGGTCACACAGCCAGGAAGTGTCAAGTATCTGAGGCCAGAATTGAGCTCAGATCCTCCTGACTCCAAGGCTGGAGCCCTATTGGATCCTTTTGAAACACCACAAAAGTAAAAGGGAAAATAGTTCCTGCTCCAAATGAACTCATTCTGATGAAGGTGATAACATGTATATAACTAGATACATGCAAGATGTATACCCTATACGTGGAACATTGACTTAGGCAAGAAGACATTAGTAGCTGAAAAGATAGAGAAAGCTGTCTTGCAGAAGCTGATATTTGAATTTAGTCTTGAAGGAAGCCAAAGATTCTTAGAGGTATATGTGAGGAAAAAGCATTCCAGGCATTGGGACAAGAAAGACTATGCAAAGGGATGGAACCAGATGATGTAGTCATCGGCAGGGAGGTCAACATGGCTGTACTATAGTGTTGACTGGCAGGGCTAGAGGGAAGTCATGTGTAAGAAGATTAAAAAGGTAGGCTGTGATCAGCTTGTGAAGAGCTTTAAATGCCAAAGAAAGCACTTTACATTTGATTATAAATGGAACAAAGAACCACTAGAATTTATTGTGGGAGTGAGAGGAGTGTCACGAACTTCCAAAGGATCATTTTGACAGCTCTGTGTTGGGGGAATGATTAGAGTAGGGAGGGATGGGAGGTAGGGATTCCAGTTAGAAGCTTATAATAGTTTAGTGAGAAGAATAAGATGGTGTCTGTGTTAGTGGTGACAGAGGGGGATATATGAGAGATGTTTGGAGAAGGAGATTTGAAAACTGATTGGATAAGTAGAGTTGAATGAGTCTGTATTTTGTTCTAGAAGGGAAAGGTATAAGCAGAGCTTCTTGAACAGGGGAGTGAAAGGTTGAGGCTTTAGGAATCATACTAGGTGTTATTTAGAATAGACACGATCTGTCCCTAGGAATTGTGAAAAAGTAAATCACCAACAATTAGAGAATGACTGAATAAGCTGTGTTACATTGATATCAAAAGGCCCCATGTCGTAGTAGATAGATTGGCCTGAAGGTTACAAAGACTTGAGTTCAAGTGCTGCCATTGACATATCCTGAGTATTTGAGTCTAGGCAAGTCACTGCCTTTGTCAGTCCCCATGCTTTAAGATCATAAATTGTACATTAGGTGTCACTTTTCTGGAGTAGAGGAAATTAAACCTTAAACAAAAATCCATCACTGTAATAAAATTCTACACCCCAATTTAAAACACGTATATAAATACAATGAAAGACATGTGCCTTGCACATGGATGCTACATAGATGCTTATTAAATTGAATTGATAACTGCTTTTTGTGTGTACATATGTATGTGTATATGTGTACATATACGTATATGTGCATACATGTAAATAGAAGTATATGTATATATCTGCGTACATGTGTATGCATACATATGTGTATACATACATATATGCATACATATATACATAATGTGTGTGTGTGTGTGTTGTGTGTGTGTTTGAGGAAGAAAACAGAGCCAAAAGATGAGAACATACATCGGTGTAGGTTGTTTTATTTTATTTTTTTGAGTTTTCCTCTAATCATTATAGCACCTAGTCTAAATGCTGACTAAATGAAATCAGATACTGTGTCCATCCTCCCACCCTTTCCCTACCTGATTTTAGTGTAATTTTATTTTTCAAAAATTCTAGATGGGAGTAGAAAAGGTAAACTGAAATAATACAGTCCACCACATGAATGGTGGCAAAGAAGTATAAAACAATGATTTGAAGTAAATAGACCCATTTTTTTGTACATTGATATCAGAGAGGATTTTTTGAAGAATTTCTTTTATTCTGAAATCAACAGTTGATAGACATGAGCATTTTACACATAAAGAACAGAGAAAGAGGTGGTACATTGCATAGAGCTCTGGGCCTGGAGTCAGGAAGGCTTGAGTTCAAATTCAGTTTCAGATACTTAATAGCTGTGTGACCCTGGGATAAGTCACTTATCTGCTATTTACCTCAGTTTTCTCTGCTGTAAAATGGAGATAATAGGATGACTTATCCTTTGGGGTTCTTGTGAGGAGCAAATGAGATCATATTTGTAAAGAGCTTACCACAATGCTTAGCATATGGTAGGAGCTATATAAATGCTATCATTATTTTAATTATAAACTACGAATCTCTATTATGAACAGCTTTTTTTAAAAAAGTAGCATATATTAAATTAAAATGATAGTGCCAACTCTTCCCAGCTTGTCTGAGTCCCTTTATGAATTTCCTTCTGCTCTCTCCTGTGTATTTTCAAAGATATCTCATTGATGCTTTTCCATCGCATACATATATCACAATTTGTTTAGACTAGATGGGCTCTCACTTTTTTCCTCATTTCCTCACTGTAACAAAAAGTGGTATATTATGCAGATTTTTGTATGTATGAGTCCTTTCTATCTGCCTTTGACTTCTATGTGGTATATACTTTATAGTAGAATCATTGGTTCCAACATAATGTGCAGAATAGGGATTTTTGAAGTATAGTTCTAAATCAATTTTCCAGAAAGGTTTGATCTATTCACAGTGCATTTGTGTGTCTGTTTAACTATATTTCTGCCAACAACTATTGTTTCCTGTTTTGGTCATCTGTCAACCTGATGTGCATGAGGTAGAACCTTAGAACTGTTTAGTTATCAGTGATTGGAAGAATACAAAGGATTTTATAGCTAGTTCAGCTAGATTTTATACATAAGGATTCATTAGTTTATTTTCACAATTTTCTCAGGCCTCAGTCTCCTTATATAAAAAGAGATTATTTGGGCTAAATGAGATCTGAGTTTCCTCTAAGCTTCAGAGAAGAAATTAGCTCTTATCTATGTATTCCTGAAAGATTGTAGGTGCTTAATAAATGCTCGCTGACTGGCTATGATTTTATGATTCCTTAATTTCAACATGAAATTGACATGGCAACAATTACAACAATTATACTCAATCCCTACCACCACTCAAGTATGCTTCTGCTTTGTTGGAACACACAGGAACCATTTAGATGGGGACTTGGCGGCTACAGATTCTTTTGCACATAGAAATGTGATCCAGTCATAACACTGAATACAGTATGGAAAGAAAGGGAAATACATTTAGCAGACAGTGTTCACTTTAACCCATCATGCAGGAGATATATGACTTAACATTCCTTCCTCTACTCTCAAGGTGAAGATAAATATTTTCCGCAATATATAGGCAGCATGGTGTACCCCAAGAACTCTAGACAGACTCAAGAAAGACTGAGATTCATACCCTGCCTCTGATATTTACCAGTGGTGAGTTCATGGGTACACAATCATTTAACAATTCTCTACTTTGTATGATGGGACTAATAATGCCCAGTGGGCATATCTCCCAAGGTTCTCACGAGGATCAAATGAGATATGGCATACCTCAGACACTTATTAGCTGTGTGACCCTGGTCAAGTCACTTAACTCTGTTTGCTTCAGCTCCCTTATTTTTAAAATGAGCTGAAGAAGGAAATGGCAAACCACTCCAGTATCTTTGCCAAGAAAACCCCCAATGGGGTCAGAGTCAGAAACAACTAAACAAAATACTTTGCCGATCTTAGGGTGATATATACAAGTCAATTATTATCATTATCCAAACCAGTGCTTTCTCTATTTCATTAAAATCTTGTCTTCGATCATCCCCAGCTACCATGATGCTGTTTTTTTGGCTGTTAATTACCCAAGGTTCTTCTCCCATTAGCTGTTGCCTGAATTATAGCCATGGCATTTGCAGTTTGGCAAGTTAATTAAGTAATTCCAAATTTCATTCTTTTCTTTGGTAATTCATTCATCTAATTAAGTGCCAAAGTTGATCTTGATGGGAAAATGTGGTCAAAATTATTAATTCTTGACTCACTTATCCTTGGGTTTCACTGGTTGAAATAACTCCCCCCTCCCCTCCCAAAATAAAAATAAAATAAACAAACAAAAAAAACAAAAACAAAAACCCAACACACAAGGCATGTAAGGTGTTTTGTATACAGATATATACCTGTTGGGTACGCAGAGCAGTGGATAAAGTGTTGGGCCTGGAGTTGGGAAGTCCTGAGTTCAAATCTGGATTCAGACACTTACTAGCTCTGTGACATTTGTCATGTCACTTAACTTTTGTTTGCCTTAAGCCACTGGATAAGGAAATGGCAAAGCACAATATCTTTGCCAAGAAAACCCCATGGACAGTATGGTCCATGGGATCACAAAGAGCTGGATGTGACTGAATAACAACAACAAATGTCCCTGTCATTTTTTTCCCTTTTAGCGGATATTATTTTAATTGATCTTCTTATACAGAACAGCCTAACATGTATCCTTTACTTTTCAACCTCTATGGTATACTATGTAGGATGCCCACTGCTGTCTGTGCTGGACAGTGATTTAGGGAGGCAGAAGTATAAGAAAAAAGATAGGAGAACCAATCTGAATGTGTATGTGGTGTGTGTGTGTGTGTGTGCTCGAGCACATGCATGCACATGTTTGAACTCTGAGGCTTAGAACCATTCTGAAAACAAAGAATCCTTATTCAAGCAAAGGAGATGACTTATTCTCCACGTCTGTCTTCTATGGTATCTCTTTATGATTTCATTGGTTTGCCTGGCTTTTTTGTTTGTTTTTACCCTTCTTTTGTGCCACCATTTTTGTTGGAAGGAGGGAAGAATGGAGAAAATAAGATGAACAAGAGGGCCAAATTCAAGAGGTTCTTTTCTGAACCTTCCTTATTAAAATCTCTAGTGAAGCTTTCATGTATTTTGAGTATTGCAATATGGGCATAATGATTGTGAATGCCTCTATGTACCATAGGGACATTTATGTAGAGAAAAGGAAAAATATGTAAAAGAAAAAGGCATATATGCTTGTGTGTGTGTGTAATGCTTTTCCATCACTCTCATTTTCACAAGTATTCTTTCTCCATCCTAGTAAAAGTCGCCTCTTGTAACAAAAATTTACCAACTTGAAAATCAATATATCTGAAAGTATATCCCACACCCTTAGTCCTTCATCTCTGTGAGGGGAAAATAATAAAGAAAGGTCTGTTTTCTAAATCTTTTTAGGGAACAAGCTTAATCATTGTAATTGTTCAGCATTCATTTTATTCTTCCCATTCCCCACTTATATTACATAGGATTTTTAATGTCTCTTTATTTCAATCTGCATCAGTTCATATATGTCTTCCCATTCTTCTCCGAACTAATCATATCAGGCCTAATGACAAGGAAGCTAGCCTTGAAATAGGAAGACCTGAGTTCAAGTCATAACTCTAAAACAAACTTGCCATGTGACCTTGTGCAAATCACTTAACCTATCAGTTCTTTAAGCATTTCTTTAAAACTGTAAATTGCAAAGAAGGGGCCAAATTCTTAGCAGGGGAAGTCTCCTCACTTGGAATTTCTATATATTATGAAGTTACAGGTCCATTCCCCACCCATCCTATGGTGTCACAACATAGAAATATTCTATTACTTTTATCTACTGTAATTAATTTAACCCTTCCCCAATATATGCGCTTGACACAACCTTTTTTTTCCCCCAAGATATTTGAGCCATCTACAGATTCCCCATTGCCTTGGAAAGAACCCTTTTAAATTCTAAGAAGGCAAGCAAAATTGTTGTTAGCTAAACATTTAATAAATACTTATTATAGTGAGCACATTTCATTTTAGACAAGCCAAATTCATGATCCAGTAGAGTTGTTTTTCCTATATGCTGGATGTATATTTTATAGTACATTGGAGCCTCTGGTTTGGTTAACATGTACAGTACATTTTTTGACCACTTTATGTCTTGGGATATACTATGCTACTGCATTATTATAAAACCTTATCATTGTATCCTTTGAGATACATCATGTGTTCTTACTCTTAGATGTATGGGTGGCCATAGCTGTCTTTTACTTGAAGCTGGGTTCAGGAGAATAATCTCTAATTGGGATCCTGTTATTCTCTGTTTCCTGATGTAGTAAAAATACAGGTGAGTGCTCTGGGGAAAAAGTGAGAGAACACTGCAGGTGGTTGCTGCTTTTATATGCCACACATTCGAGAACACGTCTTAAAATGGATCACTAGCAAGTAAAATCCTGACTGCCCATGAATTATTGCTTCTATTTGCTCAGATACCAATGAGAACTGTCAAATGAGCAGATGAAGGTGGCCTGAGGTGAAGTACGGATCTTATTAGGCAGCACAGAAGAGGTGGAAGCTACATGTGCTAAGGGCAAGAGCTTATTTGTCTGCAAATCAGAAATGGCAACTCTGAAATGTCATTGCTGCTCCTGAATTTCAACAAAATATAAGGTGATTATTTTGGTTTTTTAAAAATGTTTTATTGATGTTTGATACTGGGAAAACAAAGACAGTAGTGAAATTGTCCCATATTAAATTCCCAAGGAACTTAGAATCTGACTAAAGGATACAACATGTGCGTAGATAGATAGATAGATAGATAGATAGATAGATAGATAGATAGATAGACAGACATACACAAAATAGATACAAGTTCAATGCCTTGTTTTCCCCAAGAAAGGACACCTTTTCTCCCTCTCTCTCTCCCTCTCTCTCTCTCTCTCTTTTACTTCAATAATATTTTATTTTTCCCCAATTACATGTAAAAATTATTTTTAACCTTCATTTTTTATAAGATATTGAATTTCAAATTTTTCTCCCTCCTTCCCTTCTCTCCCCCACCTACCCAAGATGGCAAGCAATCTGATATGAGTTTCTAATTATGTTAAACATATTTCCACATTAGTCATGTTGTGAAAGAAGAAACAGAATAGGAGTGAAAAACAATGGGAAAAAAGGTGAAAGTAGTATGCTTCAATCTGCAGTAAGACTCCATTGTTCTTTCTCTGGATATGAATAGCATTTTCCATCATCAGTCTTTTGCACTTGGAGGACACCTCTCATTAGTAGTTCATGGAGTATGCTAGGTACCAAGATAATGTGGTATGGTTTGAGGGGCTTTGAGAAAGCTCCCAGATTCACAATTGCCCCTCTTCCAGGTATCACAGTGAAAGGACGTTGGTGGGTCATTTCCATGGGCTCATTGCCTGTTCAAATGTTTTTCGGTGTAGATGCCTCTAGGAGAGGTCAGTAGTGTGAAATAGAAAGAGAGGTATTTAAAGTTTCTGGTTGTGGATGGTATATCTTGAAAAGGAGGTGATATGACTGAGGATCTTGAAACATTGAGAAGGACCTCAAAGCAAAAAAAAAAATGTTGGGAATGTTGATGTTTGTTGAGTTAATGTTAAAAAAAAGGAGAAAATTTAAAATAAAATGAGGAAGTCTTAGCTACAGATAAGCTCAAAGGTCCCTTCCTTCTAAATCTATGATCCTATGACCATATACATACCATTGTAATAGTATTTCATTTTTTAAATTACATGTAAAGACAGTTTTCAACATACATTTTTTGAAACATTTTGAGTTCCAGTTTTTTTTCTCCCTTTTCCTCCCTTTTCTCTCCCCTTCCTAAAATGGCAAGCAATCTGATATAGGCTATACATGTGCAATCATGTACAACTTATTTCCCCATTAGCCATGCTATGGAAGAAGAAATAGAACAAAAGAAAAAAAACACAAAAAGTGAAAATAGTATACTATGATCTGCATTCAGACTCCATTTCTCTGGATGTGGGCAGCATTTTCCATCATACACATATCATTTTGAAGCAATCCAAAACATTAATCATTTCTAAATGAATATATGTAAGGAAATTGTACTTAGATATTCTGATGCTTATAACAGAATGCTGTTCCACAGCCTCTATCTTCCTATGTCCCAACCTCAACCACCATCTCAGCCAATAAACTATCCTATAGTCTATGAAGCCTAGCCTTTCGTGCTCTCTTGGTTAGTCAAGAAACATGTAGTAAGCACCTACTATGTGCCAAGCACTGTGTTAAATGCTGGGGATTCAAAGAAAGGTAAACAACAGACCTCTCTTGCAAGGAGCTCACAGTTTGATTGAGGAGACAACACACAGACAGCTAAGTACAAACAAACTAGAAATAAAAACTGTGTACAAATGAAGTGAAGATAAGCAACAGAGAGAGGGGGTCCTAGAATTAAAATGGATTGGGAAAGGTTTCCTGTTGAAGGTAGAATTTTAGCTATGATATGAAGGAAGCCAGGGAAGCCAGGAGCTGGAGAGGATGTCTTGGAATGCAAAATGGAATGTCTTGTTCTAGGCTTACCAGTATCACTGGATCATAGGGTAAATAGGGGTGTAAAATATAGGAAGATTGGAAAGGGCAGGATGGGTAGGTCATTAAGGTCTTTGAATGACCAACAGAGGAAGGTCACTTGAACAACAAAGTGGAGGATGAACTAGAAAGGAGAGAGACTTGAGGCAGGGAGATCAACCATCAGGCTATTGCAATAATGAAGGCATGGGGTGATAAGGGCTTGCACCAGTATGGTAGCACTGTCAGAGATGAAGGGAAGATACATAAGAGATATTACAAGCATAATTTGGCAACAAATTAGACATGGAGGATGACAGAGAGTGAAGAATCAAGGATAACACCTAGGTAGATTTAGGAATCATCAGCAAAAAACAATAATTAAATCTATTGGGGTTGATGAAACTGTCCTCTCAAAGTTAGCTTGGACAAAGTTTTTCACTCATGAGGTATGTTCTTCACAGCCCAGATCGAAAACCAAATTCAATAAAATAATTGTGACTGATTTACATACTGAATGTTGTATTTTGAGTGACTTTTAGAGAAAATTACACTTTATTTTCCCCTTTGAAGGCTTACTCCAAATGCGTCATTACCGAATGGAGATAATATTGGGTATTCAAAACCTATGCTATTGAAATGGAAGTACTATCAGATTTTACCAATGCAGAAAGCATCACAGCATCATAGATTTATTGCTGATGGATACTTCAGAGATCAACTATTTCAACCTCTCTGTTGTATGTATGTATATATGATGTAACAGGCTCAGGGAAGACTTGTTTAAAGTCAGGTACTGGGAGGGCTGGAATTCAAATACTGTTTCTCTGAGTCTAAATCAAGAGCACCTCTCCCCCACCCCAACCCTCTCCCTTGCCACTGCACCATACTGCCTCCGATTGAAAATAGGTTGCACAATAGAAATACTGTTAATTCTTGGTAATAGAAATTCATAAACCAGAAAGTTGTATATCAAGTGATGATGATTTTTTTCATAAGTAGTGACTTATGAAACTATGTATTGAGATATCGAATGGTTTGAGTCTGTCTTGGTGAAGAAGTATCACATTGATAAAACCAAGGATCTTCAGAAATATTGAAGAAATAAAAGTTCATTAAAAAGCATTTTCAGATGAGATTATATGACAATCTAAAATAATCAGGTTTTCAAAGCTGATTTATTTGACACCCACTGAATTACCTTCTGAAAGATTTAGAAGCAACGGGGATCCAACCAATTCACAGAATGAGGATTAAAAAAAAAGAAGAAAAAAGGCCCCCACCTTACATCTGCCAATGGTACTGCTTGCCAAAAGTCATAATCCTACAAAACTGGAAATCCCTCCCCCAGATGCACTGAACACATAGGCCTTGGCAGGCTTGCTGAATGAGCTGGCCTCAGAAGGGCAGAATTTCTAATAAGTTGAATATATTTTGAGAGCATGTGGTCAGTATTCTTGGAAATTTATGATTACAGCAGCCAGGTCTGGTGCCACGTCCTATTACCCTTTCCAGAATCTGCAAATAAACAATGGGGCCTAATAAGGAGGACAAGCTAGGGATCCTCCTCAACCCATTAGATGTGATTGTGTGGAACAATGGGCCCACATATATCAGGAGCACAGAATTGGAACAATGAGAAAACAGTACTGTGCATTTCCATTCCAACAACTCCACCCACATTGTACAGGCAGATGTCAGACTGAACACATGGGCTGTGTCCTGAAGGTCAGGAAAAAAAAAAACTCAGTTGATGGTCAAATTGGTAGGGAAAGGCATTCCAGAGATACTAGCACTCAATAGAAAATACCCTTCCCTGGGAGTTTATTTCTCATATTCGTTAGTGGGTTAGGCTTATGGCACTATGGTTAGGCTTATATTTCCTATACCCTGAAAAATGCAGTTTCTCAAGTACATATACTTTGTGGCTAGTAAAGTCAATATAATGTTGTGTGTAGCAACCTTTCTTCTTTCCCCTGCCTGCATCTTTTGTATTATACTTATCTCTGTGTCTTATCTGTTTGCTAGACTATAAACTCCGTGAAGGTAGGGAGTCTCTCTTAGCACTTAACATACTAATTTGCACAAGGTAGGAGCTTTGTCAATGTTTGTTGGATTGAATGGAGCCTTCAAAAAAAACCTTATGATTCTACAATTTTTAATTTTTATTCAATTGGGGTTAAATGACTTGCCCAGGGTCACACAGCTAGTAAGTGTCAAGTGCTTCCTCTGAGGCCATATTTGAACTCAGGGCTGGTGCTCTATCCACTGAACCACCTAGCTGCCCCTTGAACCTTGTTTTTATCCTAACCTGATCACCTTTAAAGCTGATACTGTCTTCCCTCTGTTGATTATCTTTGAATTGCCCTGTATTTATCTTGTTTATACATAGTTGTTGGCATGTTGTCTACCCCATTAGACTGCTCCTTGAGAGCAGGGACCATCTTTGGCATTTCTCTGTATCCCCAGAGCTTTACACAGTGCCTGAAACAGTGGTGCTTAATAAATGCTTGTTGACTTGACTTAGCAATACGTTATGATATCTATTTGTCACATAAAGTCACCTCCTGATTTTCTTTCTCTTTTCTTTTCCTTGTTTGTGTGTCTAGGTCACCTTTTAAGATATCACAGTTCTTATATGTGCTTAAAGTAATAAAACTACTGAGTATGTATGATGGTGACTTCTCACTAAATTAAAAATTAATATTATTTGATTTAGTTTAAATTATAGGTTTTTCTGTAGCTAACTCAGGTATTATCTAATTTAAGGGTAAGTAGCCTGCAGTAAGGGCACTGCTGAGTTTAGCATTCTTATATTCCACAACATATTCATATATTTTATTTTCCCCCTCTTTAATTTTTTCCCTTTTGTCCCTTGCCCTTTTTTTCTTTGTTTTGTAAACCTTAAGTCTCACAATGGCACCAATCACCTTGCTTAGCTCTTAATGTTTCTCAGGATTTGATGCGATCAGATATCTCCATCTCTCCCCAAAGTCTGCTAAAAGTATACATTTATTATCTTTAATATTTGGGAAGTCACTAATTTGAACCACTGACCGTTTTACACCTCAGCACGCACTGCCAACCAAATTCTACTTGTCATTAAGACCTTCTTTTTCATATTAGAGTTTCTTTTCCAACCTTTGTAAATAGAGGATCAAATTGAAAATATCCACAGGAACCTCACTCTAGATTAGATAACCCTAAGGATGTGTAAATGCCTCATATATTTCTTTCATAAGTTTTGACATCCTAAATAGGTAGTAATCCTCGATCTTTTTCCCCCTGGATATTCTTTTATTTTGTAGCTTCCTGGGTAAGCCATGATTAGTCATTAATGTGATATGTTTATATAATGTCATTGATCACCCAGCTAGAAGTTTGAAGTAAAAAGTTAATTCCTTCAGTGCTTTGCCCTCAAATCTTGTTTTGCATCTCTCATTGATGATGCAGTAGAACATCTAGCATGTATAAAAGAGCCAGATTAATACCTCTTCTGTTTCACATGAGTTGGGAACTAATGATGAAACTTGTCAATTGCCAATCCCTTCTAAAGTTATACTTGTAAGAGATATAGGAAAATAAACTGTTCTACTCAAAAAAAAAAGATATCACAGTTCTGTTGGTTTAGCCTTAAAAGTCTTTCTGATGGACAGCTGTTGAGTTGACCTCATCTTCTCCATTTGCAAGCATGCAGCTACACTTTTCCAAGAGAACATTCATTTAGGAAAATAAAAAGAAAGAAATCATTATTGGATATTATGCAAAATAGCCTAAAGTCTGTACATCATGAATACTTCTGGAAAAGAAATTAAAGGTGCTATGCATAGTTGTCATTTGTCCTTCATTCTTGAAGAGGACCATGACATCAGGAAGGTAGTGCCATGGCATGCAAGTGAACTGGATTTAAGTGAGGGAGCACTGATGCATGGTTATCACCAAATTATACACACACACACACACACATACACACAAACACAGACACACAGAAAGAGAGAGAGGGAGACATAAAGAGCATATGTATATTTATTGTGTATATATGATTACACACATATATTTACATATACACATATATATGTTAACAGTTATGGGAACTATGCCTGAAACATCTGTCTTTATACTATGGGACCACCAACTCGTTAGAGTGAAGATCATAATTACTACTAAGCAAAGGAGATAGAATAAATGCAAGAATAAAAATAAGGAAAAGATACATTGTGCAATTAAAATAATTCACAACCTGAGCTATTTAAACAAGTTATTGATGATGAAATGGTTAGGAACAGAAAAAAAAGGACACACATACTGATCACGATAATTATGCAATATGAATCAAAAGCTGTGATGAGTAGACCAAAAGTCCCAAAAAAGCTCCTTAAGAAATATTGGATTTACTTGCAAAATGGAGAGCTATGTTAACCAAACCGACCAACCCAAAAATCCACCTATTCAGGATCTAAACCTATTTTTTTTCAGCTTGAACTCTAAAGCTATTTTTAAAAAATCTTATAGAGAATGATGGTAGAAGATTATGTGCAGAATTACTTCATTAAACAGAAATAAACAGTAAAGAGTAAAAGTAATTTTAAAAAAATTGAAGAGACTGAACTAAACAAAGCCATTCTGAGAGCATTTCAGGAGGAAATTAGAATGACAGCAGTGAGAAGAAAGATGAGAAAGATCTGAGAAGATTCTTCATAACAAACTCGTTTTATCATTAAAGAAAGTGAACTCTTATGTCACAATCTCAAATGTGCTTATAGAGCATGTAGAAATGTCACTAAGGAGAACAAATAATGGAAAAGTAGTTGGATTATGGCGAGTGTTCTTAGATGAGACTTACGCTAGAGATGGCAAAATTTCGAGAGCATTAAGGTTATAGAAATTATGGTGGCTAAAGGAAAGAAAGATATTGAAGACAGGAAAAAAAAACCCAGCTTAGGGCTTGTTATTCTCTCCCTTCCAAAAAGGTAACCTGATCAAAGGAGTGTCAACTATGTCAATGACAGGGACAATATGCCTTGTTTGTCATCTACATACATTTTAATTAGAATAATCTAAATATTCTTCAAGGAATTCTTGATGAGGATATTTGAAAAGAACAGAAGGTTTTGCAAGTAATATTCCATGGCTGGCCATAGTCACACAAATTAATGAAATACATAGAAAATGCAATATTCACTTTGTTTATTGTTTAACTATTAAAAAAAAACATTTAACATGGTAGAGCAAGGCTATTTTATAGTCCCTCTTGCAATAAGATATCTGGCTCCCATGCATACATTCCAATTAAACAAGAATTCCTTGAAAACAATAGACAAAGTCTTGTTTGAGGACTCTCTGATCATTAATATCTGGTGAGACAGAAAGCAAGACAGAGTTGTACCAGGGCAGATATAATTTGAACAGGGATACCCTACAGACAGTAGTGAGTGTCACCCAGGTATTCCTGTTTGTAGATGCCATTGTACTCATTTCATCAAGCCCTGGAACAGTGCAAATTCTCCTGGAGGAGATCAATATCTATTCTAAAGATTTTAGGCTAACTATCCACGTAAGAGGGAAAAAAACAGATAAAGAATACCTCTTGCCCAGATTATGATACCCAGTTAGATTGATGACCTAGAGAGCTTGTCCATTAGTAAATAAAACCTGAGACAGACACTCCAAATAGGCAATGAAATATGACAATCTAAAATAATCAATTTTCAATGACCTAATTCTAAAATTAAATAGAAGAATGGGATGAACTGCTTTTGGAGAATTGTAAACTCCTTTGTTGGCCTTAAACTTCTCCGTGAAAAAAAGGCCCATTAAAAAAAAAGTTAATATTACAGCAGTATCATTATATAACTATGAGTCATCCTCTGAAGACTGGAAAATGATAAAGTGATAGAGAGGTGAGAGGTAGGTGTGATAGCAGCAAAGAAATGAATGAGCAAAAAGGAAAAGAAGTTGATCAAGAAATGAATGAAGGATAATAGATGGCTAGCCTCTGAGCTTCCCTTGTATACTTAGGGTGCCAAGAGAAAGCAAAGAAAGCCCCCAGAAAAAGAAATG
The DNA here is from genome assembly GCF_003287225.1 of Phascolarctos cinereus. Lineage (NCBI taxonomy): Eukaryota > Metazoa > Chordata > Mammalia > Diprotodontia > Phascolarctidae > Phascolarctos > Phascolarctos cinereus. Next base: position 32,006,805 of record NW_027556402.1, read on the forward strand.
GATTCCATTTGGGAATCCTCCCTTATGGGAGGACAAGAGTCATGGGCACCACAGATAAACTATGATCTGCAATATTGGGGAAACACCTACATCAATGAGCTTACATGCCTTCATGAGTGTGCAAAAAAAAAAAGGCAAAAGACAACAATTTAATGTGTTTCCAAAAAAGACATACACCTGTCATCTCTTATGTGCCTTGAGCTGAGGGATGGTGACTAAAATACTCCATCCTCACCTATGATAACCAAATCCTCCCTCAAACCCTGATGTCCTTCCAAGATTCTTCTAGTGAAATTGGGAAACTATTACAAGGATGTGAAAACTCAGCACAACTTTTTCCTCATTTATTTGTAAATTCTAGTGATGATGATTGAGACATGTGCCCTCTGTACCAAATACTGATCTTATTTAAGGGGATTATCCATGTGCATAAAATTCCATCTAAAAGGTGTCTCCTCGAGGTTAGTGTAGATAGAATGAAATCACCTGTTTCCTCGATTTTTCCTTTCTTCATAAACGAGAAGCTGATATGGTTCTTCAGTTATCATTCTGGATTTCAATCTGGTTCTGCTAGTCAGATATTGTTGAATAATAAGCAAGTTATCCAGTTCACCATGCCTCTGTCAGTTTTCTTCTAATGAGACAGGGATTATAAGAGACTTGAAGGTCTGCTAAAATGTCAATAATGAACAACAACAAAAGATTTTTCAAAAGCAAAATTAAAATCAATGCTTTATTATGACATGACTGAACTTCCTTGAATTACATTAGCACAAATGTTTACTTTACCCGCTTCTAACGTTGCCCTTGCCTTCCCTGCTTTAAAGCCAAGGGGAAGAGATGAGTTTGGAGTTTTGATCTGTACTGGGAAACAAAACCTTCAAAGACTCTGGAAGAAATTTATCAACTTTCTCTTATCTTTATTTCTTAAGCCATAAATGATAGAGTTGAAAATTGTTGGTGTAATAAAGTAGGCAATGTCAAAATAGGCCTATAAGGTGGTCAACCTTGTCTGACAGAATGCGTTTCTGATTTCCAGGCTACCAGTGACAAAGAGGAGGTCAATAGTCACATAGTATAGGCCTAGCACAAAGCCTGTTGGTGGCCACTGTATGGAGGGGTCCATAGAGACATAGGGTCCATGAGACCCTTAGGATGCTCGTGTAGGAAAATACCAACAGAGAAATGGAAACCACTGGATGAATTAAGGTGGTAGAACTTGGGGAAGAGGAAATTAAGGCAGAGGCTACTCTCCAGGAAAAAGTCTATGCATATGAAGCAAAAAGAGCTGTAGGGCTCTCTAGATCCTAAGAAAAAGAGGATACATGAAAGTGCAATTATATTAGTACATACACAGGAAATCCCTAGAACTTTGAGTACCAGCTCACTTGTGATCATCCTGGAATGATGCAAAGGGTAGAAATCACAAAACATTTGTCAATTGCTCTGATGGTGATGATGTAGACCAATAGGCCACCAAGTAAGAGGATGAGCTAGTACTGGACAAAGCAAAATCTCATGCTCACCAAATTAGGACTGTCCTGGGACAACACGATGAAAAGGTAGGTGCAGCTCTTGATTAGGCCACACAGGTCCCTGCAGCACAGCTCACTGATGACTAGGTTCTTGGGCTTGTGGAGGTTGGGGCAGAACCAAGAAACTTCCAGGATTTAGAGGTTGGCCAATGTGCCCAACAGGAAGAGAAGGATCAGAAGTGGCTAAATGAAGTGCTTCTCTGCAACATAAACACAGCCCCACAAGACGATCTCTGTAGTTGGATGGTTGTGAGAGGAGATCTTAGAAGAAGTACTGGCCACAGTGTGTTTTTGTCCATTCTGAGGGTCAATATTCCTCGCTGGTCTATTCAATTCCAAAGTTTCAGGACTATCTGGGGAAAAATAATACAGCTCCTGGTTGAGACTAGCCATTCACCTCTCTTCTCTTATCCCGTTTCCCTCCTATTCTACTAAACAAATCAAAGTACATTTATTATGTGTTATTTATGTACTCATTATTACATGTACTATGTGTCAGATAGTGTGCTAGATTATAAAGAATTAAACAATACAAAGAATGAAAAGAATTACAAAGAATAAAACAATTCCCACACACCCAAGGAACTTACATTCTAATGGGACAGATAACAAGATAATATAAATAAATACATGTATATATATAATGCACACACATATATATACTTTATCAGTATAAAGTGAATAAATATTAATATATACAAAGTAGTTAAGTACAAAGTAGTCTGGTAAGGAGGACACTAGCAGTTTGTGTGTTGGTGGCAGGGGAAATCAAGAAGGACTTTATGTAGAAGAAATGATATTTGAGCTACATCTTAAAGGACAAGGGGATTCTATGACATAAGAGGTAAGGAAGGAAAGCATTCCAAGGCTGGAGGATGTCTAGTGCAAAGGTTTGGAGATACAAGATGGAGTGTCATGGGTGAAGAACATGGAGGAAGCTGGTGGATGGAGTGTAGAGTGTGGGGGTGGGAGTAATGCTCATTGAATTTAGAAAAATGGATTGGGATTGTGTTGGATAGTACTTTAAAAACTAAATAGAAGAGTCTGTTTTTGTTCCAAGAGGCCATAGGAAGCTGCTGGATCTGGGTGAGTACAGGAGTCACATAGTTGCATCAGCACCGAAGGAAAATTATGTTGGCAGCTGTGTGAAGAATGGATGGGAGTGGGGAGAGACTTGAAACAGGGAAATCCAATTAGGAAACTGCTGCAAGAATCTATGAGGGAGCTGGTAAGGCATCAACTCAGGTCTGTGAGTGGGTCTCCCTAACTGCCTGGATAAATTCCATGGTGTCTCCTCTTGTCAAACTGTTCCACTGCTCCTCTTTCAAATAACATCCACCCTGTCCTGCTTCTCCATGTTTCTATTTATAGGCTCTTGTGGCACAGTGATTAGAGCATTTGTCTTGGCAGTCAGGAAGACCTGAGTTCAAATATAACATCAAATACTTATTAGCTGTGTGACTCTGGTTATTTTTCAGTCATGTCCAATTCTTTGTGATGCCATTTGGAGTTTGAGGTTTGCTTGGCAAAGATACTGGAGTGGTTTGCCATTTTATTCTCCAGCTCATTTTGCAGATAAGGAAATGGAGACAAACAGGGTTAAGTGACTTGTCCAGGGTCAAAAAATTAGTAATTATCTGAGGCCAGATTTGAACTCAGGAAGATGAGTCTTCCTGACTCCAGGCCCAGCACTCTATCCACTGTGTCACTTAGTTGTTTGTGTGACCCTGGACAAGTAACTTGATTTCTATTTGCCTCAGTTATCTCAACTGCAGAATGGGGGTGATAACTATACCTACTACACAGAATTGCTGTGAGGAACAATTGAGATAGTATTTGTAAAGTGCTTAGCACAGTGCCGTATATAATTGGTGCTTAACAAATGCCTATTCCCTTCCCTCCCTTTTTTCCTCCAGAGTAGGTGCCATATAGTAAACATCAAAAAGATCCCAGGATCATAGATTTTGAGCTGGAAGGGACTTTAGAGATCCTTTGCTCCAAGCCTTCCATGTCACAGAGGGAAAAACTGAGTTTTTCTTTCTTTTTCTCCCTTTTTTAAACAAAAAAAAGGAAGGTGTTTGCGATAGATGAAGATGCTCACACTGCTCTTGATGCATTAGCTACATGGTCAGAAAACCAATTCCTAGACAAAAGCTGGTGTCCTACGAGTTGTTACATTTAGACAGGGCAAACATCGGGGAGAGACAACCAGGATCCTGAAGGGAGTATGTGAGGCTTAGGGTTACATGATTTTCCTGAGGTCACACATGTAGTAAGCATCAGATTTGAATCTTGGTCCTCTGTCTTAAAAACTGAGGCTCTTTCCTCTCATTGTTGTTGTCCTTCACTCTTGAAGAAGACCATGACATCAGGAAGGTGATATCATGACTTGCAAGTAAATTGGATTTAAGTAAGGGAGGTCTGTGCAAAGTCACCAGCCTCACTTTCTCCTTGAGAGCCATCTGGGACCAGTGGCTAGATATAGATCAGGATGACTGGAGATGGCCCCAGATGCACTGGGAGATCTGGCCTTTTTAAACTAAGGTCTTTCCCAGTTCTATTTGACTGAGACAATGCCCATTCAGTGATTAAAGGCTAAGTAAGAAGTGAGGCAAAGAATGGCCTCTTTCACCTAGTCAAAAAAAAAAATTTAAAAATCAATCTGAGAGGGTAAGACCCTCAGGGTTTCTGAAATGACAGACAAGCCTCAGGGATGTAAGGGGAACCCATGTACCCCTGGGGCCATTCATTTGTTCCTTTGACTCAGAATTAAATTCCAAGATTATCCAGGAAGATGTCACTGGAAGAAACAATGTCCTTATCTTGTTTGCCTCAGCTCTCCACCAGGCCATAGATCACAAAGCCCCTTTTTCCTGCCCTTTCTAGCTGGTTAACTCATTTGACTAAGAACCACCTTGGGCCTTTCTTCCTTTCACTCAGACTGGCTTGTAAAGTTTATGGGTCAATATGAATGCAGGCTGTGTAAGCTCTCTCTAGCCCCATCCCTTGTACCCATCCTTCTCCTTGCATTCTTTTTTATTTATTTTAATTTATTTTACCTTTAAATTTATGGAATAAAACAAGCATTTCTATAATGCAATATAATTTTAAAAAGATAATTTCATATGAAACTGTGAATCTAACTTGCTATTCCTGTCAAATATATAATAAAGTCATCATGCAAATTTCTTTTTTTTCCTTCCCCACCCTAGATATGGCTACCATTAGACACAAATATGTATATATCTAAAAAAAAAATTATTCTGTACATACTTCTATTTATCAGTTCTTTTTTGGGATTCAGAAAGCTTCTTCCTTCATATGTCCTTTGCAGTTAATTTGGGCATTTTTAATAGTCAAAGTGATTTAATTGCTCAAAGTTGTTCTTAAAATAATACCATTGTTACTGTAAACAGTATTCTCTTGGTTCTGCTCATTTTGCTCTTCATTATTTCATGAAAGTCTATCCATGTTTTTCTAAGATCATGGATTTTTTCCTTAAATTGATAAAAAACAGAATCACTTTCAAGGTTTTTTCCAACTTAGATTCTAGAAGTCCATGTTCAATATTTTCATTCTATCATATTGCCTCTGTTTCCTCACTGTCACATTATCACAGCATATTGATTCTTTCTTGTGACTCTATTAATGTTTTTCTCTCCCCTTGAAATGTCCTGCCTTCTCCCTTCTTCCTATTTGAGTCTGAACCATCCATCATGACCCAGCTGAACTGTGACCTCCATGAAGCATTCTGTGAACATTTCAGTCTTGGCTATTCTTAACCTGTCTTCCTGAATTTCTATGGAATTCATAATATACAGGATGTCCCAAAAGCCTTAATGCACATTTAAGATACTGAAAGCTTAAAACTTTACTAAGACTTATGGCACGCCCTGTGTATAGTACATTTTAGAAAGCCAATGTGTTCCAATGAATTAGTGAGTTGGCCTTGGGATCAGGAAGACCTGTATTCAAGCCTTGTCTCTGACAACCCTACCTGTGTGACCCTGGACTTTAAGCAACTCTCCTTAGACTAGAAATTGTTAAGAAGATACTGAACTGCATTTATAATTTCCTCATCTAGGATTTCCCTATACCAATAAAATTACAAATCCAATCCCTATGCTTATCCCATGTGATTTAGCACTTAATTCAATTCAGTTCACAAGTGCTAGCATGTTCAAGGGATTATGCTAAGTGCTGGGAATGCAAAGAGAAACATTATGTTGCCTTTGTTTACATAAAGCTTACAATCTACTAGGGCATGGACCACTTCTACAATCTAGTGGAGCCTATGGACTATTTTTCAGAACAATGTTTTTTAAATGCAGAAATAGGATGACAACGGAAACCAATTATATTGAAATATAGTTATCAAAATATTAAAAGAGAGCAAGTTTAGGGGACCTCAGGCTTAAAAAACATGTGTGAGGGGGTATACAACATGTATACATATATATATATATATATATACATATATAAACATACATACATATATATGCATATATAATATATAACTTTTAAATAACATCTCTGATATAAGATAAGTACATAATTAAGTCTATTTAAAGTGCACATGAAGTCAATCAATCAAAAATGGTAAAGCAATTTTGAGAGAGTATTAATAGCTGAGGGTGTTCAGGAAAGGCATTATGAAGGAGATGTCATCTGAGCATGGATTTGAAGGAAGTGAGGGATTCTGTGTGATGAGGTGAAAAGGTGTGGAGGGAGGTGACGGAATGTTGTCTATCAGGAGTAGCTAATAAACCAATTTGACTGGAGCTGAGAATGAAGAGAAGTGAATGAAAAGAGAGCTTGAAGGCAGGTGTGGCCCTGATTGTACAAAATTTTGCATTCCGGACTGATGACTTCATATTTTATCCTAAAAACAACTGAGGGACATTGAAGACTTTTGGGTAAGGGAGTGATGTGGTCAGATATGTATTCTAAGAAAATCAGTTGTGGTCCCAGTGTGGAAGGCATGTTTGCTGGAAGAGAGGTGTGGTGGAGAATGGAGAATAATTCTATTCTGTCTTGTATTTTTCCCATTTCTTCAAATGCATTAATCTCCTCTCCTCAGCTAGGGTCATGAACTAAAGACAAAAGTTAGTTCTTACACTTCTATATTCTTTGAAGCAACTAACGCTGTGCCAAGCACACAACAGGTGTTCAAAAACTACTTGTTTGATTAAAATTGGGAGGAAAGATGAAAATGGAACCAGGAATGCATAGAATTGAACTTAAAATAAATTTCAAAGGAGTCCAGAGGAGAAATCTTTGGGCTGAGAACCTGGCCCAGAGACTCTAATTTGTCTGATGAAATCTGGCATCACTATGAGTGACAAATGTTGAGCTCATAGGGAAAAATGTGCAATTCTCGTCCATATGCTGGTTTGTCCATATGTAAACCCTTCTGGGATGAGAAAATAATCAGGACCAAAGTAATCAAAGAGATTAACCCAGTGGTGCATTCTCATGGAAAGGAGCTGATTCCTTGGAGATTCCATTTTTTCCCTGAATATTAACTAAAGAATGGAGAGACCATTTTTGTCATTGGCAGGAAATTAGATTGCAAAATGGTTAATCCTCCCCAAATAGAAATCTGCTAAAGAATTTACAAGCAAAGCCTGAAATACACACAGCAAAACCAAAATGACTTAGTCAATTTAGAAAAGATCACATTTTAATTAAATGGAAAAAAAAAAGAAAAAAGTATGGAGAAATTTGGTCTGACCTTTTGGGGATGCATATGACCACTATAAATGCAATGACTAAAATAACTTTTGTTGCTTCCCCTCCATGTTCCCATTCTGTGATAAAGCATATGACAACTTGAAGAAACTGCTTTATTCGCATCTGGCTATCACTTCTGATGATTTCTCTTTGGCACTTTCCCTTTCTATTTAGCTTTACAAAGCATTGTTACTTTGAATAAATGGTATCTAATTAGTGATCAATTTTATAGTAAAGGCTAACTGAGAAAGAAATTTAAAGTACCTCTTTATAAAGTAATACTTTAACTTATTGTGGGATGGTGTCTTGGGAAGGAAGTTTTCAGATAAAAAAAGTGTTTATACTGAGAAGCACAGATTGGGACCATCTTGCCTCCAAAGAACAGACTTGGGAATGGGCTAAGAGTTTATGTTATGGCTTAGGGCCAATTGTTTCACAAGCTGTGGACTTAAGGAGACAAAATGATCTGGGATATTGTTTTCCTCTCTCAAAATATGAAAAAAAGAAGCATTTTCATGATTTGTCTGCATCTTCATTAGGCCTAGCCCTTTCCATGCACTTCATTATATGTGGAACCAGTGAACTTAATACCCAGCGCTCTTTCAAAGTCTAAAAAGAAAGAAAAAGTAGTCATGATTCTGATACATGTTGGCTGCATGACATTGGGCAAATCTCTTTACCTTTCTCTGGATCTCAGTTTCCTCATCTATAAAATCAGAAAGTTGGATTGGATAATCTCTAAATTCCCTTCTGGTATTTAGTATCCCTTATCTTATATTTTGGTAATTGGGGCAGCTAGGTAGCATAGTAGATAGAGTTCCAGCCTTGGAGTTGGGAGGACCTGAGCTCATATCTGCCCTCAGACATTTGAAACTTCCTAGTTATGTGGCCCTGGGCAAGTCACTTAACCCCAATTGCTTCATCCCCACCCCCAAATATTTCTTTTTATCTTAATGTAGTCAAACTGTGTCTCTGTGTGTGTGTGTGTGTGTGTGTGTGTGTGTGTGTGTATTTAGACTTACTGTGCTCAAATCTGAATTATTTAGTTGTTCCCACTGAGCTAAATCTGGAACTGCTTAACTAATTTTGTTTGTTTTCTTTATTAGAGGAATAAGGAGAGGGAGGAAAAAGTATTTTTAAAATAATATCTAACCTCAGAATGCAATAGTGCCTAAAATTGATGGCTGTGTATCTCTTATTATCAGGCTTACAAACACATATCCATCCAGAAAAATAAAAGTCCTGTGGTCTCAAAAGATTTTAAATGGGAACACAATCTAAGGATTTGAAAATGTCACATAGCTTGAGAAGGACATCTTAACTCTGAGCCAATCTTTGTTCTTCCCCTTATCTGGGAAACGTGTCTTTGAATATACAGAGAAAGCTGCTGATGGGAAAAATATACAAACTTTAGAGAAATCTTTTTTTACCACTTTGGACTCGCTTCTAATTCTCAAATAAAATACAAAGATCTAGGCTTTGTGACTATTTGAGACTTGAGATGACATTCACTGGGTGTTTTCAAGAACAATTCTGAACTACAAGTCATTAGTTGGCTCCTTAGAGATGATTTTTCTAGGGAAAGACTTACTGGAACAACTAAAGAATAGTTTGAGAGATGGTCTACCTACCTGAGAAGGAACAGGGCAGGAAGCTGCTCTCCATGGTGTATTTATCCAAAGCACTTTTATACCATTTTGCATTTGATTAACTTTTATCAACCAGAAGAAAAATCCCTTTCATAAATATATGAACTTGATAAGTGAACCTTCCTTCTTTTCCTGGTATAATTCACAATGAGATAATTATTTAAAAAGCCTCAGAGGAATAAGCAATTAATAGAAGAGAGTTTTTGTCTGATATTTCTCCAACAATTTATACTGTGAAGCACTCTGATGCTTCAGAGAATTGGTATGGAATTTTCAAAGATTCTAAAGAACAAGTATGGATAAAAAAGGGAGAATGAACACTCTTCTCCATCTCTTTGCCCAGCCTCTTCCCAGAGGATCCATTAAGAGCAAATCAAGTCAGATGTCATAGGATAATGGGATTTAGAGACAGAAGCAATCTTAAAGACAATCTAACTCAACCTCCTTATTTTACAGATAAAGGAATTGGCACAGAGAAGACAAATGATTTGCCTAAGGTCATGCAGTTAGTAAGTCATAATTCAACTCTGTTTAATTCAATGTTTATTTATTAATCCCTACTATATTCAAGACAGTGCTGATGAGACAAAAAAAATAGGTAGAATGGTTACTGTCCTCAAGGAGCTTACATTCTACACTTAAGTGAACAGAGACACTTACAATGGTCATCATTATTAACTCATTCCCTATTCTATGATTCCCAAACCAGTATTTTTTACACAAGCCAATCTGAATCCCCAAGTCTGCAATTTAGTTGTTGTTTCTGGGAAGATTACATTTTTTCCAACCTGAAATTTCTGAGCAAAAATGAGATTGACATTTTTAGTTCAAAATGAGAAAATTTGGTAAATGGTGCTGTTACATCTTGATATTCTGAGTTGATTTTTGATTCCTTCAAGTAGGGTGCTTTGTATAAATTTCTGGTGAATGTGAAAAATGTTCCCTCTTACAGGAATACAGGGATGAATTGGATTAGTTTTCAATTTGCTTTTTTTTATCAATCCTTTTTTATCTTTTGCATAAAAATAAAATGCAATAAGCATACCTTCCCAACACATCAAAATCCTTTCTTTGGTCAAATAAAGTCAAGGAGAGAAGAACAGAGAGACAGTTCTCCAAATTTTATAGTATAGATTTCACTTTATGTTTAATCAATAGTAGTAATATTTACACATTTACAAACACATAAATAGACAGCACAGAGAAATGGATAGAAAGCTGGCATTAGAGTCAGAAGGACTCTCGAATCCTGCCCCTTCTATGTAGTAGGTATATTATCCTGGGTAAGTCACTGAACTTTTCAGTGTCCCTAGACAGTTTTCTAAATCTAAAAATTATAGTTAAGTTATCAATCTGCGTTAGTTGAAGAAGGCTCCAAACAGTTTCCCGAACCAAAAAAAAATAGCTATAATAGTACATGAATAAGCTGGGATACAATCCATGTACACCTGACTCACCCTAATACACTGACACACATTTTATTTTGTTATTGTTTTTGGAGGCAATTGGGGTTAAGTGACTTACCCAGGGTCACATAGCTAGCTAGTAAGTGTCTGAGGCAAGATTTGAACTGAGGTCCTTCTGACTCTAGGGCTGGTGATTTATCTACACACTTATGTTTTATACAGTATATTTAGATTATAAACTCCTGAACAGTAGGGATCATCTTTCTTACACTGTACAATTTCAGCACTATGACAAAGGTCACAGGCACTTAATGTTACTTAATTATGAGGATTATTTCAAGTATTACTATTCACTGGCATGTATACTAGCTTGTACAAGATACCTATGTACCAAAGAATTGTCAGGATAATGAATTTGTGAGAAGTAGAAACCATGAATCCATTTGCCAGAGGCATAACGTGCATGAGTTAGACTAAAAGAGCAAATGTGAGACACTAGATAGTCAAGCAGTCAATAAAAATTAATCAGGTTTTTCTACTCTGTGTCAGGCAGTGTGCTAAGCAGTGGGGATACAAAGAGAGGTGAAACATAGTCACTGATCTTAAGAAAATCACAGTCTAATAGGGAATTAAACATAAATAACTATGCACAAACAAGATATAGACAGAATAAACTGAAGAGAATCAACCGAAGGAAGACATTAGAGTTAAGGGAGAAGGGAAAAAGTTTCTTGTAAAAGGTGGCATTTTATGTCCTCTTAGATATTTCCACGGAATAAAGTTCAGATTTAATATCTAGAATGTGAGGGTTCAATAAAGAGAAAGGTGGACAAATAACAAGGTTAAGATCCTCCAAATAAAACTATCCCAGTGGCATCACCCTCATTTTGATATTACACGTAGTTATATTACACTTGATATGACACTCTTATATATAGCCTAAAGTAGTTATGTGGTTTCTATAGGGGACTGGAATGGATGTGACTTTATCTGCCAATCATCATTACTACTCTGTATTCTCGTAACTCATAGCATATCAGAGCTGAAAGGGACCTTTGAGATCCTCTAGTTTTATGTCCTACCCAATATTCCTGACAAATGGGTGTCCAGCTGCTTCTTAGACACAACAGTGCAATTCAATAAACATTTATTAAACACCCACTATGTTCCAGGCTATGCAACTAAGTTCTGAAGATGCAAAAAGGCAAAAAAAAAAAGTCCCTGCCTTCAAAAAGCTTATAATCTAATGGGGGTTAGGTGGGTGGGTGGAGACAATACACAAAAGGAAGCTAAAAGGAGAGAGGTTCTGCCAGAGGGTACCTGGAATTGGTGGAGTTGAAACTAAGAAGACCAGTTGGTAAGAAATAAAGAGATGGCTAGAAATTCTGAGCCATCTAAAAAGAGAGTTTGGGAGCAGCTTTTTGCTTTGTCTTCCAGCCCTCCAAAAAGAAAAAGGTAGAGGCAACTGAAAGTGCAGATGAGTCATTGAGCCCTAAAGCTGAAGCAATCTCCATGAAGATGAGAGTTCTGGTGACAAGCTTTTCCTGGGGGGAAACATGAGGCAAAATCAGGCAGAGAAGCTGGTAGGAAATGAAGATATGGCTGGAAACACTTGGCCCTAAATAAAGGGAGGCTTAGGGAGGAGTAGTTTACTCTGCCCTCCAGCACTCCAGTCATAGGGCTGGAGGCAACTGAAGAGACAGATGAGGTGTTGAGTACCAAAGGTGAAGCAATCTCCTTGATAATGAGATTCTATCTCACAAGGAACTGTTATATCTCTATCACCCAGAACAGTGCTTTGAATGTGATAAGTACCTCATGGGATCATAGTTTTATATCTGGAAATCTTTCAGGTCATCTAGTCCCTCATTGTACAGACAAGCAAGCTAAGTGACTTGTCCAGGGTCTTACAGATAACAATGGAAGTTGGATTTGAATTTAAGACTGCAAATTCAGTACTCTTTCCACTCTACTATGTTGCCTCTGGATTTTTTAAAAATTGAACTCAATTGACTTAAAATTAGGAGTTAGATATCCCAGTTTCTAATGTTATGGAAATAGACAATGCAAATATTAGTTCATAGGAACTCATTGTTATATGATATATTTGTACAGTGATATGACTGGCTCTAATGACCATATATTTTGTTTTTTTAAGTTAACCAGAGTCTATATCTTTTGTGAAATCATCAAGCCATGAGATCCCTAAGGTGGTGACAGGGTATAGCCACCTTTCAAAAAAAATGCAGAAAATATGAAACAAAGAGGGAGATTAGACAAAGGCTTTTCCATGGAAAAGGAAAGAGACTAGAGGAAAGAAAAGTAGTGGATTACCCAGTTAGAGAAATATCCTTTTTTGCTTTTTTAAGTTCACCTCTGTGCAAATCATCCCAAAGCAAGAAGGCCAAGATACTTTTTTTTTTCGCCTTTGTACCTAAGGAATTAACCTTAATCGTCATCAAAACAGCACTTTTACAGATTAGGTACAGTATTACAAGCAATGAATAATAATATATAGTATTAGAACATCTGTGACAGAATACAAGAGGGTAAAGGGTTCATGCACAGTCCTTTTATTCTTTGAATATCATTTATCCATTTTACTTCATCTTTTTTTTAACATTTAGAATGATGCTTTTTCATATTTAGTGAAGTTAGGGAGATTTGGGAACAAAATAGAGCCATTTTTAGTTCATCTGCACTGGGGAAAATTGCTTAATTTATTTGCACATGAATAACTCAAAAACAGAAGAACTTTAAAATGTCAAATTTCACTCCCCCAAAGTGAATATTGAGATTGCTTTAATAAATTTCTAAAAAGAATGTGCAAGGCAATGGGGGAGAGAGGGAGGAATCTCCTTTTCCTCTGAGGAAAAAAAAAGTTAAAAATGTAGATTCTGGGACCTTGACACTTGGGAACTTCATACCATACAATTTTCTTTCCATACTACAGATTTGGATTTTGAATATAGAGGAAATGTAAATCTAAACACCCCGGACAGCTCCAGAACATTTCAGCCAGAGTTGAGAGCCTGCCCAGAAAGCAAAATGATAGGTATCTTAAAGTATGTCTCAGCTATCTATTTTGACCTAATCACAGATCATTTCTGGATGACAATTCTCTAGTAATTTCCACTGCTTAAAAAATTACTTATAATTAATTATATTTAATGGAGAGTCACCAAACAAGGAAGATGGCTCAAATGTCTGGGGAGAAATCTGGTCTAAGTGGCATTTTTCTAACAGAGGCTGAGCATACTGAAATGAAATGGAGCATTTGGGTCCAACAGGATTGAAGCAACCCCAGCACTCTGTTCTCTTCCTCCCTTGGGATGGAATCCTTATGAAGTGGAGCGACTTAAGGTTACTAGATAAATAATTGCCTGCAAATTAATTGTTGCATTCACTGCAGATCCTGCCCCACCCCCAGCTCCCACACAAACATTGCCCAAATACTGTTCAACTGTGGCTTTCCCAATATCAACTCAGTATATATTTGGCAGGTACTTTCTGTTAAATGTCAGAGACAATGGGAATTCTAAGGTTTTGCCTTACTCATCTCTTTCTCTAGCCAAACTAATTTGCTTGCCCTCCCCATTATGATATCCTTCTCATTTACTCCGTTTGTTTTTTGTATGTCCTTTCTTCCCGTTTCCACTATATACCTTTGTCGCCTCTGCAGCAATCCATGTTCATTAAAATTCACTTCTTTAGAGAGAACCAACCCTGACTAATCCCAAACACTTGCTTAATGGAGATACACCACACACACACACACACACACACACACACACACACACACACACACATACACATACACACACACTTCATTCTACATTATTTGTGCCTCCTTCATCATGACATTGACATCCTTTATATATCTCCTGCCCCCAGATCATGTACCCTTAGATTTGTGTGTCTATGGCATCCCTCTCTTTGGGACTACCTTCCTTTCCCTCTGTGATATCCCACCTCCCTCTTTCCTCCACCTTTTGGTAGTACATGGTGGCTGTGGAACATGGATTGTCAGGCCTGGGTTACTGTCTTCAACAGCACAAAATTTGTTCAGTTGGACTTGAATGTTCTTTCCCCATGCTTCATAATTTTCCCTGGGCTCCAGAGTTCTTATTTAAAACTATTTTTAAATTGACAAACCTATTTTATGTTTCTTCTACCCCAAAACCATTGGAAAAGAAAAAGAAAATCATTGCAATAAATATGCACAGTAAAGCAAACCAAATCTCTTTAGTGTCCCTATATGTATGCATCTGTGTTTGTATATATATGTATATGTGTGTGTATGTGTGTGTATGTATGTTTATTATTCTGCACCTTTATTATATGCTGTCTTTCTCATGAGGTTCAAGAATTCTCTGAAATCATGGATAGTCACTGAATTAATCAAAGTTTTTTTTCCTAGTGCAAATGAAACTTTTTCATCTATTGCTGTATTTTTATTCTATTTTATTTTATTTTATTTTATTTTTTTAATTTTTTTTTCCATATGCTTTTGAGTTGCAAATTTTTTCTCCCTTTTTCTCCCCCCCTCCCCAAGACGGCGCACAATCTGACATAGGCTTTATATTTACATACCCATTAAACATATTTTCACATTAATGAAGTTGTAAGTAAAAATTAAAACCAATAGGAGGAACCATCAGAAAGATGAAACAAAATTCAACTTAAGGTAAAAATAAGTGACAGCGATTCGACTTCCATAGTTCTTTCTTTGGATGTGGACAGCATTTTCCATCCCGAGGCCTCTGGAGATGTCTTAGATCCTTGTAATGCTGAGAAGGGTTCAGTTTAACATTCTTAGTCATTGCATAACATGGCTGCTATTGTATACAAAGTCCTCTGGGTTCTGCTCACTTCACTCAGCATCAGACCATATAAGGCTTCCCAGGTTTTTCTGAAGTCAGCCTGTTCATCATTTCTTATAGAACAATAGTATTCCATTACATTCATATACCACAACTTGCTCAGCCATTTCCCAATTGATGGGCATCCTCTCAATTTCCAATTCTTTGCCACCACCAAAAGAGCTGCTATGAATATTTTTGTACATGTGGGTCCTTTTCCATTTGTTTGATCTCTTTGGGATATAGCCCTAGAAGTGCTATTGCTGGATCAAAGGGTATGGACATTTTTGTAGCCCTCTGGGCATAGTTCCAAATTGTTCTCCAAAATGGTTGGATCATTTCACAATTCCACCAACAATGTATTAGCGTTCCAATTTACCCACATCCTCTCCAACATTTATCATTTTCCTGTTTTGTCATGTTGGCCAATCTGTAATCAAAGTTTTTACAGATTTTCAAAGTTTTTTTATAGTGTTATTGTTATTGTATAAATTGTCCACCTAGTTCTGCTCATTTCATTCTCAAGCAGGTTATATTTAATCACAGTTTTTGAAAAAAAATTCACATTATGATATGAGGTTTTCTTTTGGTTCTACTCACATCACTCTGTGTCACTTCATGTAAGTTAGTAAGTCAAAAAACAATTTTTAAGCACTTACTATGTGCCAGGCACTATACAGTCATAAAGAAAGATAGCCCCTGTCCTCAAGGAGCATACATTCTAATCGGGGAAAGACAATTCATAAAAAGGGAAGCCAAAAACTGTGTGGTAATGAGGTTTCTCCAGCTGGAGTTAGGTTGCTAAGCCTGGCTAATAAGAGATGGCTGGTCTGGGGCCTTTCTCTAAAATGCAGGTTCTAGGAAGAACACAACAAATGGGAGAAATCATCTGTTTCCTGAGGGGCAGAAATGAAGGGAGGCTCCTAGTCAATTGTTTTCAAGTAGACAGAAGGCCAGGAGTTGGTCTACAGCAGTCTTAACCTTTTTTTTTTAATGTCATAGATCTCTTTGGCAGTTTGGGGAAGTGTATGGACCCCTTCTCATAAAAATTATTTGTGGTTACATTTGTAATTGAAGGAAAATCTAAATTTCACTTAGAATCTAAAATGTAAATTTCTCTTTCCATTCAAGTTCATGGACCTTCTGAAATCTATGCACAGGCCCTTAGAAGTGTGTGGATTCCTCTAGTGTAGAGATTAGAGTAGACTCCATCCAGAGAACTATCTGGTGAGTAGGGGAAGAGTCCAATGATCTATCTCTAAGTAGACAAAAAGCCAGGAATGTTGACCCAGAGAGAGCAGAATATTTTCCAAGAAAGTTTCCAAAGGAGTACAGAGCCATGAGTAGACACCTATTCTTATTGGCCCTATTAGTGACTCTAATACAATAACCCTTAAGTTACTGTGCTGTTATACTTTTAATCTCTTGAAAACCAAAGTATGAACCACTCAAAGGCAAGGTTGCTGCCTTCTATTTATTTATTTCTTTTTCAAATTTCCCAATACCAGTAAGCAGTTGGCATACAACTGGTGCTTAATAAAGTACTATGTTGCTTCACTGACTGATGGAGAATCTGTCTTTGAAGTGTATTGCTGGAGGAATGAGAGAGATCCACAGTGACATATATGTCTATCCATGTCAGATATTAGCATTGTCTATTTGTCATTTCCTTTTCAAGGTCAGTTTTAAGTCCTTGAATTGTTCCCCCCAAAAAGGACATGAATAAATGTTATGAATAGTTCACACAGCTCATAATCTCATGATATATGATGCTATTATGAAATGACTTATACAAACATGGAAAATGGCTCAATTGTGGCTAGAAAATGTCTAGATAGGAATTGCATTAATGACATTCTTTATCTCTTTAGGCACCAAAAAGATATGTTACAGACAAAAAATTCATCCTGGGAGCCCGGTGTCATAATCTCTTGTGTTCTAACAGACAACAAGTTAATTTTTTCTCTCCTGCTCCTCAGATATACCATGGTATTTAAAACCTCTTATGTGTTTCATTTCTTTGTGGTGCTAATAACATTAGTGGGATTATAGTATCATAGATTTACTGCTAGAAGGGACTTTAAAGGCGGACGACCAAGTCAGTTTCTACCCTCACCTTTTTACAGATGGGGAAACAGGTTGAAAGAAGTTAAGCTCTAGTATAGGTTGCTGTGTGGGCTGTTCTGTGGCCTCCTCTATGGGCTGCTGCCTAGACATCAGCATGAGTTCTTGATTGGGCTACTCCATGGATTTCAACACAGCATCCATCATAATTCCATGGTTTCCATCTCACTGAGCTCTGTATCACTGTGGGTGATATGTCTTCCACTGTCACCTGCAATGTCTGCTGCCACCACATCAAAATGGGAGGGAATAGCCTCCATTGGGCCACTGCAGACACAAAATAACTAGAAAGGGTTTTTCCTCTTACTCTTTATCACTGATGTTCTCAGAAAGGAGAAAAGTACTCTGTCCAGGATCTGATCCCACTTCTCAGACTCCCCTTTCACGAGGTTGCACAGAACCCTCCTAATACTGCTGGAGGTCATGGACAGGATGCTATTTATCTTTGCCTGGAAAACTGACCTGATGGTATCTAGTTTTCCGAGGGGAACACTCAGGCCCTGGAGCTGCTGCTGAAGGTTCTGATTTACCTAGCTCACAAATGGAATGCTAAGAGTGGTAACCAGGAGCTGGGAGTGGCCAAATTGAGGAAGGAAGGGAATAAGAACCCTTGGCATCTTCAATGGCATTTTACTCCTTTAGAGACAATCAGATACAGATAGAAGAATGAAGCAGAAGCCACCAGGGGTCCCACCAGGCCCAGGCTCACTTCCTCAAAAGCCTGAGAGTCAGCTTCAACCTGAAGCACAGGCAGTAAGTCCTTGCTGTGGTGTCTCCTGGTGACATCCTGAATGATGGGCTTTGCTTCTGATGACATTTATACTGCTTGGCCCACTGAGTGACATTTTGGTTGAGGACGGGCCAGCACTAGCAAAAGCAAACCTTTTTGTTTTTATAGTGTGCAATCTACACACTGGAGGAGGTGACATGGGGCTGTTTCGTAAGTTCCAGGTGGTCCTTCCAGTCCATCACCAATAGCAACCTCTTTCCAAGATACATGAACATAAAATTTTGGCTTACAGGAGTGAAATTCTGGGTTTGCCTGCAAAAGTCCCACTTCTCTGAAAGGGTTACCAGGTAATAAGGCAGGGAATCATCCTCCAGAAGCCTTTGGACTTGGAGGATCTTATGGTCGATGGCTGGAATTTAGGGATGGCAGTAGAGATGGATGAACACACTCAGTAATGCCAGGTCCTGATCCTCTGCTCCTTCCAGTCTTCTTTTTTTATTACTAAATTTTATTTTTATGTAACGCAATAAAACAAGCATTTCCATAACATAGAACAATAAAAAAGATGATTGCACATGAAACTGCAAATATACTAAGCACAACTTGCTATTCCTTTCAAAAGTACAGCAAAATTTTCATGTATATTTCTTTTTTTCTTACCTCCTCCCTCCCTTCCCTAGAGGTGACTACCATTAGACCATTAGAAACATATATATGTATATGTATATATATATATATATATATGAATTACTCTATCCATGCTTCTATTTATCAGTTCTTTCTCTGGATACACATAGCATCTTTCCTCATATGCCCTTTATACTTAATTTGGGTACTTATAATGGTCAAAATAACTTATTTGCTATACATGAGAATATATTTGTAAAGTTCTTAGTCCAATGTCTGGTACATAGTAGGCACTAAATAAGTGTTCATTCTTTCATTTGGCTGATAGGGTAGATTCATGCTATTTGTGTAGATGTTCTCATCAGTCTTGTTTAGAGGTCGTTAAGATACTCTGTGCTATAGTACCTCAAATGCTTATGTTATATACCTCCAGACCCAGAAGCCTGTTGACTACATTACCTACTTCTCCAAGTTCCACAGAGAGGATTATCAACTAGATTAGCTAACATTAGCTTCCTACTGTGTCCATTATTGGCCCCAAGTAATTTTTCACCTCCACCAATCCTAGACCACATTTGGCCACCAGACTGCATTCTACCCTTTTAAGATATCGGTCTAGGGGCAGCTAGGTGGTGCAATGGATAGAACTCCAGCCTTGAAGTCAAGGGGACCTGACTTCAAATCTGACCTCAGACATTTGACACTTACTAGCTGTGCGACTCTGGGCAAGCCACTTACCCTCAATTACCTCACCAAAAGAAAGACATCAGTGGGCTTTTCTCCATATCTTTGAAACTTCCTACTGTTCTGAGGTAGTACTGGCTATAGATCTTGAGATTGGCAAAGAACTTTGAGGTAGTCTAGGACTATAGCTTCACAGGCTCGTATGTTTAGAGCTGGAAGGGAACTCAGAAATTAGCTAGCTCAACTCACTTTATAGATGAAGAAATGGAGGTCTAGTTTAACTGTAAGCTATTTTTTAAAGACATAAGCTTAAAGAGATAGTTATAAGAACTTATATGAGCTTGAAAATAACAACAACATATGCACAAAAGACCAGACTGTCCACTTCAGGAAGGCATTAATTTTTATATCATTAGAGTAGATGTTAACGGCTTAATTCTCAATTTATGGAGGAGATTTTGATGAGCTTGAAACTTCACAGGAATTCTGGTTCCATGTGACTTGTCATCTTTCTTTTGTGGGGAAATTTGCGTGTGTTTTATTTAGGGTTTTATACTGACTCCTCTTGGCCAAAGATTTCTTGGCAATATCTTGTTCCTTGACCTCTTGCTGATGCTCTAAGTCCATATCACTCATTCTTGCTTCACTTGTTTTCACAACCAGCCTTAACTCTCTAATCTACCATTTTAATGATTCATGAACCATCACCTTAGAATCTCTTGCTCCCCTGACTTCCTGCCATCACTGACCTCTTAATTCTCATCCTGGAGTAGCCTCCTTCATATATTTTCTCTGCTTCTCCTCCAAGGCTGTGAACTGCCCCTAGAGAAAGCTACAAAATTGAGTTGATTTTTATCCAGAACAAATTTATGGTGCATGACTGAGCATGGCCCACATTGTGGTTGCTCAGCAGTCTTGCTACTTTTCTTTTATGAACTTCTATATCACTACCCCAAATGAACTTTTCCAAACTTTTTCCCTCTCTTTTCAAGTTCCTACCCCCCTAATATTTGCAGTAAATCAATCCATTAATGAGTATTTGGTAAGCGCCAGGCACTGAGGTTGGTGCCAGGGCATACAAAGCCAGTAGATGACTCATTCTCCTCTTTTACTAAGAAGATCTAAGCCATCTCATCAGTGTCCCCTTGATTCATGTACTTTTAGAAACTTTTTAGCATTTACCACCTATTCTCTTCTCCCTTTCTCCAAAAATCAAGAAAGAACTTTTCTTCTTGAGAAATCTATCACCTCTCCTTGTGCCTTTGATCCCACACATTACCTCTCCTCTCCTCTAGACCCTTGCATCAGTAATCAATTTTTTCCCTTCATGTGTCTCCAATATCTCCCTCTTCACTGTTTTCTTTCCAACTATTAACATTGTGTCCAGGTGTCCTAAAAGTCATCCCCTTGTCCTTATACCACATCTAGCTATCTAGCTAACCTAAAATCTCCTTTCTTCCCCACAAAAAGTTGTCTATGCCCAATGTCTCCACTTCTTTACGATCTTCTCTCCTCTACCCCCAAGAAATCTAGGTTTGCCCTCCTACATTCTGCTGAAACTTTTCACAAAAACAACCAGTGCTTTCTTAATTATTAAATGCAATGGCCTTTTAAAAGTTCATATGCTCCTTAACCATTATTCAGCAAGTGATATTGTTAAACACCTTTTCCTATTAGGTATTTCCCATGCCTTGGTTTCAGAAATACGTGTCCGGATGGCGGAGTGAAAAGATAGTCACTCTCACTCTCCCCTATCAACCTCTGCAAACCCAGAAAATATCAGCCCAGAAAAAAAAAACCCTGGAACACCTGAACTAGAAAAAAGACAAGGAGCAGCAGTGCAGTAGCCCAGCAAACAGATCTCTCAGTGCCTCAGCAAAAACAAGGGGCCCCAGGCGGATAAGTACCCTGCGGCATTCATCTGAAAAGAGGTGAAGAAAACAGCCTAAAGGCTTCCTAAAGTCCCGGTCTTGCTGATTCCAACCCAACACCAGGTGAGCTGTAGGAGCCCTGAAGCCCCCAATTGTGAAGAAATCCTGAAGCCCAGGTGGTAGAGCAGGCAAACACCAACACCTGGACCTCCGTGTGCCTCAGTGAGGGTAGGGGAACCAGTGGAAACCAGCTCAGAAAACCACCAGGAGTCTGGGCACTCCACCACAAAGGAATCCCGCGCATTAGCAGAAAGAGGGAGACACACTGCAGGGGGCCCCAGGCAGATAAACACCTGCAGCACCATCTAAAAGGAGCTGAAGAAAGCTAAAGGAAAGGAAAAGCAGGCAACCTAGAATTGCCTGAAAGTTCCAGCCTTGCTGATTCCAGCCCAACACAAGGTAAGCTGCCAGAAACCTACAGCCTCCAATTCCAGCATAAGAGGCCCCAGCAACGCAAAGCCAGTGACCAAGACCTAGGCTCCCAACACAAGAAGCTTGGGTCAGTACCCTCTGTTCCCCAGCAGGAGAGCTCAATCTCTTTAAAGGCCAGGGAATAAAGAAACACCATGAGTAAAAAGAAACATACCATAGATTCATATTATGAGAAGAGTGAAGATCAAGACAGAAATTCTGAAGAGGACAACATTGTCAACAAACCCACATCTGCAACAACAAAAGGGAATATGAACTGGTCTGAAGCCCAAAAAGCCTTCTTAGAAGAGCTCAAGAAGGATTTTAATAGTCAAATGAGAGAGGTAAAGAGTCCTTCAAAAATACAATTGGCCAGTTGGAAAAAAAATACACTGAAGAAAACAAGTCCCTAAAAAACACAATTGGCCAATTGAAGAAGGAAGGACAAAAACTAACAGAAGAGTACACTGAAGAAAACAAGTCCCTAAAAAACACAATTGGCCAGTTGAAGAAGGAAGTACAAAAACTAACAGAAGAAAACAATCTGTTAAAAACTAGAATTGGACAAATGGAAACTAATGTCTCTATGAGAGAGCAAGAATCAGTCAAACAGAAACAAAAAAATGAAAAAATATGAAAATGTAAAATACCTCATCAGTAAAACAACCGACCTGGAAAATCGACTCAGGAGAGACAATTTAAAAATTATTGGACTACCTGAAAATCATGATGAAAAAAAAGCCTGGACAGTATCTTTCAGGAAATCATAAAGGAAAACTGCCCAGAAGTCCTAGAACCAGAAGGGAAAATAACCATAGAAAGAATCCACGATCACCACCTGAAAGAGATCCCAAATTGACAATGCCAAGAATATAATAGCAAAATTCCAAAATTACCAGATGAAAGAGAAGGTGCTGCAAGCAGCCAGAAAGAAAGAATTTAAATATCATGGAACCACAGTCAGGATTACACAGGACCTTGCAGCTTCTACATTAAAAGACTGCAGGGCATGGAACATGATATTCCAAGGCAAAGGAGCTTGGAATGCAGCCAAGGATCAATTACCCAGCCAAAATGAGCATCATTTTTCAAGGGAGGAGGTGGATATTCAACGAAATAGGAGACTTCCAAACTTTCCTGATAAAAAGACCAGAGCTCAACAAAAAATTTGATCTTCAAGTACAGGACTCAAGAAGGACTTAAAAAGGTAAATGGGACAGAAGGATACAATATGTTGTTAATAAGGGGGGGGCTGTTTAAACCCCTACAAGGGAATATGAGACTTGCAACCCTTGAGAACTGTATTGTTATTACACCTTGTTAAAGGAGTATACATAAAGAGGGTGGATATTAGTTGACTTTGATGTAATGATAAAAAAAATCTAATCAAGTGGGTTAAATGGATCCAAATAAGTGGATCAATCTGATCTTAGAAAAGTACTGAGAAAGGAGGAGGCAGACAAGGGTAAATTACATTACAGGAAAAGACACAAAATCCTATTACAGCAGAGAAGGGAAGGGGGAGCATTGTTTGAACCTTACTCTCATCAGATTTGGCTCAAGAAGGGCATAATATAATCAGTTAGGTATAGAAATCTAACTTGCCCTATAGGCAGTAGGAGGGAAAAGGGGAAAGAAAAGGGAGGGGGAAAGAAAAGGAGGGGGGAAAGAAGGGAGGGAAGCAGCAGTAAGACTAAAGGGGAAGAAAAGGGAAAGGGATAATAAAAGGGGGAAGGGACTGAAGGAGGCAGTGGTCAAAAGCAAAACACTAGTGAAGGGCAGAAAGGAAAAAGGAGAAAGAAAAGCATAAATAGGGGGAAAAGGATGGAGAAAAAGACACAGATAGTAATCATAACTGTGAATGTGAATGGGATGAACTCTCCCATAAAACGGAAATGGATTGCAGAATGGATTAAAAACCATAATCCTACAATATGTTGTTTACAGGAAACACATTTGAAAAAGAGTGACACATACAGGGTAAAGGTAAAAGGCTGGAGCAGAATATATTATGTGTCAGCTGAAGTAAAAAAAGCAGGGGTAACAATCCTGATCTCAGACAAAGCAAAAGCAAAAATAGATCTAATCAAAAGAGATAAGGAAGGAAACTACGTCCTGCTAAAAGGTACCATAGACAATGAAGTAATATCATTACTAAATATATATACACCAAATGGTATAGCACCCAAATTCTTACAGAAGTTCAGGGAGTTACAGGAAGAAATAGACAGCAAAACTATACTAGTGGGGGGACCTGAACCTCCCCCTCTCGGCACTAGATAAATCTAACCACAAAATAAACAAGAAAGAAGTTAAGGAGGTGAATAGAACATTAGAAAAGTTAGGTATGATAGACCTCTGGAGAAAAGTGAATGGGGATAGAAAGGAATATACTTTTTTTCTCATCAGTACATGGCACATACACAAAAATTGACCATGTACTAGGGCATAAAAACCTCACAATCCAATGCAGAAAGGCAGAAATATTAAATGCATCCTTTTCAGATCATGATGCAATAAAAATTATATGTAATAAAGGGCCACGGAAAGATAGACTAAAAAATAATTGGAAACTAAATAATCTAATCCTAAAAAATGATTGGGTCAAACAGAAATACGTGTCCCATGGTTCGCTTTCTAAGGCTGCATAGACGCTAGAGGGCTAAACCCAGAATCAGGAAGATATGAATTTAAATTTGGCCTCAGAGACTTCCTGACTGTGTGACCCTGGGCAACTCACTCAACTGCTTTCTGTCTCAGTTTCCTCATCTATAAAATAGGGAGAATGATAGTGCCTATCTCTCAGGGTTGTTTTGAAATATAAATACACTGCTTTTGGGATAAGATCAATGAAGAAGATCATAGGATGATAGATTTAGAGGTAGAAGGGATCTCTACAGCTAGTCCAAACCCCTCCTTTTAGAAACATGGAAACTGAGGCAAAAGGGACAGGAAGTGAATGACTTGCCAAGGTTACAGTAGTATGTGGCAGAGCCAGGTTTCAAACCTAGGTCCTTTGAGGTCAAATATAGTACTCTTCCCTTTTCCCAAAATATATGAGAGGTGATGTAGAGGAAAGACTCAAAGATAATACCAAAAGTGGATGACTAGATGAATGATGATACTACCATCAAAGATAGGGAAATCAGAAAAAGCAAGAGGATTGAGAACAATATTACCTAGCATTTCTGTAGTGCTTTAAGGTTTACAGAACACTACAAACACCAAAACTCTGTGTGTATAGGTCTGAATGCCTCAGAGAATTAATGGACCTCATAATCCTAAAACATCTCCTCCTTCCCATCAGGGTTTCCTTCTCTCAGTGAATTGATCTTAGTTGATGAGTTACACAGGTAATCTTAGTAAATTAATTTGTGCTAAGCTTGTAATGCCTAATAACACTTTAATGTGTTTCCTCTTACAGAGACATTACTATTTTAATAGTGAATATTTATAAGGATAATACCTTGACCCAAAGTAATGAGTCTGGATAAGGTGAACTTTCATTGTAGTCCTCAAATTTTACCTTATAAATACACACCATGTCTGTTTTACAGTTAGAGCTTTGGGTCTAACTGTACAGAAGAAATCTTCCTGGGTGGGATCATCCCAGTCTCAAATGGACATTGTGGCCGATGGAAAAGAAATCTTGGAGCTGGATACTTCTAGTTTCAGTAATTTAAAATATATATATAGTTACCTTATAGGGAGAAACTATTTTTTTAAAAAATAAGTACCTAAGTGTTGTAGTAGAATATAATGCGTATAGTGCGTAGAATAGTAGAATAATGTGCTGGAGTTGGAGTTCAGAAGAACTGAGTTCACATCCTGCCTCAGAGACATTCTAGCTGCATGGCCCTGGGCAAGTCATTCAGTCTGTTTTTTTCATCTGTAAAATGGGGTTTATAATAGCACCTCCCTCACGGGGCTGTTGTGAGGATTAGATGAGATGACCATATTTTGCAAATCTAAAAGTATGATTTAAAAGCTAGTTATTATTATTTTGTATACGTGGCTTTTTGCATTTGCTATTTTAATAAACTATTTTATTTTTTTTAAATCACTTATTGATTTATGTAGTAACAGCCAAATAAAATGTCCTAATCTTTATACAAAAAAAAAACAGTAACAAAGAAAATCAGACTCTTCAGCTGGGAGGGATCTCAAAGATTATCGAGCTGGATAGCAATCCCCTCCAGAGCATCCCCCACTTTTAGCTGTGTGTGACACATGCACAGTGTGCAGGAAAGAGAGGAGTTTCTTCTTTATTGGTACATCTTTGCTTGATTTTGGAGGAATGTATATCAGATGAGCCCCTGGGAAGGGGCAGGGAATTCCATAAAAGTTTTTAAGTCTTCAAAGACACTGAACTGGCTATTGTTGTAATCAATTAGCCCATCAATGAACAATTGTGGTGTGCCAGGGACTGGGCTAGGTATGGGGGATACAAAGGCAAAAATAAAACAGCCTTTGCCATTGGGAAGCTTCCTTCGCATTGGGTGAGACAACAGGGCAGAGAAAGAGCAGTGAAGCTGGAGTCAGGAAAAGCATCTCTACCATTCACCAGCTATGTGACCTGGGACAAGACATAACCCCAATGAGCTTCACTCTCCCAATCCTTAAAATAGGGATATCAACGTTTACTTTACCTGCTTTATGGACTACTTATGGAGTCCTTGTGAGCACCAAGTGATAATAATGAGCTAGCATTTATACAGTGCTCTGGAGTTTGTAAAGCACCTTACAGATATGATCTCGTTTGCTCCTCACAATGTAGGGGTGATTATTATCCCCAGTTTTTAGAGATGAGGAAACTGAGCACCATATCACTCTTCCAGGTTTGCAAAGCACGATCATCTCACCCAATCCTCACAATGATCCTGTAAGGCAAGTGCTATTATTACCCCCATTTTACAGATGAAAAACACTGAGGCTCACTGACTTGCTCAGGGTCACATAGCTAGGAAGTATCTGATGCTGGATTGAACCTGTCTGGTCTCAAGATCTGCACTGTATCCTCCTGCCACACTATAATAATACTAGCAGAGCTATCTGAATGGAAGACTGTGAAATGTAATGGAAAGAGGACTGAATTTGGAGTCAATTGACTAGAATTCAAATCTCATTTCCAACACTTGCCATCTAGGTGGTCTTGGACAAGTCTCTTCATTTTCCTTGACCTCCAGGTGCACTTTGTAAGCATCTATAAAATGAGGGCATTGAGTTAGCTGGCATCTGGGGTCACTTCCAGCTCTAGATAGGGGGACAACTAGGTGGTGCAGTGGATACAGGGCCAGGTCTGGAGTCAAGAATATGTGAGTTCAAATCTGCTTTCATATACTTACTACCTCTGAGACCTTGGGTAAAGTCATTTAACCTCTGTTTGCCTCAGTTTCCTCATCTGTAAAATTGGAATAAGAATTCCAGTTCCTACCTCCCAGGGTTATTGTGAGGATCAAAAGAGATAGTAATTACAAAGTATTTAGCACAGTGCCTGGTACGTGGTAAGCTATATAAATATCAACTAGCATTATTAGCTATTACTATCTGCAATCATATGATGCTTTTCTGATTCATTTATCATTGAAAAGCCTCTAAGTAGCACAGTGGATAGTGTTGGTTAGATTCAGGAAGAATTGAGTTCAAATCTTGCCTCAGACTCGTACTAATTATGTGACCTTGGGTCAGTCATTTGACCTCTGCCTCAGTTTTCTTATCTGTAAATTGGGAATAACAGTACTATGTCCCAGGGTCAAATAAGGCAATATATGTAAAAAACCTCACAAACTTTAGAACAGATGTAAGTTATTATTATATTTGTATGATATTCTTCTTTCTGCTTCCCAGAGATGCTAATTCAAAGGAAAAGCTAGGGTCAAGCATTTATTTTTTTTCTTTGCCTAACTTCCTTTCTCCTGTGATTGTGAATAGTCAAGCCTCTCTGCGTTTTGTGTTTGAAAAAGAGTACACTTATTTCTACTAGTCTCTGCAATGATATCTTGAGACTCATATGCGTAGGGAGGGAATTCTTCCATTACAGATGATGAGGATTTCAAATAGGGGTGAAGAACACTCAGGGCCTACAGAATAGCCCTAATAGTATGTGAGAGCCTGGAGCGTAGAAGAGGGATTGGGTCTATTCTATGTAGTCTAATAGACTTGTTCATTTTTGCCCCAAGGCTAAATCAAAGAGCACAATGGGTGGGCGTTCCAAAGAGGTAAATTTAGTCTTCATATCAGGGAAAACTTCCTAGCAGTTAGTGCTGCCAAAACTGGGACAGACTGCTTCAGAAAGAAAGGAGGTTTGCCCTTTGGGGACATCTTCAGGGAGAGGCAGGCGGACCATTCATTGTAAAAAGAGTTCTTTTGCCGCAGTGGTCTTGGACTAGATGGTCATTGATGTACCTTCTAGCTAAAATTCTGTGATTCCATAAAAAGTCTCTCAATTGAATAGAAACTGGGAGAAAAAGTAGTTTTTGAATGTCTGTCTTCTAGGGTCTTTGATGACTTGTCAGCTAGTAATAGGAGAACCACACATATATATTATTCAATTCTTTTGTGAATGCTCATCTTTTTATAATTACCCTACTTTTTGAAACAGGAAAACAGACTAATAATGGTTAGCCAATTTCCTGGCTTTTCCCACCCTTGACTACGTAAATTGGAGTGACCTCCAAAAAGTCCTACCATCCTGTCAAAAATCATAAATTCATTTGTCTGCATGAAATAATAGAGACAAATGTGTACCACTAATTTAGCATAGAGTGCGAAGAGGCCTGGTGGGTTTCTTTGTTTAGATAAAAGTAAGTTTAAAAAAAAGTGTGTTTTTTTCACAAGTTCCATAAAAGCCAGCAACATGCAGAGAATAAAATATGATATATTAATGTCTGTTTATTAGCTGTCTATTTCCAAATCAATTCTAAATTTCATTTTCAATATTGATTTTCTTTGAAGCAATTATGTGATTTCTCAATATATTAATGTGTCTTTTATTTACTTAAATAGAATTCAAAAGCAAGGGAAAGGAGAAACCAGAGTTACTCAATAATCAGAACATGAAAAATATCATCACTCATCTCTGGAAAAGATCTATTTACATCACAAGGAGCCATTTATAAGATGCAATTCAAGGATGACATGGACGGATGGAAGCTTACCTCTCTTAATCTCAAGGTTCTCACCCTAACCCTCATTCAGTGAAGTGCTAGGCACATAGTCAGCACTCATTAAAGACCTTTTGATGGACCAAGTATTCCTCAGATCTCATTGCAGATCCAGAATACCTAAAGCATTCTTTGAAAAAGGAATTAGCAGCAGCAAATCCCTCAGCATGCATGTGTTCTCAAGGCATTTCTTGCAACACTTTATAGATAATTCAACCCAACCACACTTTATCTTGTGGCAATGAGTCACTAACAATTATGTAAGGGGTTAAAAGACCAAAGCAAAGCAGGTCTTGACTTAAATTAGGAGCTTACACTCCAGTTGGGCTGAAATCACTGGAAAACCATAGAGGAAGTGACCAATAGGACACACATCATCTGTCTATTTAGTGAGGCAGTCAGAGTTAAGTGACTTGCCCAGAGTCACACAGCTAGGAAGTATTATGTGTCTGAGGCCAGATTTGAACTCAGGTCCTCCTGACTCCTGGGCCAGTGTTCTATCCACTGTGCCACCTACCTGCCCCTCTACACACACCATCTAAAAGGGCTGTTCCATTCTTTCTTGTTGCGCTACCACCATTGTAGCCTACACTCCCATCACCTCTTTTAGATGGACTCTCAAGATAGCTTCCTTCTTGACTTACATGACATCAATTGCTTCTCTCTCTAGTCCATCCTTTGGAAGTGGCCAAAGCAGTCTTTCAAATTCATAGGTATGGTACCATCACTCTCCTGCTCAAAAACTCTGGGTGCCTTCCCATTTCCTTCCAAAGAGAAACTCCTCAGTCTAACATTCAAGATCCTCCCCACTGCAACATAACTAATTTTCTAGACTTACCATGTTATTATCCCTCTCATATTTTTAAGCATCCTCCAAACTGGCCTGCTCACTATAGTCCTGTACTGAAATTTCATGTGGCCTTCTCCTATATTCCCTTTTGTCTTAAGTCCCTGCTCCTGTAATAAATAATTCTGAAATTGGCTTCCTAGCAACAGACCTTCCCACCCACAGTCTCCAACTACTGACAGCTTTCCTCTCCTTTAAGAATTAGCTCAAATGGCACCTTCTTCATGAAGCCATTGTGCCTCATAAATCTCTTGGTAGGCAGCTAATCTGAATTTTGATTATTTATCCCCAAGCTTCACGCTTCTTCTGACTCTGTAAGTTCCTTGTGGAACTTTCTTGAGGCTTTTGAGGAAGTAAGCACAGTTATGAGGGTAAATGAAGGATATATTTTTTAAAATATCACGAAGATAGGAAGTATTCTAAAGAAATGAAAAAAAAATCACAATAGCTAGTGGCACATATGCCTACACTCATATCTCTGTGTCTCTTTAAAGGATTTGTGGATGCTTTTTTTAGTGGGCCATGTTTTCACAGCCACATGACTTAAAAGCAAAAAAGATCCCACTCTTTGATGATAACAACAACAAAAAAGGCATTCGACTCCATAGTACAAAACACATCCCTGAAAGATCTCTTCCAACAAGTTGTATCAAGATTTGGGAAGGCTGTTGCTACGCTATCTGGGTTTCTCAAGGAGAAATGTCTTCAATGCAGGCTCATCTTTGGCAGTTGTGGGAACGTGTTCATGTCATTGTTTCCTCCCTCTGGTGTCTAGTGTCTAGCATCTATGCTTAGTACTCTCCTCAGGTAGCAAGGGGTCAGTGTTCCAAGAACAGTGAGGTCCCTAATGAGGTCTTTCAGAGACAGCTTCAGCTGCAATTCTGATAGTGTGCTTATTCTATGATACTAGTCTCTCACTCTGGTACAAGGGCATGTTTGCAGAGCCCAGACATAAAAGGTAGACTTATTCTATGAGATTTTTGAAAAATGGAAAGGAGAGATTATGATAATTTCGCATCCAATACATTGAGTAAAGTTTGAAAGAAATTCTAGAAATTGAAATAGTATAAAAAAAACACAATAACTCATGTTTATATATACACAATATATGCATGTATATATATACGTATATACATACATATACACATACATGCACATATACATATATACATACATGTGTGTACACACACACACACACATATTGCTTTCTGGTTTGTAAAGCACTTTCCTCACCACCACTTTGTGAGGTATTTAAAAAAATGACAAAACCCAAAGTTAGAGAGGGTAAGACCCTGATTTAATAAGGGTCAAATAGTTAATGTTAGAGTAAGATTTCAAATCTGTCTTTCCTGAATCTAAGTGTCATATTATTTCTTCTATACTCTACTGCCAGTATTAAAGAAAGTGGTTTTCCTGGAATATAATTAGTAATGAGCCTGGAGCTTGTAATGAAGGTCTTGACTAGAAATTTATGGGACATAGCACAGGTCTCATTCTGTGGAGAGAAGCGAAATCTTCCTGGTATGACTCTCTGGCCAAAAGAGTCAATATTAGATAACAAATGATCAAAACTAAGCTTTTGAATGAAATTCCAGGGTCATGGAAGAAGGGAGTAAGAATAACTCATTGTCTCTTCCTCCTTTTTTGATGATCCTTATTTTTTCTCTTGTTTTCCAAACTGTAGAGATATGGTGGTTCAGTGGGGAAGAGCTGAACTGGGAGTCACTGTATGTGAATTTGAATCCTGGTTCTGCCCCTCACTACCTGAGCAGCCTTCAAAAAATTATTTTTCACTTTTCTAAAGCACAGTTTCTTCATCTTTAAATTGAGGAGGGAGGTAGGGGGTTGGGCTAAATGACTTCTAAGTCCCCTTACCCATCTCAATCAATGATACCATAATGTAATAAAGAAACCCCTTCAGGGCAAGACTTACAAGTTGTTTCACCTGTTACTGATCTCAGTTAGTGGAGTCCCTGGGAAATGGTGAGTCTATAGAAAGTTATGATTCTGAAGGAATTAAAATCTCATTGAAAGTTTTATAGTGATTTCATTATTCCTATCTGAAAGTGAACATAGACACCTCTTCCTGGTTGAGTTGCTTTGTGATTTCTAAGGGTATCATTATTTTCCTTGTTGTTTTCCCCCAACTTTTTTTTCTTCCTCTCTAATTTTTATCCCTCTCCTGCTCTTTTCCAATGATGGTACACCATGTTTTCAAAAACCTTAAAGGTCATGTAACTTATTCTCTTTTAAAAATTCTATTATTTATTCTACCCTTGTTTTTAACCTTGATAGAATATTAGCATACAAAGAGATTATTTCATTCATTGTCTTTGTGTCTCTAGTGCCTGACATATAATAGATATTTGACTGATTGATGGTTTGTACCCCATGGAGTACCTCCTTTAGTACTAGCACAATGTTCTGCATGTAATCAGCATTTAATTAGTGTTTATTAAATTGTTGAAAACGCAAAAAAGAAGGTGAGTCTGGCACATGGGGATAAAGAGTTTTATTGGCAGTCACAGGAGAAATTGTTCCTGTCCTAAACTCCAATATCTGTAATCCAAATGATCTTGGGCGAGTCATTTGTGCACTAATTTGCCGACTTTTTTTTAATCTTTAAAAGGATAGCCCTGCTCCATATGACCTTCAAAAGGTGAATGAAATGATGCCCATAAACTACTTGGCAGTTTACTGGGGGAAAAGAATGGTACTAAAAGAAAGAACAACTCCCACTACAAAAAAAAAAAAAAGACTTGAGACCACTCATTACCATAAAGAAAATGAATAGTGTAATGATGTCAAGTTCAAAGGCAGAAACCAACCCCAGGCTTTGCACTCCTGACAGGAACACAATCTCAATGTCATTTTATCCACACTAATGACTGGAATGCTTTAATTAACCAAAAACAAAAATCAAAGTTCTCTAAGTGCGAACCTAATTAGATTGAGAATTAAAGGAAGATAAGTAGTAAACAGACATGAATAAAAAGTACTGAACACAAGTTGATTAATTATCAAGAGAGTTTTAATTTGCTTAGGTAATGTTTTTAAATTCTGGGTACAGGGGCATTAAAACCAAAATTTTCTAGTTGCCATAACAACATTATAATGCCTTTATTATGTCACTTCTCAGCACATCCTTTGGGGTGCAACTGTATTATTTTACAGCTATGGTTGCTAGGAGAATGCAGAGGTCTCTCTCACATGTATTTAATGTCGTCCTTATTCTGGGAAAATACAATGTAATGGTTTTTGGCTTGTGAAGAAGTGCATGGTTAGATGACCAAAAGTCTCTGGTGTGAAATCCCAGGGATGGAGTGAAGCCCAGGGAGTCAAATATTCTCATCATCTAATGAAAAAGAAAGGAATTCTGGGGTGGGTGGGGGAAGGGGAAATCTCTATTCATTTGTTTGAGATCTCAGGGAAAAAAAATTATGATTGCTTATAGGGTAAGAACTGTCAAGGATCTCTCTCTAGCCTCGTGTTATCTTCTTCTAGGTCTTCCTTAATGATCAGGAGATGCCATGATAGGTAAGATTGCTATAGACCTAAATCATTAAATCTACCAGTAACTATTTATTGAGTATTTACTGTATATTCATTCTGGTGTTACATGTTATGGCCAGTTAAAAAAGTACCTGGCATTTTTGTAGAATTGGAAGACAAGGAAACATTCTCACAAACTTTATATTATTCATACAAGAGCTACACAACTTCTCTGCAAGTTAAGCACTTACAAACATTATCATTCCCAGGAAAATCAAAATATGGCAGTGGAAATATACTAAGGTGCAGGCAAAGGATGATTATGCTGCACTCTAAAACCAAAGGAGAACTCCAGAGAAGAGCAAGAGTATGGATTTTCATTAAAGAATTGTATGACAGAAAGAAAAGATGGCCTATGAGTGAGAGATGAGAGGTGGATGACCAGTGTACTCCACTAATTCTCTCTTGATGTCAGACAACAGGAAGGAAGGCCTCTAACACCTCCTGTGGTGAACTGGACTCCTGTGGTAGATACTTGTTATTTGTATCCTTGAAAGGAATTCCCAAATTGATAAGATCACAAATCCACTTGAGTAGTTAAGTGGCTGTTGATCTCAAAGAGGACCAAAGTTAGGGTCATCACTAAGTTAGGGTCAAGTTACAGTGTATCCAACTGTGGCTGAGCTGACCAATAGGAGCTCGGAATACTCTACCACGGATCAGGCACAAATAGTGCATGTGAACATTTGGGGTGGATTCTCTAAGTTTGCATATCTCACATTTCATTTGAACTATTTCAGTTTGGCTTTACTCCTAAAGCACAATACCTTCTTTGATGTGGGCACATTATGCTGGGTGGTCCTGTGCCAGCACCTCCCAGGTCACTCAATCAATTCTAAGGTTCTTCAGAGAGACCTTAAGAGTGTCCTTGTATCTGTCCTTCTGATTACCACGTGAGTGCCTTCCTTGGGTGTATTCTTAAATATAAATGAGTAAATAAAAATTACAAATGAATAGTTATATATAACTCTATTAACAGAAGAAAAAATTGAGGCTGAGAGAGATGGTATGACTTTACTGTGATCAGAAATCCAGGTTTTCTGAAATCACCCCTAAGCTTTTACTATTGTATTATATAGCCTACTTAGATAAATGGATAGAATCATTTGGATAATCCAGGGTCCAGTATTGTTATATTCCTAATACCAACAGTTATTTAGCACACTAGGCACATACCTATTAATGTCCATATAATATTACCTGTTTTATTTTCCTCCTCCTTCCCCCTAACAATGAGCTTACCCCAAAGTTGTGCCCTCAGCCCTTTTTTTCTTTTCTCTCTGTACACTCCATGTCCCCTTGCTGAGATCACTTCCAAATCTCCACATTTAGCCCTGATTTCTCCCATGCATTTTCTCATTGACCATGTCCATCTGGATGTAGTAGCTCAAGTTCAACATGTTTAAACTTGAACTCATCACCTCCCACCCCTAAACCTACTCCTTCTCCTTACCACCCATTCTGTTGATGGCATCACCATTTTCCAACTCACTCAGGGTCAAAGCCCCAATGGTAGGTTTCACTCTTCCTTCTCTCTCATTCCCTACATCCAATTAATCACCAATACCTCTCAATCTCCCTGCACACCATCTCATATCTGTTCCTTTCTCCTCAATATTACTGTCACCCGTGTTAGTTCTCTGGTACCTTTTCCTTTAAGTATGATAATTGCTTCTTGATCACTCTCCTTGCCTATGGTATCTCCCAATCCATTCTTCACAATCTGCCGAAGTAATTTTCTTAATTCATCAATATGACAATATCATTCCTTATTCAGATTCCTTCTAGAATTCCCTGTGGTTCATAGCAATTGTCGTTGATTGCACACCCTTATCAGTAAAAGTAAACAAACAAATTGTCGAACACTCCAATTAGTTGTATATTTACATATTTATAAATTATTTACAAGTACTACTGTACTAATAGCTACTTGTATTATCAAATACTCCAAAATAAAAAGGGTAAACAAGAAAGGAATGATCCTAGTGTCATTAGAAACCTGTTGGAGTTTTGTTTTGTTTTTTTAATTAAAAAAGTGGCATATTAAACCCGTGCTTCATTTTGACAACTGTGTGGAGGATGGGAAGAGACCTGAGGCAGGGAGAATAATTGAAAAGATATTACAATAGTGAGGACAGAAGTGCTAAAGGCCTAAGCTTTGCAGGTGCCTGTGTGAATTGAGAGAAGGGGGACAGGTGGCGATGCTGGAGAGGTAGGAAATCCAAAATTTAGCGAGTGATTGCATATGTGGGTTGCAGGAGCGTGAGAAGTAGATGATAACACAGAAGCTGTGACCCTGAATAATTGGAAGGATGGTGCTGTTCTCACAGTGATGTGGAGGTTTGGAAGGAGGGAGTGTATTTGAGAGGAAAGGTAATGAGGAAAGGGTTTCAGAGGAAAGGTAATGAGACATGGGGTGAAGATCTGAATTCATTCAGGCCTGCTCATCCCCTCTTACTCATTATGTCCCATGGAAGACAAAAAGGGGGTAGACAGGAGCTCTGACTCAGCCTTCCTACCCCTAAGACTAGGCCTGTCCCCTGAGAGCACCTAGAACCTCCATGGGCAGTGGAGTGAGGAGAGGCAGGGGAAGGATATATTTGGCTGGGGGAGATGTGTGCAAATTTTCCCAATAGCTCCTTTGCAGCATCTGTTGTCGGTACTAACGGTAACAGGTTAGAACTGTCCTGGGGACCTGATTTGTTTCAGAATTTTGAATCTGGAAGACTGGAAATTTGCATAGGATGGGAAAAAGAGATAGGAAGTATTGTATAATTATGGTAGGTGTGGTTGTGTTGGAGACAAACTTCCACTATAATGGGCGGTATGGGATATAATTCATTTTTCTATACTCAGATTGACTGATTACAAACCTCTTGGGGTCAGGTAATGGCCATTACTGTGGAAACCACTAATCTATAGGATATTCCTTAGTCTGGCTTTTAAGGGCCTTCACAATATGGCTAGAATTAATGTTTCCAAGCTTATTTTATTTCCTTTCACCTACTCTCTATTCTAGTTAAAGTTCTAGTTAAACTGGTCCATTTCCTATATCCCCGGCTCTTCATGTACTCTCACTTCTGTACATCTCCACAGGCCAAGTGATTGGGCATGTATAGCCTGAAGAGAAGAATGTTGGGAGTGGAGGACATGGTAGTTGTGTTCAAGAATTTCTAAGAGAAAGAGGGAATAGATTTGTTCTGGCTGGCCCCAGAGGCCAGGGCAAGCATTGGAAGGAACACAGTTTAAGAATACCTTGAAGGACCAAGCAAACTGTTTTTCTGTCAATTAATGTGCTGAATACTTTCAGTGTTAGGTGCAAGGGGTGGAAATTTAGGTTTTAAGGGGGAAAAAAGCTTTCCTTGCTTTCCAAAAGTGAACTGTCTGCCATGGGAGGTCACAGATTTTCCCTCAGCTGAGGTCTTCAAGAAAAGGTTGAAAGAATACTCATTCAGTAATTCTCTTCCAGGTATGGTTAAACTAGATGGTTCCTGGATTTCTCTTTAACTTGGAGAGTCAGTGATTATGTGTTTCTTTCCAGAGGGGGAAAAATGTTGTTCTTGTTTTCCCATTCCAATTTTCCTATTCGCTCTGCCACTTCATGGTTCCTAACCCACTCCTGGTGTTTTCCGGTAGAACACATTGTTCTCACATGATGATTCTTTCAGTTGCTTCTCAGAGGATTATAGCAGTGGCTGGAGCAGATGTTGTGTAAATGATTTTCCATGCATGTTGTTTTCCCTACTAGTCTTCTGAAAAAATGAGATAAACAGAATTCATGGTTGTACTGCAGGTTAATAGTTCACTTTCCATCAAGGCCCTTTTTTATTTTTAACACATACCCTGCTCTAGCAACTTGTCATAATAGCTGTGGTTTGGAGTATTCAAAATAAGTCCCTACTGAATTTATTTCTACTCTCTATCTTTCTAGGGGCTCCATTTGGGCTGTATTTCACATGGCTGCTTAAACAGGAATTGAGGGCCAAGGCTGACGTTTTCTAGAGGAACTTAATCTGGAGAGCCAGTTTCTGGGAGTATATTGGTTTGGCCTGCTGTCCCTTCACACCTGATTGAGTTTCAAACACCACCTCATCTTCTACCCCATGGGCCCATTATTAATCTAAGACACTCCAAAAGGCAAACAATGTCTTGTCCAAAGGGATCTTAATTTTCAAGACATGAAAAGAAAAAGAAAAGCTGGAATATTTTACCTGAAGGAAACTTGGAAAAGTATATCTTTCCCACATTTCCCCCTCCTATTTTAGGTCAAATTACCAAATGCAGACAAAACTCTTAACTTCATACTTCATGTGTGGGTGGACTTGATTTAGGCACAGCATGCTAAGTTGCAGAGTGGAGCTATGCCTGAAAAAGGGATCTGAGCAGACTGAGGTGGCAGTGATGGCATTGTGTGGAGGCCACAGTGAGGGTAGGTTTGGAAAAGTCGACAGCTATCATTGCATCTATTTCAATGGCAAATGAACTTCCCAGTTATTAAAGCAAAATTGTAAAACATTGCAATGTGATGTGAAAACCTCTTAAGTCATTTTAAATTGTATATAGATCTTTTTTAGGAGAGTTTAAATGTAATAAACAGGAAATCAGGATGGACTAGATGACCTGTTTTAATCCCATTCTATCCAGTCAGTAAGAGAATGTGTTCAATTAGTTTATTTCAGAAGGGGTAAAGGTTAAATTGAATCAGTTCCTATTTGAATTCCTGAGTCACTCCATCCTTTCATTATGCAACTAAAATCAGACCATCAGGCCAAGCTAGCAGCCAAGGAATTGTCAATAAAGTCAGAATTTACTAGTGTGTGTGTGTGTGTGTGTGTGTGTGTGTGTGTGTGTGTGTGTGTGTGTGATGAGGGATAATGGTAGAAGAATTATCTCTGGGCATTTTCTGACCACTGTTTCAAATTTGTCCCAGAGACATAAGTGCTAGTAACCCCTTAAAAATTTCCTAAAATCATTTTAACAAATGGAGTGACATCATCATTAACAAAGTTCAACCTTTACCTCTATGAAAATGGTCTCCCCTTTTGCCTCATTTGAAGGAAATAAAGGAACACATGGGGGCTAGAAAGAAAATGTAACTTGAAAACAGTTCTTCATGATGGGGGAAAAAAAGGAAATTGCCTATAAAGAACTAGAGCTTTATTTTATCTAAAAGATCAAGAGGGTATGGAATGGACGTCAATGAAATCTTTAACTTTATTTCGATTTTTGAAGGGAAAGATGGGGCAGAATTTGAGTTAAACTTGATTATATGGGAAAACAATAAAAAAGGCTAGTTGAATCAGATAAAAAATATGGCTCAATCTTCCTTCTTTTCAAAGGTGATGGGCAATATAGAATATTACATGTGCTGACCGAATTGACTTGTTTGAGATAATTTTGCTGAATTCATTTATTCTCTTTCTTTTTTATCCATTATTGCAAAAGGATGACTCCATGGATAGGAAGAAGGACTGTATTCAAAAATGAAGGGATAGTTTATTTTTAATATCAATTAAAATATAATTCAACTTTTTTGGCATTGTATAACCCAAAGAACTTTTAATTCATTGTGAATTGGAAAGCATGTCAGGTATGGAGGGGGCTTAAGTTATGACCCTGCTATTTATTACCTGTGTGTCCCTGTATAAATGACTCTTCCCTTCTCATGGATAAAATTAGCTGGTTGGACTAGATGGCCTTAAAAGTAGAAAGGCAGTGCTATACAGTGGATAGATTATTGTTTCTGGGGGAAGGACCTAACTACTAATCCTCCCTGTGGCATTTAATACTTGTATTACTATGGACAAGTCACTTAATGACACACTTCCCTCCCTTCAGTCCCTCAAACTCAACTTCCTTATCTGTAAAAGGAAAGAGTTGGACTGCATGAATTTCCAGTTTGCTTCCAGCTCTGAAAGTATAATCTATTTTTTTTCCATTTTTCTCTCTTAGTAGTATTGGCATATATTATATACCACGATTACTTTTTCAGTAATTCCTGGCTATCCTTACTAAATAATGGTAGTGCTGTATTCTTGGGAAAAAATACATGGTAGTCAACTTTTGGGGTCCAGGGACTTTACATGTCCATTATCCACCCTCAGAAGGAGAAGTAAATACTGATTATATGATGTGAAAAGATTCAGACTGTTTGGGTGGGAGAAGGGAATTCATTTACTAGCTAGGAAAAAGAGAAATTAGTTGAGAATGTTTCAAAAGTAAAAATGAAATTTGGAAAATATATTTTCTATGTCTCAGCTTCTTTTAGACTCTGATGGAATCACTGTGAGGCTTTGGCAACACTTAAAAGGTATTTCTGTATTTTGATGTAGAATTCCAGACTCAGAATTCCTGAGTCTAGTCTTTATGTATGGAAACCTGTTTTTATCTGATCAGTCAATGAAATGATAAAAGGTAACCAAACTTACATGATATGCCTTTTATTCCCAGGATGTTGGTTTACTAACTTCCATTGAGTGTTACTGTACAGAAATCCTCCTATGATGATCTATCATGATTGAAAGGTTACCTGGCTTCTGGAAGGCCATTTCAACCCTTGATAAGTCCTAATGAGCTGGAAAATCTTCAAGGAGGACACTGGAAATGGCAAACATCAAGCAATGTCCACAAACAAAATTTCATTGACTATATTGTACAGTTCTGGATTTGGAATCAGAGCCCTGAGGTCTGCCTCTGACATCTATTAACCTCCTGTGTGTCTTTAAGTAGAAAAAAAAATCACTTAACCACTCTGGGCCTCAGTTGTCTCGACTGTAAAATGTGGAAGTTGAAGTAGATGATTTTCAAGATTCCTTACTGCTCTAAATCTATGCTTCTATCATTTTAGTAATCTATTCCTAATGTGGGATTCACTTCAGTATTAGGTCATCAGCTTGATACAACAAAACACAAAATTGACTACAAATTGGGACAAGAGATAAAGATGAACAGAAGATTTTGCATGAAATTTTCCAACACTTTAACCCAATCTATTTAAGTAAGCCTTGACCCCTTCAAACGGGAAATGGTTGTTGCCATTTTAAGAAAAGTTTAGCTGTAATAAAACAATCTCCACAGCCAAGAAACCAAGATAGATTAGAAATAGCACCAGCCAGCAAACACTTCATCTCCTTGCCAAGTGGAGAGGCATGTTCCGAAGCAAGGTGAACACAAATCTAGAATCAAAGCTCATTTGCAAAATATTAATGAACATGAATGAAAATTATAGTGAATACTAGTTCAGAAAACAGGAAAAATAGAATTTGAGGAAGAAACAAATCTGCAGAGGTATGAGACTGAACTAAAGCCACTCATCCAGACAGAATTATAGGTAAAACTGGGAGGACAATGAAGAAATGAGAAATGGAGGCATTGGGTCACATTTATGACTCCTCAGTCCGAGTGTTGGTGGAGACATCACATTTAGACTTTCTTGCCTCAGCTGCTGGTGTATATAAAGAAAATGGAAATGATACTTACTGGTATAAGAACAAATGTATCTGATTAAATATATACAGAAGAATTTTGTGCTTGAGGAGATGTAATTTTCAAAGCACTCTGGGATCAATTTTTCAAGATGTCTCAAAAATGGGAAGGTGCCAAAAAGGGGCCATAGCAGCATTGTATATTAAGAAGATATACACATATGAGGCAGTGCAGGAACCTGAAAAATGATGGAAAGCATTAGGGTGAAGATTCACAGAAGCAGAAATTGAAGCAAAATTGTCATCATAATACATTCCAGATCACCTGGGCAGAAAAGAAAAACACATGAGGAGCTTGGGAAACATATTGCAAATGTAGATAAGTATGTGTTATGGGATTTTTTTCCCACAATTTTTGCATCTATATGCATTAGGGAAATTGGTCTATAATTTTCTTTGTTTTTGTTCTTCCTGGTTTAGATATCAGCACTATATTTATGTTGTAACGGGAATTTGGTAGGACTCCTTCTTTGCTTATTTTCCCAAATAGATTGTATAGTATTGGAATTAATTCATATGATGGAGTTGTGATGGGGAACTTTAATCATTTGGACATCTGCCGGAGCTCTCTCTGTCAAAAACAGGACAGCTTATGATTTCTTGATTTGCCTGAATTATAATTTCATCCTTCTAAAGATGCAGGAATGAACAAAGAGAAATTCAATTCTGGATCTGATTCTTACCAAAAAGGAGGAACTGATTAGTGCTGGAAATTGTATTGAGTAATCTCTCCAGCTTAGAGTTGGGATAGAGGAATGAAAGGCCAGAAATGGACTGATACGTATTTGAGATTTGGAAAAGGAGATTTGAGACAAAAGATAGGTAGGATCCTCTGAAATACAATTCCTCATAGAAAGTCAGACCAAATAAAAAAAAAAAAGAATGGGATTCTGGACATGTAACATGAAAAAAATTCAATGAACAAGAAAAAAGAAGAAATTCTTGAAAGAAACATATTGTTGGACAAGGACCTCTTGAACTGACAGATTTAAAAAAGATATGTACAAAAGATAGGAGCAGAGGCGGGCAGCTGCATACAAGTACAGATATATGACATGGTTCTGCAAAATAGTGTCAGGAATGCTAAGGCTCAGAATAAGTTGAGGCTGTCAAAGGAAAGCTAAGGATAAGAAACACATATACACATACATAAATCATAGAAATATTTCACTATATTAGGGAAAAGAGGATGATCAGACTAAAGATAGGTCTGTTACTTTGAATGAGGATAAATGATATTAGAGAACTGATCTTAGATCTGGGTAGACTGTGGGTTCAAATCTTATATCTGAGGAATGTTGTCTGTGTGACCTTACGTGAGTCATTGGAGCTTTTAGTGACTCAGGCAACTCTCTAAGACTAAGTTGCAGAGAAGCTATTGACTTACATTAGAAGAGAAGTTTCCTTACCTGGGAGTTGCTTACATCAATGACCCATTTCCTATACTTATCACCTTCTCTGTCTAAGAGAATGCTTTTTGGTCTAGGAAGGACAGAGCAATATGTAACCCTG
Organism: Phascolarctos cinereus; assembly: GCF_003287225.1. NCBI lineage: Eukaryota > Metazoa > Chordata > Mammalia > Diprotodontia > Phascolarctidae > Phascolarctos > Phascolarctos cinereus. Next base: position 32,049,055 of record NW_027556402.1, read on the forward strand.
GACAAGAAACCTCTTCCTGGCTCAGTTTCTTCAAGTGTAAAATGGGAATAACAATATCACTGACTTCTCAGGGTTGTTGTAAGGATCAAAGATAATATTTGTAAAGTGCTTAATACAATATCTGGCACATTACAGGTGCTTAATAAATTCTTGTTTCCATTTCCCAATTGATAAATGATCAAAGGATACAAAAGACAGTTTTCAGAAGAAAAAAAAATCAAAGCTACCATAGTCATATCAAAAATGTCCTAAATCATCCATAAGTGGAGAAATGCACATGAAAACAACTCTGAGGTACCACCTCACACCTATCATATTGGCTAACATGACAGAAAAGGAAAATGACAAATGCTGGAGGAGATGTGGAAAACAGGTACACTAATGTACCATTGGTGGAAATGTTAATAGATTCAACCATTCTGGAGAACGATTTGTAACCATGACTAAAGCGCTACAAAACTGTGTATGTTTTTTAACCTAGTAATACCACTACTAGGTCTGCACACTAAAGAGATCAAAGAAAAAAGAAAAAGACTCATATGTACAAAAATATTCATAGCAGCTTTTTTTTTTTTGTGGTGGAAGAAATTGGAAACTGAGGGGATGTCCATCAGTTGGAGAATGGCTAAAGTAGTTGTGATATAGGATTATGATAGAATGCTTTGTGGTATAAGAAATGCAAACAGCATGCTTTCAGAAAAACCTGAAAAGTCTTAAATGAACTGATGCAAAGCAAAGCGAGTGAAACTAGGAGGACATTGTGTATAGTAACAGAAATATTGCAAATGATAACTGTGAAAAAATTAGCTACTGTGATTGATGCAAGGAATGAAGACAATTCCAAAGGACTCATGATGGAAAATATTCACTACAAATAGATAGAGGCCTCATAAACTCTAAGTGCAGACTGAAGCAAATTTTCTTGCAGTTCATTTTTCTTGCTTTTTTTTTTCTTTCACAACATGTCTAATGTGGAAGTGTGTTTTGCATTCACATGTATAATGGGGATTGTATATCTTGCCTTCTTAACATGCAGGAGAGAGGCAGGTAGGCAGGAGAGAATTCAGAACTAAAAATTTTTTTAAATACTTCCTCTTTTTCCCATACAGAAATGATGCAGAGGAAAATCTAACTGCTTTAGATGAGTTCACATTCCTTGGGCTAGATGAACTCCATGCCAAGATACTTAAAGAATCATAACACTCTGAGCTTTATAATTTGCAAAGTACTTTAAAACATTGCTTTATTTGGCCCTCCCAATGATCATAGCAATAAGTTAAAAAAAGTAAATAACAATAAGTAAATATAACATAAATAGCACATCATAATAACAATAAATGAATGATATAAGATATCCTTTCTATTCTACAAATTAGGAAAACAAAGTTCAGAAAATAATTTGTTCAAATGTATAACTAATGAGCTTCTGAGGCAGGATTTGAATATAGGTTTCTCTCCAACACTCAGTCCACTGCAGCACCTTGTCATGAGAAATGGTAGATATGATTGCTAAATACCATCATAATTTTTGAAAAATGGTGAAGAGGAAAAAAAGGTGTTTTTTTTTTCTTTTTAGTAGGACTTTTTTTTCTTCAAATAAAAAAAGACAACTGTGCAAGTTCTCTTAGCGACATTAATTCATACATTTGGCAGCAAATGCCTCTTCAAATGGGGAATTTCATGGTAAATTGATATCCATGCTAGGAAGGGGAGGAAAAAAAGCCCCATGCAGTCATGTGTCCAGATGAGATTTATTGAGGGATATTATTTACAACTGACTGGTCCCTCAAGAGAGCTTCAGATGGAGTTAATGTGGCCACAGCCTCTATGGTACCTGCATTAGGCACCATGCCTGCATCTGTGCCTCACTGTGGGCCTCCATTGGGTGTTTGAGTGACCCAGGAATGAAAACAGCTTGTGGGTTTGGGTGGTGGGGAGTGGGGAAGGATTGGGGGGAAGGCAACAATAGAGGAAGGGTCTTATCTCTCTGGCGGCATGTCAGGAGGAGTTTGTGAGGGAAGGTGTAAAGGTTACTCCGTCAGATTTCCTCATTTCCCAGGAGTCCCAGGCAGGGATTGCTGGGAAAGCAAAGAAGTTAAACATTAACTCCGAGCCTAGAGCTTTTGCTTTGGGATTTTAATGCACTGTAATTGATATAGGAGTTGAAAGAGGAGAAAGGGAAGGGGGTGCAGAAAGATTCTGATTCACCTTACCATGATTTGGTAAGATTTACTGGGCCTGTTCTCAAAGAATGATATTTGTATTTTACTTTAAAGTTTGCAAAATTCTTTACATCTGTTACCTCTCTTGGTCATCCCAACAGCACTGTGAAGTAGATGCTATTATTATCCCCATTTTTCAGATGAGGAAACTTAGATTGAATGAGATTAAGTGACTTATGTAGGGTCCACATAACTAATTAAGTGTCTCAGGCAGAGTCTGAACTCAGGAATTCCTGTCCCCCAATCCAGGGGCTCTTTCCACTGTTCCGTGTAGCTACTTATAATAGAGATGGGGAGCTGTTCTTCCTGTCTAGGCTGGACTCTGAGAGATTGTCTCAGAATCCAGAGGCTGGTTCATTCTTCCTATTGGTGGCATTTAACATATAACAGACCTCATGGTAAGACAAGAACAGAGATGCTATTTAGTTTTTTTCATGACTTGAATTTCTTATTTAACTCAAACTCTCCTGAGCCAGGCTCCAGAGACTAAGGTATACTGTAGAAGCAATGAATGTGGCCTTTTTTTCAGCAGCTCATACATTGGGGTGTCTTAAATCTGACATAGTTCAACAGACAGCTGCTAATGAATATATATGTGTGTGTGTGTGTGTGTGTGTGTGTGTGTGTGTGTGTGTGTGTATACACACAGACATAGACTTTTTTTTAGCAAGCAATGTCAGTTACTCTACATCCATTAAGGAAGAATGGCACTTGTGGTTGCAAATAAATCCTTATATTCAATACATTAGTAATAAATCATTACTGTCACAAATCAAACTTTATGAAATGAATTGTGACAGTCATAATTTGTCTGACTCTCTAAAAGTGAAAAAGTACCATGAGATTGGAAAAAGAATAATGTCCTCTCCGCTTTCAAAGAGGGAAGGGGATGGAATTTGGAACCTATAGACCAGTGAGCTTAACTTCACTTTATGGCAAAACTGTATAATTTTTATTATTATTATTTACTATTTGGCTTGAGGTAGAAACAGTAGAATTGTGGAGTTTGCCCATCTGAGTATTTTTGTATGATTATTGATACTTTATATTTCTTCTTTTGAGAAATGGTTTTTTTAAGTACATCTTTTGCCCAAATGTTTATTGGTGACTGATACTTATACCTGGGTCAATTCCCTGCTTATTATCTCTGACTCATCATAATGTAGTCCTATATTCAAGAGATATTCTGGAGGTAGAAATTAGAAGACTTGTTAATGTACATGCAGTGACTACAAATGAAGCAATGAAGATGATATCAAGACTGAGTTCAAGTGACTAGAAGGATGGTGGTATCAGCAGTAATGGAGAAGTCTGGAAGAGGGGAGGATTTGAATGAAAAGACAATGAGTTCTATTTTGGGGTATGTTGAGTTTGAGCTGTCTATGGGATATCTAGTTCAAGATGTCTGATAGGAGGTAGTTGGTGATATAAGACTGAAGATCAGGAGAGAGGTTAGGGCTGGACAAGTATATTTGAGAATCATCAACATGGAAATGATAATTAAACTCACGGGAGTAGATGATATCATTAAGCATAATAATAATAACAATGACAATAATAATAAATAATATAATGCCTATTATGTACCGGACACTGTGCTAAGTACTTTATAAATATTATCTCTTTGATGTTCCCAACAACCCTGGAAGGTAGGTGCTATTTTTGTCCCCATTTTCACAGCTGAAGAAACTGAAGCAGTTAGAGGTTAAGTGAATATATCCCACCAGGCCTTACACTCACATTGAAACTTTTGCAATTGCCTTGCGGTTGATTTCTCTGCCTCCAGTCTTTCCACATGTGGCATACTGGGAGAACCAAATTAATGATCCAGTACATGTGCCAGCTTGTCATTCAGCCCAGAGAATGCCCTTCCATTGGTAACTGCTAAGGGCCAACAGATGCTATGTTCTTTCTTGAATCCTCCTTTGTCCAGCTTCTGTTATGAAAGGTGTGCTAATTATAAAAGAAGAGTTAATTGTAATTGCTAGTATCACTGCTTAATTACCTCCAGGCTCTCCTTTTTGTTTACACTTATTTCCAGAGCTGCTCTTTTAGTTTTGATCTTAGGACCATTTCTCACTTTATTTTGTGTTGAATGTCCATGACACAGCTCCCTAGATTTTAGACCTGTAGAAGTAGTCATTTATTTCCTATCAAAATGTGAATGAAAAAATAATACAATTAGCCACACAAATGAAAGCTACTTTTAGGGATATATCTTTATTTTGTTTTTGCAACTTAATTTACTGTCACAGCTCCCATTAATTGATTGTAGCTTATCCTTACAACTGACAGGCATGTGTGTGTGTGTGTGTGTGTGTGTGTGCATGTGTGTTTCAAGAAGTGTTCGCGAGGAGTGGAGGCTAAAAGTTGTTCCAGCAACTTTCACAAAGCAAAGGTCTTGAGCAAATTACAGATCCACATGCCTGAGTACAAGGGGGCCTCTCCCTTCACCCCAATGCCTAGGTTTTCTCCCTTTCTCTTCAACAGCAGCTTAGCTCTCAAAAGTGTCACTAATAATCCAGTCCCCAATTAATAGTAGCAATTTTTTTCCCCAGGATCTTGGCATCATTCCCACAGCTTTTCAGGGTTGCCACTGCCTGCAAACATAGAATAGCTCCTCTTTGCAAGATTCAAAGAAGGGAGCTGCTGGAAAGGTAAAATTTGGGTTTCATTATTCTTGCTAGCAGGAGAACAGAGAACATTGCTTTTGATGTTCAAATATGTCATTTGAGGGAGGAAAACAAAATCCCACTGGCTGATCAAGCACTCCATTCCTTATTTTTTTTTTTTTTTGCCAGGGCATGCGCAGATCCAGCAGCCTGTAACCCTCTCCTAAATGATTCCCTAAAAAATGCTTCAGGGTCTCTTTCAGAACAGCAATTTAGAGATTGCAGTGTGTAATAAAGGAAGTTGAACACTAAGGGCTTAGAATTAGACCATTGCTTAGGGTATTTACCTTCTTTGATTCAGTGAAACAGCACCAGAAACAGTCTTTTAGAAGGATCCAAATCAAATAGGGTCTCCAACTGCCAAAGCCCCATCTTGTTCAGTTCTGTTTTAGAAGGGAAGGAAAAACCCATTTGAGACTAATGCCAGTCTTTATAGTAGGTGACTCCAATCTTCTATGTGCTGATTTAGCTAATACGAATTCGAGGTGGTAATGAACAGTGAATACCAATCAATCAATAAGCATTTATTCAGTAGCTATGATGTACTGGGCATTGTGCTGGGTGGTAGGGATACAAAGGCAAAAATAGATGTTATCTTCCCTCACTGAGGGCATGCAGACAGAAGAAAGAACGCCTCACCACTTGTGCAGTAGCACTACAGAACTTTATAATATTCTCTGGCAGTCTCAACTGTGGAATCCTGAAAGAGAATATGACAAGGGAGTATCAAAGACAGAACCGGTTATTCTATTTCTTTGAATGCTGACCATCAGTGTGCCACTTATAAGGTGTTCTATAAAGACATTTGTGACTGATGGCTAGATAGCTTGACTATTCTTTAGTGGCTTATTTTCTCTTTGTTCAAGAGAAAGCATCAAGGAACAAGAAGGTATGATAGAAGGACTGAGGAACATTTTTGAGTAAAAAGGAATCCTGAGACACAAAAGTTTGAGTACTGCTGGTCTAGACCATGCCATGCAGTTAGATAGCCAATCCATTGACTTATTTTATTACTAAATTTATCTAGGATTCCTGTCTAGGGCAGAATAGGAGTGGATATATGTATGTAAGCATGAATGTCTACATGTATGTATGTATATCTTTTGGAGAATTGTACAGAACTTTCAATTGTACAGAACTTGTCATAAACACCAGAGTTTTGGTGATGCTATATAGTTAGAAATCTTAGAATGCTATGATACCCAAGGAATCAAAGTTATAGGATACAAAAGTCAATGGAGAAAAGTGTGATGGATATAAACAGGAAGCAATATAAGATGTAGCAGTGTAAGAAGTAGCATGAAGGAGATGTATGATAGAAAAAGGAGGTAGATCATTGATGAAACAAGAACAAAAGATGTAACAGATGGGCAGTCCAACTACTGAACCCATGAAATGCAAGACCAAGAGAAAGGTATCTGGTGTGCAGGCTAAATTCTCTGCGGAGGATCTATGGAAGAAGGTAGGAGAGAAAAATCATACAAGATGAGAGGACCAAGGTAAGTTGTGAGCTGTGCTGATGGAGGGAATATTCAAATAGATGAGATCTCAAATCCAGTGAAATATGGACCTATTGAATTGTTTGCAGAATACTGAACATAAAAATGATAATATGGCAGCTTTTATTACAGAGGAGAACTGATTAGATAATCTGTAAGGTCTCCTTCAGAGCTAAATTCTATTATTGTCCAAAAAGCTTACTGAGGGGAACTGTAAGATCTTCATTTGAAGGGTTTAACTCTGTGACCCCAAGCCATGAACCTCTGCTTGCCTCAGTTTCCTCAACTATAAAATGAAGATAATACCGCCACCTACCTCCTAGGATTATTATAAGGATCATCAAATAAGGCAATATTTTAAAAAATGCCTGCCACATAAAAGGTACTATATAATGTTTATTCTTTTCCCTTCCCTTTCAAGACCATACAAGTAATAAGTGAGCTAGATACAAAAGATAGGCTCTTGTGATTCTAGTAGAGTTCATATTTGTACTACCAAAAGGGTTTAAATACGACAGAAAAGATTAAGAAATAAAATTGTGTTTCTACAGTTCCTTTCTCTGGGGAGAATAATTTTTACAGACTTCATTAGTCCTAATAATACTGGCTGACATTTATAGAGTGCATTAACTTTGACAAAACACTTTGTAGACCTTATTTCATTTGATCCTTGCAGTAACAGTTTTAAGACATTACTAAGGGGACTATACGTATTTCCATTATGCAGATGAGCAAACGGAGGTGTAGAGATGTCCCATGACCATGGTCACATAGCTAGTGCATTTCAATTATTAGATTCAAACTCCTATTTCGCCTAATTTCAGATTCCGTGCTTTTTACCTTGTAAAAACTGAGCTTCTATGCATAGATTCACAGATTGAAAGCCAAACCTTAGAGATTATCTGGTCCAAATCCTTTATTTTACAGATATGGAAACTGAGGTCTTGAAGAAATACAGTCGTTAGTCTGAAGTTACAGTAGTTAGAACAGGATCCCTGTGAAGAAATAATTTGGTAGGTAAAGTTGTTCTCCATTTTCACATGAGTAAGCTGAGGCACAGAATGATTAATCGTATGTTCTAAGCTAGAAAAAATAACTTATAAATGTAATTTGGTGCATACACAATTGCCTTCATCATTTACATAAAATGTAATTGCTTTGGTTATACAAATGGTTGTAGAAAATGTTCAGATTAAATTGTCTGCATATTCTATGTTTCTCAAACATTCTTGGAATGGTGAGAGGATTGCAGTGCTTCCTTCTAAAGGATTTTAATTTTTAAGTAGAACCACTCTCCCCTCAGAAGCAGCTAGGTGGCACAGTGGATAGAGTTGTAGATTGAGACTAGAGTCAGGAACATTTGAGTTCAAATCTGTCACAGACACTTACTAGCTGTATGACCCTAGGCAGGTTGCTTCACCTCTGTCTGCCTCCATTTCCTCAACTATAAATGGGGATGATAATAGCTCATGTATTATCTTGCATGGTTGTTGGGAGATTCAAAGAATATAATATTTGTAAAGCTCTTAGTATAGTGCTTGGTACATAACAGAAATTTAATAAATGCTTGTTCCCTTTCCCTCTTCCAATCACCTGCTTCCAACATGTTACTTTGTGTACGCTACACCTTTATTCTCCATCCCCAACAAATGTCCTGAATGTTGATGGGTTCCCTGTACTCTTATTTTATGAACAATATTTTAATTTTTCTCAATTACATGTAAAAAAACACAATTTTAACATTCATTTTTCCTTTTATTTTTCTTTTTGGTGAGGAAATCAGGGTTAAGTGACTTGCCCAGGGTCACACAGCTAGTAAAGTATCTGAGGCCAGATTTGAACTCAGGTCCTCCTGACTCCAAGACCAGAGCTCTATCTACTGCACCACCTAGCTACCCCAACATTCATTTGTTTTATATTGAGTTCCAAATCATCTCCTTCCTATATCCCCTACCCTCTTGGGACAGTAAAGAATTTGACATAGGTTGTATATGTGCAATCATGCAATCCGTATTTCCATATTAGTCATGTTGAGAAAGAAAACACAGGCCAGAAAAAGAAAAACCATGAAAATAAAGAAAGTAAAAAATAGTATGCTTCAATTTGCATTCATACTCCATCAGTTCTTTCTCTGGAGGTGGGTAACATTTTTCATCATGAGTCTTATAAGATTGTCTTGAGTCATTGTACTGTTGAGAATAGCAAAGTCATTCACACTTGATCATCACACAATATTGCTTTTACTGTGTACAATGTTCTCCTGATTCTGCTCACTTCAGTGTGCATCAATTCACATATTTTTTTCCAGGTTTTCATCCTGTTCATCATTTCTTATAGTAAAATAGCATTCCATTGCAATCATACACCACAACTTATTCAGTCATTCCCAATTGGTAAACAACCCTCAATTTCCAATTCTTTGCCACTACAAAAAGAGCTGCTATAAATATTTCTGTAGAAATAGGTCCTTTTCCCTTTTTTAAAAATCTCTTTGAGATATAGACTAAGTAGTGGTTATTGTTCCTTATTCTTCATTTTCGAAGACAACCGATGTCACAATGGAGTGATGTCTTGACTTGTGCATTAATTGAATTTAAATGAGGCAGAGTTTTATAGTCATTAGCCTCTCCCTTATAGAGTCATAGAAGTTCAGTAGCAAGACAAAGGTCGGGATGACTGGCAGTGGCCTGGGATGCACTGGATGACCTTGGTATCTTGGATGTCTGACCAAGCTCTAAGAGCTCCATAGTACCTGCTTTAACTAGTTTAATGACCTTTAGAACAAATTGTTCTCATCTGCCCATTCTGCTGGGGGATATCTTCACATATTTGGGGCATACAACCCTCTAACTCATCAAGAGGCTTGAGGCCTATCAGTTACACTCAATTTGGTTTAGCCTTTCTGCTGAAATGGTTTACTGGTGTGGGGCCACTGTGCATGCTATATTTTATTGAACCCACAGGTGAGAATTGAGTGCCCAGTGGACACCAGTGGTGGTTGAATAGCCCTGGAAAGGGATCAGAGAGACCTCACACCAGAGGTTCTAGTCCTGCTTGAACACCCAGCATACTCCTTTAATAGTGGTATTGCTGAATCAAAGAGGATGTGGGGTTTTATAGTCCTTTGGGCATAGTTCCAAATTACTCTCCAGAATTTCTGGATCAGTTCACAACTTCAACAACAGGCATTAGTGTCCCGATTTTTCCATATCTTCTCCAACATTTGTCATTTTCCTTTTCCATCATATTGGCCAATCTGATAGGTATGGGGTGATATCTCAGAGCTGTTTTAAATTGCATTACTCTAATCAATAGTGATTTAGTGCGTTTTTCCATACTACTATAGATAACTGACTTCTTCTGAAAACTGCTTGTTTATCTCCTTGGACCATTTATGAATTGGAAAATGACTTGTACTCTTATACATTTGATTCAGTTCTCTATACATTTGAGAAATGAGGCCTTTATCAGTGCTGCTTGCGGTCAAAATAAAATTTCCACCTTTGTGTTTTCCTTCTAATCCTGGTTGCATTTGCTTTGTTTGTGCAGCCCCTTTTTAATTTAGCATAATCTAAATTATCCATTTATCTCTCCTAATGCTCTCTATCTCTAGTTTGGTCATAATTTTTTTCCTCTTCTTTGTAGATCTGACAGGTAAACAGTTCCTTGCTCTTCTAATTTATTTATGGTATCACCCTTTATGTGTAAATCAGGTACACTTTTGACCTTATCTTGGTTACTGTATAAGATGTTGGTCTATACCTAGTTTCTGCCATACTGTTTTCCAATTTTCCCAGAAGCTTTTGCCAAATAGTGAGTTCTTGTCCCAAAAGCTTGGGTTTTTCATTTTATCAAACACTAGATGACTACGGTCTTTTACTACTGTGTATTGTGTACTTAATCTATTCCCTGATCCACCACTATATATATATTTTTTAGCATTTTTTTGATCATCACCTCTTTATAATACAGGTTGTGATCTGGTACAGCTAGTCTACTTTCTTTCACATTTTTCCCCCATTAATTCCCTTGATATTCTTTTGTTTTTCAAGATGAATTGTTAATGAGATGGTGCAGTGAATAAAGCACTAGACCCAGAGTCAGGAAGACCTGAGTTCTAATCTGGCCTCAGGTACTTATTAGCTGTGTGACCCTGGGAAAGTCACTTAAGTCTGTTTGCCTCAGTTTCCTCATGTGTAAAATGAGCTGGAGAAGGAAATAGCAGATCACTTCAGTATCTCTGTAAAGAAAACCCTAAATTGGATTGTGAAGAGCCAGACACAGCTAAACAAAAGCTCTATAATTTTTTCCAGTCATTTGATTGGTATGACACTGAATAAACAAATTAATTTGAGTAGAATTGCCATTTTTGTTATATTGGCTCAGCCTACATGTGAGCAATTGACATTTTCCAATTATTTAAATCTGACTTTATCTGTGTGAGAAGTGTTTTGCAATTGTGTTTATGTAGTTCTTGGGTTTGTCTTGGCAGGTAGACTCCCAATTATTTTATATTGTCTACAGTTATTTTAAATGAAATTTCTCTTTTTATCTCTTGCTGCAGACTTTTTTGGTAATATATGAAAATGCTGATGATTCTTGTGGGTTTACTTTATATCTTGCAACTTTGCTAAAGTTATTAATTATTTCAACTAATTTTTAGTTGATTTTCTAGGATTCTCTAGATATACCATCATATCTACAAAGAATGATAGTTTTATTTCTTTATTGTTTATTCTAATTTCAACTTCTTTTTCTTCTCTTATTACCATAGCTAATATTAATGTTAAATAATAGTGGTGATAATGGACATCCTTACTTTACTGCTGATCTTGAGAAAGCTTGTAGCTTATTCCCTTTATGAATAATGCTTGCTGGTGGTTTTAGATAGATACCACTTATCATTTTAAGGAAAGCTCCATTTATTCCCATGCTTTCCAGTGTTTTTTTTTTTTATAAGAATGGGTGTTGTATTTAGTCTAAAGCCTTTTCTGCATGTGTTGAGAGAATCATATTTCTGTGGGTTTTGTTAAGGATGTGGTCAATTATGTTGATAGTTTTTCTAATATTGAACCAGCCCTGCATTACTGGTATAAATCTCACCTGGCCATAGCATATGATCCTTGTGATATATTGCTTTAATCTCCTTCCTAGTATTTTTATTTTAAAAATGTGCATCAATATTCATTAGGGAAATTGGTCTATAGTTTTCTCTCTCTGCTTTTGTTCTTCCTGGGTTAGGTATCAACATCATATTTGCATCATAAAAAGAATTTGTTAAGATGCCTTTGTCTATTTTCCCAAATAGTTTATGTACTATTGGAATTAATTGTTCTTTGAATGTTTGATAGTATTCATTTCTGAATCCATCTGGCCTTGGGGATTGCTTCTTAGGGAGTTCATTGATGGCTTATTTAATTTCTCCTAACACACTTAATGAAAAGGAGAGAGAAAATAATGACCATCAGGACAAATTACACTGAGCAAAATTAGGACTTTTATGCTTGAGGCCTTTCTACTTACAGATGACTTATTTTTAAAATATGTATGGGTTTAGACAATAACAAGAACTAACATTTAGAAGGCATTTCAACATTTCCAGAACACTTTTACACTTAATTTCTTTTCAGTAATCCTGTGAGGCATAGACTTTAGACAATATTCTCCTAATTTTACATAACAAGCAACAAAGGCTGAGAAAAGGTAAATGACTTATTCTTGGCCCCTCATCTGGGAAGCATTAGAACCTAAAGTAAACTCAGGTCTTTCCTGATTACAGATCTGGCTGTCTTTCCCTTATACCACATTCCCTCTCAGCTAGTTGGCCCAGTGGATAATATGTTGGAATTGGAGTCAGGAAAATTTGAGTTCAAATTCAGCCCAGAATCTTCATGGGCAAATCACTTAACCAAACTTACCCTCAGTCTCCTTATCTGTAAAATGAGGACAATAATAGCACTTACCCTGCCCACACCAAGTTTGTTCTAAGGATCAAATGAAATAATATTATAAAGTGTTTTGTGAAACTTAAAGCCCTACCTAAAATAATAATAATAATAATAATAATAATTATTATTATTATTATTATTAATTATTTTATTTCTAACTGCTTTAGTACCAAGGACAATTTGAGAGTTTCCCTAAGAAATTTGAAAAGGAGATTCACATCTAGGTTATTGCTTTTCATAAGAAGTTATTCTGTTTGTAGACTGAAGAACACTAGATTATTATGAGTTCTCTGGCACATCACCAATCACCACTCTTTGACTCAAAATATCATTTTTTTTTGTTACCACTCCTCTATATTGTTCTAAATACATTTTTCAATCTGATTTAAACAATTTCAATAAATTCTTAAAGTGACATTTTATAGCCTTTCAAGTTCACCAAACTCAATGTAGGTACTCTATATTCAGAATTGTGTTTCTTTTTACTTGTCTTTTGGTCCTGTAGTTTTATAAAAAAAAAAAACAATTAAGGTGGCTGATCATAAGACCACGTAGCCATTTCTTACACATTAGTACTTTTTTTCCAGTATTTAGGCTTTATTTTATTTGATTACATAATTTACTTTAGTTGGATATAATTCTCCAAAGTTATTTTTTGTAATTTTGAAGGATTGTAGCATTTCCTCTTATTTTATATTTTCTTTATCTCTTTTAATCTACTTTTTGAGGAATATTTATTTTTACTTTCCTTTTATCAGACCAAAACTTAACACCATAATTTATGTGTGCTAATATGTTTATTACATTTTTATTATTTTTCCTCAAGACCAAATTTATAACACTGCCACTGCTTCCTAGTTTCTCACTGAGATTTCTTTTTGTTAATAGTGAAATTTATTCCAATGTATTTCAGTACTTAGGGACCTTTCCTTCCAGGTAAGGGAAGGGATTTGAAGCCATAAAATCTAACTTTACTTTAAAAAAAAGAATACTTTCTACAATTTATAGTCATTTAGCCTTTGTTTGGAGAACTCCAATGACAGGAAACTTTATGACTTCTTTAGGCAACCCATTCTATTTTTTTTTTAAAGTTGGGCTAGGAAATACCATAGCATGATGGGAAGAGGACTAGCTTTGGGCCCTGATGCCATTGTCAAATCCACTTTAGACACATACTGCTGTGATCATAAGCAAGTGTTTTCACTTCCCTAGGCCTCAATTTTATAATTTGTAAAATGAGGTGATTAAATTAGATGGCTCCTAAGGCCCCTTCTAGATCTAGGACATTAAATGCCTTTATCCTTACTTCCTCTTCCACAATTTGCCTTCATCTGACTTTCACCTATTGGTCTTGTCATGTCTCTTGACAAATATGATAGTCAAATATTTGACAGTAGCCAACATAGTCTTTCTAAATCTTCATTTCATTAGACTAAACATTCCTACTACTTTCTTTTAAATTTAAATTTTGAATTAACAAACGTTTATTTTCTCTCTCTCTTTCTCCACATTTCTAACTGGGGAAAAAAATCGCCTAACAAATATGTATATAAAATCAAGCAAAACAAATTCCCACATCGACCACATCCAAAAGTGTATTTCTCATTCTGAATCTTGATTTCATCGACTGGATGAGTAGCATGAATCATCACTGGCCCTCTGGAATGATAGATGGTCATTACATTTATCAGGGTTCTTAATATATCAAAGGTGGTTGTCTTTACAATGTTGCTCTTATTGTAGAGACTGTCACCTGGTTCTGCTCACATCACTCTGAATCAGTTTGTATAGGTCTTCTCCTTTTTCTCTGAAATCATTCCTTTTGCTATTTCTTACAGCTCAGCAGTATTCTATTACATTCATATACAGTATTATAAAAATAAAAAAAAAGTTCAGCACTTTCTCAATTGATGGGCACTCTTTAAGCTTTATTTGCCACTCCAAAAGAGCTGATATTAATACTTTTATGCCTATTAGCCATTTTCTTCTTTCTTTGATCTCTTTGTGGTCCTTTCAACTATTATGGGAAAAATATCTCCTCTCTGAGTTCCTCTGGTAGGTAGTGCTGCCAAACATATTTACGATGCAGAAATTATAGAGGTAAAAACCTAGTTTTTATTATTATGTTCAATCATAGGTTCAGGCCTCAGAGAAAACCTGAACAATCATTAAGATTCTACAAGATTTTTTATAGGCAAAATTATGTCAGACTGACAGAGAAATAGTTCTTTTACATATTGCAATCTTGTACATTCCTCTTAGGACATAAAAGTTAAAGAAAAAATAGGTTCATAATTGCACACTTCCTTTAATGTCATAAAAATTGAACAAACTTAGTTAAACAGTCATAACCTCACACATCCCTTAAGGAAATGAATCTTGTCAAACAAACTCCACAAGTAAACTAAGTCAGGTTATAGATTAAACTACATTTATGTAGTTCACAAATAGGATGATTGTTTGAGGGAGAAGATACATATGTCACTAAGGAATCAGGGAAAGTTCATATTCACCCTCTGGCTTCCTGACTAAAGAATGTTTAAGGCCTTAAGTAACTTTTTAGATTTCATGGTATTGGTTTCAGTTAGCTCAGCATCCTTTTAATTAAGGGAAATGGCCTTGACTGTCCTTTAATATTTTAATTCCATGAGTCAAGGTGAGGACAAAGGTAACAGCGAATAGGCTTTTAGTTAACCTAAAGTTGCAGAAGAAATAATGGGAAATAAAAAATTTTTAAAAATTCCCATTAAATAACCAATCCTGGGGCAGCTAGGTGGCATAGTCAATAGAGCTCAGGCCTTAGAGTTAGGAGGACCTGAGTTCAAATCCAGTCTCAGATACTTAACACTAACTAGCTGTGTGACCCTGGGAAAGTCACTTAACCCCAACTGCCTCACCCCCCAAAAAATAAAACCACAACCAATCCTATGACAAAATTTTAAGACCTTCCATTTACAACGAAGAGATCTAGCTCAATGTTCCTCCTCCAGAAACAAACAAAAAAAACAAATATCACACTTAATGTAACTTGAACATGACTTATACTAGTGGCAGTAGAAACCATTTTATCACCATATATTTGGACCTAAGATATTGTTTTGTATAGTGACTGTGTGCCCCATTATAGCCCTGGTAGTATAACTTCCAATATGGTAGTTACAGGCAGACAAGCAACAGGCATTTACTATGTCCCAGGAGCTGTGTTGAGCACTGCAGATACAAATACAAAAAATAAAACAAAGAAAGACAGTCCCTTCCCTCAAGGAGCTTATAGTCTAATGAAAGAAGATAAAACTGAAAATTGGGGGGGGTGTTGATGAAATTCAGAGAAAGAGTAAAAACCATAGCAAGGAGGAGAATGGATGTATAGCCATGTTGGGCTCATCCCCAAAATGGAGGCTGTAAAAGGAACTCATCAGTGGAAGAGGGGAACTGGCATGATAGAGGGATCCTCCAGAGTGAGAAAGCCCAAATTTTTGAGAGAAATTCCAGGATGAGAAGGGAACAAAGTCATGATGCTGAAATCCAGAGAGACCCAAAAGCACAAGTGAGACTTTCAGTGGTAAAAGATTCTGCCCCTCCAGTGTCCACTGGCCCCTGCTGCATGATCTCTGGTAGAGTGCCTCTGCATGGAATCTTACAGTGATATAAGACATGTCATTTCAGGTGACAAATGGATAAATTTTAGAATCACAGAAATTTATAGCTAAAAGGACTTAGAGGTCATTTAATCCAATCATTTCATTTTACAAATTAAAAAACTGACATCTGTAAAGGTTAAGTGATTTGCTCAAGGTCATGTTAATGGTAGAGCAAGGAGTAGGAGAATCTAGTAGTTCTCAATCCAAGTCCAGCCCTTTTCAGAGGTCCCCTTGGAATCCTTCCATCTGAAAACATTACTCACCTCGTGAAAAGACAGCAGAGAGAACAAATTGAAGGTGAGCAAGTATGTGAGGTTCCCTTTGGAATCCTAAGTGAAAATGGAAATTGGGGCCATTTTGAATAACGTCTCTTTCTTCCTCATTTGATACCTACTAAGTCACAGGAAAATTTAGTTCTTAAAGTCAAGTTTTTGTTTTTTCGTTTCATTTTGTTTTGTTTTCATTCAAATAAGCTAAGAACTTTTGTTTCTACTGAGATTCAATTATTAGGTTACAATCAACATAAGAGCAAGTATACAAATCTGCCTTATGCTTCTGGAAACTAGCAGTTAACTGCAAAAACAGAAGATAAAAAGTCAAAATGTAAGAGCTTTTCAGTTTGTTCAAAACAAGTTTGTCAGAATGCAATTTAGAACGAGAGGCTTCCTGGACTAAAAAAAAAAAAGTGATCTCTTTCCCTAGATATTAAATGAGAGATTCTTAAACAGTTTGGTTTCAAGACCCATTTACATACTTAAAAAATCATTGAGGACCCCAAAGGGTTTTGTTTATATGGGTTATGTCTATTTATTTTCACCATAGTGGAAATTTAAAAATTTTAGCATTATCATGAAAATAGTTTTGACTCCACAGACCTGAAGCAGTCTCAGTGACACCATACGTTCTTGTAGCATACTTTGAGAATGGTTAAGTTGGATTATGGAGAGATTGCTAAACTTGTTTGTACTCAAAGACTTAGGGTGCTTTGGTGTGCTTCTTTTCTCTATATACATAATTTCTATCCAATCTGACAATTCACAAAATTTTGATTAATCTCTTGTTGTGTATAAAACTCTGCACTCTGTCAAAATGGGTAAACAGTTTATACAAGATCTGGTATATGCCTTTATGTGGCTTATAGTGAGAGAGCTGAAATGTACACAAATAACCATGTTTCAGCAGATCAAAAGATGCCTGGTACGATATGAGGTCTGAAGAGGAGAAAGGTCATTACTAACTAGGGGAATCTTGGAAGGTTTTATGAAACAAACTGGTCATTAAAGTATGGATAAAATTTGACCAAAATGCCAAGGAGGTATTTAAGGTAAATGAGGATACTTAATTTGTAGGGAATAGTGTGAGAAAAGGAAAAAAATAGAACAGTGGAGAGTACACAGGAGAAGAAAGTAGTCTAGTGCAACTATACAGTATATGGAAGAGTGTATGTGACCTAAAGCTCAGATTACAAGCATCATATTATAATTATAACTTGTCAAAGTGTAAAGTTCAAGTGGTGGAAGGCTTGAATGTCAGGAAAAGAAGTTTGAATTTTGTTCGATAGGAAACAGGAAGGCATTAGTTTGTTTGCTTTTTTAATAGAAGAATTATGTAAAGAAGATGAGTCTGGGTGGGGCATTATTTTAATTGATGTCTTTTTTTAAACATTACCCTAAAATCTCCCAATATCCCTCTCCTTCCTTTCCATCAGAGCCATCCAATATAAAAAAAAATAACTTTCAGGCAAAAGAAAAGGAAGGGAAAAAATGTTACTGTTCAATACATTGAAAAATTCTGAAAATATGTGCAAATGATAACATTTCTAAACTTCTTATTTCTGCAAAGGAATAGGGTTTAAGTATCATCTTATATTTCTTTTTGGGGGCTATGATTGTTCTTTGTAATTTTGCCACTTTGACTTTTGATTTTTGTGTAGTTGTTCTTTTCAGTTATAAGCACTGTTTATTTTATTTTCTTGGCTCCGCTCACTTCATTCTGAATCATTTCTTTAAGATCTTTCCAAGTTTCTCTGTATTTATCACATTTATCATTTCTTATAGCACAATCATATTCCATTACATTTATGTACCACAATTTGTTCTCTAGGTGATGAGTATCCACTTTGTTTCCAATTCTTTACTATTAAAAAGAGTGCTGCTTTAAATACATTGGTGTATATGGGAACTTTCTTCTGATCAATGGTCTCCTTGAGTATAATCTGAGTACTGGAATCTCTGGGTTAGAGGATATGGACACTTTAGTCACTTAATTTGCATAATTCCAAATTTCTTTCCAAAATGGTTGCAACTTTACCAACAATACACTAGTGTGCCTATTTTCCCACCACTCCTCCAACATCAAGTATTGGTATTTTTCTCATCTTTGCCAATTTGTAGAAATTGTAAGGTGAAATCCTGGGGTTGTTTTAATTTTCATTTCTTTTATAATTAGTTATTTGGAGCATGCTTTCATGATTGCTAGTACTTTGCAATTCTTTTTCTTGAGAATTATTTGTTACTATTCTTTGAACAATTATCTATGGGAGAACGGCGCCTATTTGTATGTTAATTGCTTATCAAATCCTTATCAGAAAAATAATAAATAAGGATTTTTTTCCATTCAACTGCTTCCTTTATTTCCCAAGGTTTATTAATTTTGTGTCTGCAGAATCTTTTCAGTTTCATGTAATCAAAGTAATTTTATCTTTTCTAATTGCTTCTATGCCTATGAAAGCTATGTGGTCTGCTTCTTTCCTTTTTTTAATAATATGATCTTTAAGGTCATGGATACACTTAGCGTTCATTGTGAAATACAGTATAAGGCATTGGTCTTAGCCTAATTTCTGTCGGACCGCTTTGAAGTTTTACTAGCAGTTTTTTTCCATAAGGAATTTTTCCTAAATAATTTTTACTTTCTAGTTTATTGAAAACTGGGTTATTGAGTTCCATTGTTTCTGATTCTGCCTTGTCTAGTCTACTCCATTGGTCAGACTTTCTGTACTTTAAGCAATGCCAGATGGTTTGGATGACTGCTTCTTTTTTAATTATTTTTTGTAACATTTATGGAATAAAGCAAGCATTTCTGTAATATAGTACAATAAAAAAGATGATTGCACATGAAACTGCAAATTCACTGTGTACAACTTGCTATTCCTCTTAAATACAGAAGAAAGTTGTCTTGAAAATTTCCTTCCCCCCTTTTTTCCCCTTTCCCCCCTCCCCAGGGATAACTACTAATAGACACAAATTGGTATACATATGTAAAATTATTCTATGCATACCTCTATTTATTAGTTCTTTCTCTAAATGCAGATAGTCTTTCTTCATATGTTCTTCATAGTTAATTTGGGTATTTATAATATTTAGAATGACATTCACTCAATATTGTACTTAAAAGAGTATTGCTGTTGCTGTATACAATGTTCGCTTGGTTTTTCTCATTTCACTCTTCATTATTTCATGCAAGTCTTTTCACATTTTTTTCTAAGATCATTGAGCTCATCATTTCTTATAGCACAGCAGTATTCCATCACAATTATATACCACGACTCGTTCAGCATTTCCCTAATGGAAGAAAATGCCTGCAATTTCCAGTTCTTTGCCATGACAAGGAGAGCTGCTATAAACATTTTAGAACTTATAAGTTCTTTTCTTTTTTTCCCTAATCGTGTTTGGAAATAGACCTAGCAGTGGTATTGCTGGGTCAAAGAGTATAGGTAGTCTAATAACTCTTTGGGCATAATTCTAGATTGCTCTCCAAAATGGTTAGATCAGTTCACAATTTCATCAACATTGAATTAGTGATCCATTTTTTCCACATCCCCTCCAACATCTGTCACTTCCCCATTAAATCACTTTAGCCATTTGATAGGCATAAAATGATACCTCAAGGTTGTTTTAGTTTGCATTTCTCTAATCAAAACTGACTTAGAGCATTTTTTTATATGACCATAAATTGTTTTGATTTCTTCATTGGAAAGCTGCCTGTTCATATCCTTTAACCATTTATTAATTGGGGAATGACTTGAATTCTTATAGCTTGACAAATTTCTTCCGTATATTTGAAATACGAGACCTTTATCTAAGAAAGTGTCTATAATCCCCCCCCCCCAATTTTCTATTTTCCTTCTGATCTTGGCTGTATTTGTACAAAAACTCTTCAATTTAATGTAATCTAAATTATCCATTTTATGCTTCACCCTGCTCTCTATTTCTCGTATATTCATAAACTGTTCACCTACCTATAAGTCTGATAAGCAATATGTTCCATGATCTCCTAATTTTCTTGTAATATTTCTCTTTTTATCTAGGTCATGTATCCATTTTTATCTTATCTTGGTAAATGGTGTAAGGTATTGTTGTATGCCCAACTTCTGCTATATTACTTTTCAGTTTTCCCAACAAGTTTTACCAAATAATGAATTCTTATCCCCAAACCTTAAGTCTTTACATTTGTCAAATACAAGGTTATATTTATTTGCTGCTATAACTTGCATGTCTACTCTATTCTATTTATCTATTTCATCACCAGTAGCAGATAATTATTGCTTTATAATACAGTTTAAAATCTGGGACTACTACACCTTCTTCCTTAACATTTTTTCCCATTAGTTTTTTTTAATATTCTTGACTTTTTGTTCTTACAAATGTATTTTATTATTTTTTCTAATTCAATAAATTTTTTTCAATAGTGTAATTGAGATGGCATTGAATATATAAATTAGGTAAAATGATCGTATTTATTATATTGGCCGTGCCTACCCATGAGCAATTAATATTTCTTCTATTATTTAAATCTGATTTTATTTGTATAAAGACTTTTTTATAATTTTATTTATATAATTCTTGGGTTTGTTTTGCCAATTGCACTGCCAGGTATTTTATACTGTCAAGAGTTATTTTAAATGGGGTATCTTTTACTATTTCTTCTTGAAGGGTTTTGTTTGTGATACGCAGGAATGTTGATGATTTATGTGGATTTACTTTATCTTCTGCTACTTTGTTAAAATTATTGTTTCAACTGACTTTTTAATTGAGTCTTTGGAATTTTCCAAATCTATCATCATATCATCTGCAAAAAGAGATCGTTTTATTAGCTTCATTCCCTATTCTAATTCCTTCTATTTCTTTTTCTTCTCTTAATGCTACTGCTAGGGTTTCCAATGCAATACTGAATAATATTGGTAACAGTGGGCATCCTTTTTTCACACCTGATCTTACTAGGAAGGCTTCTGATTTATTCTCATTAAAAGTAACACTTGTTGATGGCTTTAGATAAATACTTTTTATCAATTTAAAGAAAAATCAATTTATATCAATACTTTCCATTGTTTTTTAACAAAAATGAGTGTTGAACTTGATCTAAAACTTTTTCTGCATCTATTGATATAATCATTTTAAAACTTTTATTATTGATATAATCAATTATATTAATAGTTTTCCTTATGTTAAAACATCCCTGCATTCCTGGTATAAATACCACTTGATCCTAATGTATAATCTTTGTAATATATTGTTGTAATCTTTTAGCTAGCACTTTATTTAAGATTTTTTGCATCTACATTCATTAATTAAATCAGTCTATACTTCTGTTTCTCTGGTTTGATTCTTCCTGGTTTAGGTATTAGTATCATATTGATTTCATAAAAGGAATTGGTCAGATCCATTCCTTGCCTATTGTTCCAATAAATTCATTTAATGTTGGAGTTAGTTGATTTTTAAATGTTTGATAAAGTTCACTTGTAAATCCATCCAGTCCTGGTGCTTTTTTTTTTCTTATGACTGCTTTCTTCATAATACAGTTTGAAGTCTGGAAGTATTTTTTCCCCTTTTTCCTTATCACTTTATATTTTCCCCTGATAATCTAGAGTATTTTATTTTTAGAAATGAATTTTTATCAAGTTCTGTAAAGTATCTCTTTGATAATTTGATTATTGTAGGGTTCTCATTTTCGTTATATTATATGTGTATGCCCAGGCATGGATACTGAGTACTTTCTTTCTTTAAGTAACACTTTGTAATAGAATCAATACAAGTATTTTGTGTGCTTTGGTAGTTTGATCTCCAAATATCTTATACATTTTGTAGTTATTTGGAAGGGGATTTCCCTTTCTGTTATAAATGATCTCCTTCATCCCCTGTATATAACACAATACCATTCCATCACATTTGTATAGTGTAACTTCTTCAGCCTTTTCCCCACATCTACTTAAGATTCAAGTTCTTTATGTTCACAAAAAGAGCTGCTATGAATATTTTTGTACATATAGATCCTTTCCCTCTTACCTTGATCTCATTATGGATATTCTTCTCAGTTAACTATCATGATGTTAACAAATGGGGATAGTTTTATCTCTGCTTTATGTATTTTTATACCTTTGATTTTTCCTCTTCCCTTATTACTGTTGCTAACATTTCCAGAACTAAATAACAGTAAGGAGAGTGAGCATCTGTGCTTTACTTCCATATTTTTGGGGAAAGGTTCTAGTGTATCCTCACTGACACCTTAGTATTCCTTTTGGGTGTGGAACAGTTGGGGATTCTTGAAGCAAGGTGCACTGATTTCATTGCTTCCAGAAATAAGAATAAGGCCGATGTACTTGGAAGGCATCTTTCATGTGCTCCCCATCAGGTGAGGCAAATGAAACTGCTTTTGGAAGTTACGTATGAAAGTCCTTGGTAGGAATTTTCTGTCTACCTGACAGCTCCTTTGTGTCTCCTCGGCTGGATCCTCTTACAGATCACACCTTTTAGCCATAAAATGCTATTAATTGTTCTTTAGAAGTTTGTTAAATTTTCCTGTGAATCCATTAAGACTCAAAGTCTCCCCACCACTCCTTTTCATAATTTCTTTACTGATTTATTTTCATGAGATTGTATTATATAAGATATTTATTTATTCTTCTGTTAGTTTGGGAATTAAAAAAAATTTTGAGGTATTCATCTTGTATTTGTGTTTTTAGTTTTATTAGCACATACATATGTGTAATAGATTCTGATTATTCTTTTTTTATTTCTTCTGGTATTGTTATTTCCTTTTTGCTATTTTAAA
Source organism: Phascolarctos cinereus (assembly GCF_003287225.1). NCBI lineage: Eukaryota > Metazoa > Chordata > Mammalia > Diprotodontia > Phascolarctidae > Phascolarctos > Phascolarctos cinereus. The sequence continues at coordinate 32,072,084 of NW_027556402.1, forward strand.
ATTTTATTTCTTTCCTCTCCTTTTTAGTTAGATTATCTAAAGATTTACCTATTTTATTAGTCTTTACAAAGAACCAGGTTTTAGTTTTATTTATATTTTCTATAGTTTTTATTTTCAATATATCTATTTCCCCTCCAATTTCTCTGTCTCACTCTCTCCTGATGTTTGTTTGTTGGCTTTCTAATGTTCTAAAATGTACATTTAGTTCATTAATTTTCTGATTTTCATTTGATAATGTATGTCAATATAGGCATATATCTGTATATATATATTTTTTTAACTGAGAATTACTTTAATTGCATCCCACAAATTTTATTTTTATTTCATTTTTATAATTTTATTTTCCATAATTATTAATTATTTCTATGCTTTGTTCTTTGACCCACTCATTACCTAGTATTTCATTGGTAAGTCTCCATATTGGTCTGTGTCTTTCATTTGTACTTCCTGAACTATTTACTCTTTTTATTACTTTATGGTCTGAAAATAACATATTTACTGCTTGTTCCTTTTTACATTTGCTTGCAGTATCTCTGTCTCCTAAAACCTGGTCAATTTTTGTAAAAGTTTCATGCAGTATTGAGAAATATTTAGATTCCTTAGCAGTCCTTTTTAAAGGACACTAGAGGATTCTAGTTTTTCCAGCAATTTGTCTAATTCTAGATTTTCCCTTTTTTTTTGTTAGCCTTGTTTGAAATAGAGAGGAATATTGAAATCTCCTTTCATCACTGTACTACTGTCTATTTCTTCTTGTAGTTCAGTTATTTTTTCCTTATGAATTTATATACTAAAGAAGATGAAGCATATGAGTTAAATATTGATGTATAGTTTGTTGTCTATGGTTCCTTTCAGCACAATATAATTTCCTTGTGTATCTCTTTATAATTCATGACTTTTTTTTCTTTATCCCATAGCATGATTGCAAATCTTCTTGCTTTTTTGGAAATTATTTGGTGCATAGTAAATTTTGGTATAGCTCCTCATTTTCATACCATGTGTGTGCATATATACATATACATATTTTAGGTGTGTTTTTGGAAGCACAACATTGTGGAGTTTTGCTTTATTATCCAATCTCTTTTTTATTTTATTGGATTATTTATCCATTCACATTTAAAGTTATGAGGTTCATATTTTCCTCTATTTGTCTCTAATGTCATTTTTTTAATGTTTGAATTAGGATTCCCCCTCTCTTACTCTATAAAGACAGTACATAGCCTCTTCAACTATTTAGCTTAATATACTTTAACATAACTCTATCCACATCAACTCTCTTCTTTTCATCCTCAAGACTTACCATCCCCACTCCATTTGTTACCTCTTTCCCTAGTTTTGGAGTTTTACTTAACTTATTAGTTCCTTTTTCTTGTTTTGTTTTGTCTAATACACCAATTCTTCCCGCCTTTTTTTGAAAAAAAAATTCCCTCATTCTTTTCAGTATTTATTCTGTCTATTCTAGATTTTTTTTTTCATGGCCTTATACTTATTTATTCTTTCTTTATTCTCTGTGTTCCTCATGGAATTAAGGAATCAAAGGTACCTATGGTGGGTTCCCTCTTCTAAATAGCTTCTATGTTATTGCCTTGTAAATCTTGTTCCTGTCACACCTTTCTTTTCTTTTGGGCTTTACTCTTAAAAACACCAATTCCTTCGTATGATAGAAATATCTCTCCATGGTAAAAAAAAATCCTATATCTTTGATTATGAAGTTCATTATTAACCTTTGCCTCCCCACCAAGATCATTTCCCTCTTATTTGCCATAAAATCTCCTCTCTAGTTCCAAGCCCTCTTACTCTTCTTGATGTCAGTTGTCCCCAGGGACTCTGATTCCTCTTCTTTAGAGAGAGGACAAGTAATCTATCTAAGCACCAAATATCTGCAGATTATACCCACATTAAAGTTCTCATGGGGTAGCTAGGTGGCTCAGTGGATAGAACACCAGGACTGGACTCAGGAAGACCTGAGTTAAAATTCAGCCTCAGACACTTTCTAGCTATGTGACTGTGGGCAAGTCACTTAACCCTGTTTGCCTCAGTTTCCTCAAATGAGTGGGAGATGGAAATGGGAAACTACCTCTGTTTCTCTGCAAAAAAAACCCTTGGACTGTATGACCTATGGGGTCACAGAGAGTAGGATGTGACTACACAATTGATTTGATTTCATGTTCACAGGATTGTAGCTCAGTAGAGAGACTAGGGCTAGATATATAAATATGTTTAAAGTAACTCATTGCACCATATACCAGATGCTTGACCTGAATATTGCAGATCATAAAAAAAAAAAACTATCAGAGAACCAGATCATGTACCTTTGTCAACTATGGCTGTAGGGGATTGCATTTATATGAAACTTAAAAGCATTTGCATGAAAAATTAATTCAATTAGGATACAAAGAGAAGAACTCTAATGGGAAAAGAAATCTTTGTACCAAATAACTCTGATAATAGTCTGATATTCCAGTTGTATAGGGAAATAAAAATACAAAAAGGCAAAAGCCATTTCTTCATGGATAAATGTTCAAAAGATGTGAACAAAAAATTCTCTAAAAAATTTCAGTCTTATGAAAGATGCTTCAAATCAATTATAAGAGAAATAACCCTGAGGTTTCATTTTACACATAACAAGTTGGCAAAGATGATAAATGATTGGAAAAGTCAATATGTGAGGGATTGTGGAAAGTCAGGCTCACTGTTAGTGGATCTAGGAAATGACCCAACTAGTCTGGAAAGCAATTTGAAATTATGCTAAGAATATGACTAAAGTGCCCTAACCCATTGAACTAAATACTTCAGTGCTAGGTATACAGTCCAAGAAGGTCAATGATAAAATACTGGTCCCACGTATGCCAAAATTCTTATAATACCACTCTTTGAAGTAACAAAGAACTGGAAAGAAAAGAGATGATCATCAATTAGGAGATAGCTAAAGAAATTATGTTACGTGAATTAAATGAATATCATTGTGTTGCCTGAAATGAATCAATACAGAGAAGCAAGGAAAGATTTAAACTGGTAAACTTATAGAAAGTTAAATAAGTAGAGCCAGGAAAACAATACATAGTGACTACAACATTGTAAATGAAAAGAACAGGAACAACAAAATCAATTAATCTGAATGCTATGCGATTTTAATAACAAACTTGGCCCCAAAGTAGAGATATGAAAGCTACCTCTCTTCCTTCTGCACAGATGGGCAACAATGAATGTCAAATGTTCCATTTAATGATGATGTCAGTTAGTTTTCTGGAACTATTTTTTTTTGTCTTTTTAAATTCTTTGATATAAGGGTGGGTTCTCTGGGAACAGGTAGGAGAAGAACATTTCAGGTAATATAGGTAATATAAAATGAAAACAAAATCTAAAATTAAAAAAAAAAGAAAAAACTCTCCCAATTAAATCTACATATGCTTTGAGAAAGTCTCGGTGTTCATGCAAAGCTGGCTGTAGAGAACCATGAAAACTATGGTGGGCAAGGAACACTAAGAAGGCTGTTCCAAGTTATACTACATCATATAGTAGGTGGAGGAGAGTAAAGTGGAATAAGACCAAAAAGATAGGAAAGTCTGTGGTTTGAAAGGCTTTTAAAAGCCAAACAAAGCATTTATCAGGAAGAGTCACTGGCATTTATTACTGCAAGGATGACATGGTCAGACTTGTACTTTAGGAAAGGATTGGGGACAGGAAGCATGTGAGACAAGAAAAAAAGACAATAGCAGAGTAATAGTTATATAAGTACAAACAAGGGGCTATATAGGAGAGATTTCGTGAAGGTAAAAGTGCCTTGTGGAAACTCAGGCACTGATTGGTTACATGGAATGAATGTGAAAAAGTAGTTGAGGATAACACTGAGGTTGTAGGCCTTGGGAGACTGGAGGAATTGGAGTGTGCTCAACAAAATAGAGAAATTTGGAAGAGGGGAGGGTTTGAGGAGAAAGATAATGAGGAGTTGTGTTTTGGATATGTTGAATTTGAAATGCCAACAGAATCTCTAATTTGATATATTCAGAAAGCCGTTGGGGTTGCAAGACTGGAGGTTAGGAGGGAGGTTATGTCTGAATATAGAGGTATGGGAATAATCTGATCTGAGATGATAATTGAACCCATGGTAGCTGATAAAGTCACCAAGCAAAAACAGTACAGAGAAAGAAGAGAAGAGGGCACAGGATGAAGCCTCAAGGTATACCTACTGTTTATAAATATAGCCAGACTATGGATTTGTTAGAACAAAGATTAAATGCATTACCAAATTAGAAGAAAGAATAAAAATAAGGTATAATTAAAATAATTCCACACTAATCGATTTAAACTAGCTATTAACACTAAAAAAAAATTGGAAAAGTATAAAAGGACAGACAATGACAACGGTAGCAATAAGGAAATTTAGCTAAAGCCAATCAATTGGCATAGTACAAAAGCCAAAAGCACCTACAATCTACTTCAAGCCAGCCAACACTTGCTCTTCTTGCCAAATAGAGAGATATGGCCATCCAATGCAGTGTTGGGTTAGAACATAAACTTGTTTGCAAAATCTTATAGAGGGGAATGGCAAAAGATTTTAAGTAGTATTGCTTCACAGAAGAATGAGAAGTGAAGGGGAAAGATACACAGCAAATCTGCCAAAAGCTTGATGAGAGCCCTCCAGTTCCTGCAATGATAGAGAAAATAGCTGGTTTAGACAAGATGAATAAAATCTATGATCAAGGTCACAAAATTTTGAGGTCATTGATAGGTCAATTCTCAAGGTATCTTAAAGAGGGAAGAATACCAAATACTTGGAAAATATAATGCATGCAATATTATTTTTAAAAAGATGATCAAGAAAAAAATCCATATCTGGGTACCTACTTTTCAATATCTACAAAATATTTGCAAATAATCTATATCTCTATCAAAGACATCCTTGGGTATTAACAGGAAAAGGATATTCTTCCACAAATGGTATTTGGGAAACTAGATGGCAAAGTGGCTAGAGTGCCTTGAATCAGAAAGATCTGAGTTCAAATGTGGCCTCAGGCATTTACCACTAACTGTGTGACACTGGACAAGTCACTTAACCTCTGTCTGCCTCAGTTTCCTCAAGTGTAAAAGTGGGGCCAATAATGGCACCTACCTCCCAGGATTGTTGTGAGGATCATATGAAATAATGTTTGTAAAGTATTTAATGAAGTGCCTGGCCTGTGGAAGGTACTATATAAATGTTAGCTATTATAATTATATTTTATAGCAAATCACATATTTTTTCCTTTTTTTAATTAATTTTTTTGTTATATTTTAAGTTCTGAAAAGTCTCCTTTTCTCTTTCCCCACCCTATGCTAGAGAAGGCCACAATTTGACACAGATTCACAAATATATGTAAAACCGTATTATGCTTCCTTCCATTTATTAATTCTTTCTCTAGAGATAGATAATATCTTCCTTTGTAGGCCTTTGTAGTTGATTTGAGGACTTATAATGCTAAGAATAACTTGATCATTCAAAATCATTTTTTTTTTTTGCTTTTTGGTGAGGCAATCAGGGTTAAGTGTCTGATGGTGGATTTGAACTCAGGTCTTCCAAGGCCAGAGCTCTATTCACTGTGCCACCTAGCCGCCCCCGTTCAAAATTATTTTTCAAGTAATAGTGCCAGTACTATATAAAATGTTCTTTTGGTTCAGCTCATTTCACTTTTTGTTATTTCATGGAGGTCATTCCATGCTTTTCTAAAATCAACCAGGTTATCATTTCTCCCAGCACTGTCGTGTTCCATTACAATTATATACCACAACTTCTTTAGCCATTTCCCAGTTGTTTGCCATTATGCAAATCTTATCTATTTTCCCATAGTTGACTGAAAAATGCTAAGAAAACAAGATTCCACTGTGCTTACTTTGTGAATTATTTGAAAAACACATTTTATTTAGTAACATAAACAATTTTCAAATAAGAAGATTCCTATATTACATATGAGTATTATTAATTAAAAAAAAATTTAGGCAATTGGGGTTAAGTGACTTGCCCAGGGTCACACAGCTAGTAAGTGTCAAGTGTTTGGTCTGAGACCTGATTTGAACTCAGTTACTCCTGACTTCAGGGCTGGTGCTTTATCCACTGTGCCACCTAGCTGCCCCTACAAATGATTATTATTAATAATAGTAGCTAACATTTATATAGTTTTAAATATGGCATTGTTGTTCTTTTCCCCATTTTGTAGTTGAAGAAACCAAGGCAGACATAGGTTAAGTGACTTGCTCAGAGTTAAAGCTAGTAAGTGTCTGAGGCTGGATTTGAACTCAGAACTTCCTTACTCCTGGCACAGTTTTCTGTCCTCTGCACCCCTCTACCTGTCAATATCCAATGAAGTATAAAACAAGGAGATACAGCCTTACCTGCCTTGTGGGTATGGACTATGTTTGACACTGTAGCCAACATTTTGCACCCTTCTACCTCATTCTTGCTAGCAAGATACTTTAGTGATATTTTTTGGCTTACTGTTACCTAACATATCTTTTCATTTTCCATTGGGTACCAGCAATTTTGATTCTTTCTGAGTTTATGACGATTCATGATTTGCAAGCATTAACATCACTGAGTAAATTTGCTTGTTTTTTATTGATAGACTCTTGCCACCAGAAGTAGCTTGGTATTATTGAAGCACCACACAATTTCCCAAATACAATCCGGCTCAATTTCTTTTTTTTTTTATTCAAGTCTGAACATGGTCCATTGCCCATTTACACTGCCTTTCCAAGAGATATGCCTTAGCGAACATCTTTAAAATACTTTTCTTCATCCACTTTGTTTTCTCTGTGAAGATTGCTAGGTTGACATTTTTTAAAAGGACCCTAGATAGAACTTAGGAGTCTCTATAATGTTCTGGGTACATCAGCATACATGATACAATCAACATAATGCCATTTATAAAAAGTAGCACCTGGGGACCATATCATTTATTGACAAACCCTCTTCATACATAGCACATCCTTCACAGACCTAGGAACACATTTGAGAAATACATCTCTCTGTTTTATACCACTGTTAGAACTATAAGTTTTCTGTGGGGTTATATTTCTCATGGACTTTTGTAAGAACTTTATTTATTTTTCTTTTTTATTGTGAACTTAACAGCCATCAATGCACTCAAACGTTTCAATATAAAAAGAGGAAAAAGTATAGAGGTTTGTATGAGAAACTATAATCTTCTGTTGTACAGAATTTGCTTTTAAGAAATGTATATAAATATATGTATCCATATATTTATGTTTAGTTTTTTGTACAATCTGAACTTGATATGTGAACCAATTTACTTGAGCAGAAGTTTTAAAGCTGTCTTTTTCTTTAAGATGTCTTTCTGTGGTCAGCAGCAATGAATGCAGGAGGATTGCATATCCTCTCCATCTCTTGATCGATGGTGAAGATTTTCCCTGATGTAAAAATAATTATTCATGAATGCCTATGTGTTTCATTCTCTGGTTTTCATCAAGAATATTTTTGATGTGGGCATGGACAATTTTAATAAAATTTTTTAGCTAAAAAGTAGGTATGTATGTTAGAAATGACTGATATCTTTTCGGTCAGCTATTTTTGCCTTTATTATGTATGATCTTTTCTCTTCTTTTGATGCCTTGCAGTCAAAGGGTTCTTGGAAAGCAGGTTCCTTTAGGTGCCTCCAGCAGAGATTTCTTCTCTATGTAGCAGGGGTGATGAGGTCAACCCAATTTGCTGGACTAGGACACTTCAGATGGAGTCTTGCTGAGTTGACAAATGGAACTCCTAATTGGCCTCCCAAGTATTAGTAATTCACTGAAGTTGATTGATAATGAAGTCAGTTTGGTGGAGGGAGCAAAGGTATGGAAACAACTCCACCTTCTCTTTTCAGCCTTCACACAGCCCTTTTCTCTCCTGGATTTTCAGAAAGAGAAATAGGAAACTTTTCATCCATCTACCCCACTCATCTTGAAGCAGTAGTGTGAGAATTGTGGGAATTAAGTGAACCACACTGACTCCATCTTGTGACCCAATTCTGGATCTAGCTCAGTTCCCTTTCTATTCAACTATGAATCTAGTCCAATTTCTGTCTCATGAGAAAACTTCATTCAATTATGGAAATCATGAAAAAGAATTCCTACATTGTTTGAACTCAGTACTGCATAGCTGGGGAGCTGGACCAGCTCTACCTGCTGTTTAGAGATCCTTAACTAAGGACCTGGATTATTCCAACCAGGAACCCTGTCAGGTCCAGATTGATGCAAGACATTTTCTCCCAAGTATACATCTCCACAACCTATATGTCTTATCTGAAAATCAGTGACTGTTTCAATTTTCCTTTGATTGAATACCGATACTTGGACAAAGTGGATACCTCTTTTTCTGATTTTGGGGAATTGCACTATTTGCTCTCCCCCTACAACTCAGAAAGCCCCTAATCTTTCCTCCAGATAGTGCATATTGCACTAGGCAGGGATCTGGGTCATGGTTCTGGACAGCGGTCCTGGGGCGAGGAGGATTGCTGGCGTGTTAGAGCTTGTAGTGGCAGTGAAGAGGAAACCTTCTTCACAGTACCAGGACAGAAAGGAGTACTTGTGGTCACTAATAGACCAGAGCACAGGCCAGGAAAGGAATAATGTAATCTCGCCTCCTGGTTTATAACTTGTTACTTGTTTTCTTTTAACACATAAAATCTGTTTCCCCTTGTATTCCGGGCCCAGTGCCAAGCTGAGGAGTCCTGGTCCTAATTTGTTCTGCAATTGGCATACATTGCTTAAAGTGATATGCCCAGAAGCTCAAACCATTGTTTCCTCAGTTATTTCAAGTTTCACCAGTCGCAGTACCACTCTACTTCACGTTGCTGAAGGAAGAGACTATGGGAAGAAGCTGATAGGAGAGGATCTGGGAGTATCCATCATGTTTCTGTCCCTAGCTTGCTACAGTAGAGACTATGAGGGACTTCCCCCTGGATGAGATGTAGGACTCTTTCTCTTGACTGAGCTGAGTTATCTCAACACTAATGGGAGAACTCCTTCAAATTGGATTGGAGTGGATAGTAGGTCATAAGCTTTTATTATTTTCAGGGTGTTCTGTTGGCTTCTACCTATTCAGTAACACTTCTAGACAAGGTGACCAAATGTCCCAACAAATTATGTCTTCTTGTCTTTGAACCTATGAAACCAACTCTGCTCTTTCCATCATTCACCTCTCCAAGGAGAATCTTTGAGCCATCATTCCATTTTAGCTGTAATTTCTTTGTCTTATTGCTTCATTCATAAAAAATTGTCAATATGAATCTTCTTTTTTTTTCTCTAATACTCTATCATTTTTTAATCACTGAACAAAATCTTACACTAGAGGAGAGGAGACAAGATGGAGGAGTAAAAGCAGTGACTTGCTTGAGCTCTCCCCAAACTCCTCCAAATACCTATAAAAATGACTCTAAACAAATTCTAAAGCAACAGAACCCACAAAAAGACAGAGTGATGCAAATTTCCAGCCCAAGACAACCTGGATGGTTGATCAGAAGGGCATATTGCACTAGGCAGGGATCTGGGTCACAGCTCTGGACAGCGGTCCTGGGGCAAGGAGGAGTGCTGGCATGGTGGAGCTTGTAGTGGCAGTGAAGAGGAAACCTTCCTCAGTACCAGGACAGAAAGGAGTGCTTGTTGTCACTAATAGACCAGAGCACAGGCCAGGAAAGGAGTAAACACCTCGCCCCTTATCATACCACCTTGCAAGAACTGAAAATTTACAGGTCCCTACAAGTATCTCTGAAAACAGCTGTATAAACCTCTGAAGCTTGGGACAGTACATTCTCCACATGGGAAGCAGACTCTTACCTTAACAAAGAGTTTAAAACTCAAGTAATTGGCTGGGATCATGAGCAAGCAGCACAAAACAAGTCAGACTATATTATCTTACTTTGGTGACAAAGAAGATAAAAACATACAACCAGAAGAAGACAACAAAGCCAAAGCTCCTATATCCAAAGCCTCCAAGAAAAATATGAATCAGTCCCAGGCCTTGGAAGAGCTCAAAAGGGATTTTGAGAAGCAAGTAAGAGAAGTAGAGGAAAAACTGGGAAGAGAAATGAGAGTGATGCAAGAAAATCATGAAAAACAAGTCAACAGCTTGCTAAAGGAGACCCAAAAAATACTGAAGAAAATAACACCTTAAAAAATAGCCTAACCCAAATGGCAAAAGAGGTCCAAAAAGCCAATGAGGAGAAGAATGCCCTAAAAAGAAAAGTTGGCCAAATGAAAACGGAAGTCCAAAAGATTACTGAAGAAAATACTTCCTTAAAAATTAGAATAGAGCAATTGGAAGCTAGTGACTTTATGAGAAATCAAGACACTGTAAAACAAATCCAAAAGAATGAAAAAATAGAAGAGAATGTGAAATATCTCATTGGAAAAACAACTGACCTGGAAAATAGATCCAGGAGAGAGAATTTAAAAATTATTGTACTATCTGAAAGCCATGATCTGAAAAAGAGTCTAGACATCATCTTTCAAGAAATTATCAAGGAAAACTGCCCTGATATTTTAGAATCAGAGGGCAAAATAGCAATTGAAAAAATCCACCGATCTCCTCCTGAAAGAGATCCCCAAAGGAAAACTCCTAGGAATATTGTAGCCAAATTCAAGAGTCCCCAGGTCAAGGAGAAAATATTACAAGCTGCCAGAAAGAAACAATTCAAGTATTGTTGAAACACAATCAGGATAACACAAGATTTAGCAGCTTCTACACTAAAGGACCGCAGGGCATGGAATATAATATTCCAGAGGGCAAAGGACATAAGATTACAACCAAGAATCACCTACCCAGCAAAACTGATTATAATCCTTCAGGGGAAAAAATGGTCATTCAGTGAAATAGAGGACTTTCAAGCATTCTTGATGAAAAGATCAGAGTTGAATAGAAAATTTGACTTTCAAACATAAGACTCAAGAGGTAAAGACATGAAGAGGTGAACAGGAAAGAGAAATCATAAAAGACTTATTAAGGTTGAACTGGTCACATTCCTGCATAGAAAGATGATATTTATAACTCATGAGACCTTTGTCAGTATTAGGGTAGTTGGATGGGGGAAATTATGTATATAGAGATAGATAGATGATAGATAGATAGATAGATAGATAGATAGATAGATAGATAGATAGATAGAGGGCACAGGGTGAGTTGAAGATTAAGGGGTCATATCTGGAGAATAAAATTAAGGGGTGAGAGAAGATTATACCAGGAGAAGAAGAAAGGGAGAGGTAGAATGGGGTAAATTATCTCACACAAAAAAAAAAACAGAAAAGAAAAGGCTCTTACAGTGGAGGGGAAATGGGGGAAGATGAGAGGGAGTGAATGAATCTTATTCTCATAGGATTTGGCTTAAGGAGAGAATAACATACACATTCAATTGGGTATGGAAATCTCTCTTATCCTGCAGGAAAATATGGGGGGGAAGGGGACAAGAGAGGAGGAGTATGATAGAGAGGAGGGCAGATTGGGAAAGGGGGTAATCAGAAGCAAATACTTCTGAGGAGGGACAGGGTCAAAAGAAAGAATAGAATAAATGGGGGGGGCAGGATAAGATTAAGGGAAATAGAGTTAGTTTTTCACAACATGTCCACTATGGAAGTGTTTTGCATAACTGCACATGTATAACCTATATTGAGTTTCTTGCCTTTTCAATGAGGGTGGGTGGGGAGGGAGGAAGGGAGAAAATTTGGAACCCAAAGTTTTAAAAACACATGTTTAAAAAAAAGGTTTCACATGCAACTGGGAAATAAGAAATACAGGAAATAGGGTATAGAAGTCTGTCCTGCCCTGCAAGAAAATAGAAGAGGAAGGGGAAAAGAGAAGAGGGGGAGAGATAGAAAAGAGAGCCGATTAGGGGAAGGGGTATTCAGAATGCATGCCATCTTGGGGTGGGGGTAGGGGCAAAATGGGGAGAAAATTTGGAATTCAAAATCTTGTGGAAGTAAATGTTGAAAATTAAAAATAAATTTATATAAAAAAAGAAAAAAAGCCTTACACTAAATTGCATTATTAGTTATGAAGTGGTCTAAAAATTTATTCTGAACACTCGTTCAATTTTTTACTGCTTTGTCACTTTTCTTATGCAAGTAGAAGATGATTGCCCTGCACAGAACACCATTTTGTACTTTCATCTGTCTTGTTTGTCACCATGGCCCAAGAAATTATCACCTAGTGGCCATTGTTATGGTCCTAGGCCTCTTGGCTTATCTATCAGGCAACAGAATTAGTCACCAGACCTGTATTCAAAACCTTTTCAGCCTGGTAAATTTTCCTAGCACTTTGGCTTCTCTGGAAAATTATGTATTTCAACTCTGACTTCCTCTTCATCAAAACTCTTTCAGAGCAACTGATTTGAACTTAAGGAAGATAGCCTTTGAGAACCTAGGGTCAGTTCCACACCATAAGCAGTTACTGTGGTGGGCCCTTTGTGGAAGGTGTTAGATTATACATGGATTTTATTTATAAGCACTTACCAATTGATGATCAGCATTCCAAAAGTTGTTTTCGTTTTTTTTTTTTTTTTGGTAAGTTGAAAGTACGGAACTTGAAAGCCATTTTACTGGAAAAATGATGTGGGTAATGGGGGTTAGATTGGTAGGCCTTCTCCTAAAACCTATTTACTCTCAAAATCAAACTGAACAAATAATATACTAACAATATCAGCTTGAGTTCTGGGTCTTAATAGCCAAGTACCATCTGGTTCAGGAAATAAGAAGAGAAGAAATGTCTTCTATCTCTTTCGTTGTGTGGGATAAGCTTTAGGCAAGTTTTCAGAATTGTTATCATTTTCCATTATCACCCTCCCACTTCCTTTTCATCTTGTTTTCATGTGCCTGTCTTACCCTTCTGCAGTGTCCTAATGGTCCTGACAACCTTCTACTACATCAGAGTAGGCATACCCATCAGTCTTGAATCTTTAAGTTTATGTACTTCATCAGAACTCCCTCAGAGTAACTGATTTGAACTTATGGATGATAGCAGTCTAATGGATACTGACTATTTTTTATAAGCTCTTAATCTGGGGCATATGAACCTAAAATTTTTTGATAACTATATTTCAATATATTTGTTTCCTTTATAATCCTACTTTAAAAAAATATGCATTTAAAAACATTACTCTGAGAAGGGCTTACCAGACTGCCAAAGGGGTCCACGACATAAGAAAGATTAAGACCCCCGACCTGGAGGTTAGAGAGGTTGCTTGCTAATTTAAAGGAATGTCTACTTGGTGGCATTTCTAGCCATTTGGGCAATGATATTATGATATTATGGGGCAAGGCGATATGGTCCAAATGTAAGATGGTCCTGCCTAAGAGTCAAGGAAAGAGAGAGAGAGAGAGAGAGAGAGAGAGAGAGAGAGAGAGAGAGAGAGAGAGAGAGAGAGAGAGAGAGAGAGAGAGAGAGAGAGAGAGAAGCAGAGAGACAGAGAGACAGAGGAAGTGAGAGAGAGAGAAACAGAGGGAGAAAGAAAAAGAGAGAGAGAAAGTGAGAAAGAGAGAGAGAAAAACAGAGAGGGAGAGAGAAAAAAACAGAGAGAGGAAGCAAGAGAGAGAGAAACAGGAAGAGAGAAAAAAACAGAGAGAGAGAGAAACAGAGAGTGTGTGTGAGAGAGAGACAGAGAAACAGAGAGAGACAGAGAGAAACAATCAGAAAAACATACACAAAAAGAAACAGAGGGACAGAGAGACAGAAACAGAGAATCTGAGAGAAACAGAGAACATGGAAGATGCTGCATTTCCAGAGTGCTTCTCCTCTTTTCCTAGTTGCTGATTCCAGAGCATGTGGTGGGAGGAAGCATAGGGAGAGGAGAAGTTATCAGACTGTCTCTGTGGGATGCCTAGCCCCTAGCAGTGCCAGGAAGCTTGGTATGATGCTAATAAAGCTGGGGGCCTCTGATAATCCTAAACTAAATTCCCTCAAACTGATTAATAAAACAAAGCTCCCAACCTTAGCAGTCACCAGAGCAGGTCATTGACCCCATTTTCTGCAACAGACTTTAGTGCAAAAACCAGGTTCCTGTGGAAGGTGTGTGAAAGAGGGAAGGAAGGAGGGAGTGAAGAAAAGAGAGAAGGAGCCACCTGAATCTCATACCAATATGTTTTACAGAATGAATCCTCACAAGGATTTTTCTTCCCTCAGACAGAAAAAAACCCAAATCTAGTCATTATCCTTTCTCCTGGGTACTGCAGGTCTCTGGTGTTAACACGTTTTCTTCTGCTTTGTGGCAGCCTCTTGGGGATGCAAGAGAGAAAAAACATATTTCTTTGAAAGCCAAATGTCTGAAGTTTTCTAATGTGCTTTAGCTCATTTTCCAAGCTATTTTTGATGCCATCTGATTAGAGCTAAGTATTTTTAAATCTAGAGGGGCAGCCTTTCCCTGCAGTAATGTTGAAGGATTGGGAGAGTTGGGGAGCAAAAAGGAGGGTGGTGTTGAGTATCTCTTGGTTAGATTTGGCCAGACTGCTGACGTTTGTCAGAAAGGAGGGATCACATCAGAAGGAGGGCAGCACATTTTTCAGCTGATGCAATTTCAGGCATCTGCTAATTTTACCAGCTACTCTACAGACTGCTTTACATGACATATTGACAAAGAAAACAGAAATGTAAATAGTTCCTTCTGTCAAGGAACACCTGGCTCTTTCTTTTGTATTTATTTATTAATTTTTGTGTGGAGTTGGATTCCCATTCAATTGTTTGCTGCTCTTTTGGATAGCTATAAGTTCATCATGCTGGGTAGACAGCAGATTATCATGCACAGTAACTAGTTAAAAACTGGGGAAATGGAGGGGGAAAGGTGAGGCATGTTGGCATGGATTGAGCCTTATGCTAGATTGGATGATTGGCATCAAGTTGGTCACAGTTCCTCAGGAAATGTTTTCCCTTCTTGCAATAACCCAACAACATTTATTTCTTAAATTTTCCCAAGTCAAATGCAATTTTTATGCATTTGGGGGAGACAAGTGCAGCCTAGAATAATTTTTCTTCTTTTGTCATGACAGTGAAGATTTTTTTACATTACAGATAAACAATTATGCTTATTTCTATTCCCACAACACTGACAAGTAGAGTCCCCAAAGCTAAAAACATCTTCCCCTTGGAGTTCAAAGTGTAGCCCTTAGGGGTTAGGACTGATTTTCTAATTCCCTTCTCTTGAGCCCCCATTGGTGTGTCTCTCCCCAAGATAATCAGTTGAGAATCAAGTTATTCATTCAGACTTTAGTAGCTTTTAGGAAGGGATATTTTCTTAAGAACAGTTGGTTCAAAACATCTCACCAAACATCTGTGACACACTGTCTCAATATATATATATATAGACTAAAGGGGAAAGTCGACTCAATCTTAGAGAGCACATAGAGCAAAGTGGATAACTCAGCATTAGTTGCTAGAAATCCTTTTCTCCCATTTGAGGGGTTCACAAGAAGTTCACCTCATGCATCGAGGAAATGGAAGAAGAAGGGAAGGAAACAAGTATTTATTAGTGCCTACTATGTGTCAGGCACTGTGTTAAGCTATATAAATGTCATTCCATAGTGTAGGCATGTGTGTAAATTCAATTAAGCCATGAATTCAGTCTAACCCTGACTCCAAATACAAACACTGTTGCCAACCAGTCTGGGGATAGGCTAGGACACTGGAGGAAAACTGGGAGTTCCAGCATCTTCTAGACCTTTGGAAGCTCCCAGGGGTCCTCCTTCAGTCAAAGTAAGGAGGAAAAAGACCCGGTCAAGGCTAAACCCAAGACTTCTCCTCTCCACCCCCAGTATTCCCTCCTCAGGGATGCTCTGGAAAGCCATGCTTGCTCTAATTTCCAGAATTGCATCCCTTCTCAACTCATAAATGATCCCTGGAATGTGTCCAGATGTCCTCTGCCTTGATTCTTGTAGTTAATATCATTCTAGTGTTAAGATCTTTTAACAGTTAATCTAAGGCCTACAAGTAGTTGATTGAGAAACTTTCTCACCTGATTAAAGTATCAAAGTGAAGACAGAACGGTTTTGATCCTACTCTTACATTTAAAGTCATCTTTCTCTCTGTTTCTCTCTATCTCTTTCTCTCCCCCTACATTTCCCTCCCTCCTTTCCTTCCTTTTCTTCCTCTCTCTTCTCTCTCTCTCTCTCTCTCTCTCTCTCTCTCTCTCTCTCTCTCTCTCTTCTCTCTCTCTCTCTCTCTGTCTCTCTCTGTCTCTGTCTATCTCTCTTTCTCTGCCTCTCTCTCTCTGTCCTATGGAGAGAACAATTTACCTTAACTATCATTCATTGAAACTGGAACTAAAGTCCTACTCTTATACCTCACTGTGGTGTGGAGGGGGTTGGTTTCTTGAAGGTAATACCTACAAAGCAAAAGCTATGATAAACTCTGGAAACAGATTAACAAAGCATACTAGATTTAGTACCAGAAGGAAACTTAGAGGCCATCTAGTACTTTCCTCTTTGTTTTACAAAAGAGGAAACTGACACATTTTGACTTCTCCAATGCCACACTTTTGATGACAAAAGTAAGATTTGTACCCAGGTTCTCTGACTCCAGAGTCAGTGCTCTCTTTCCACTGAACCACACTGTGTCCCTGAGGAAAGTGATCATTTTCTCCTGATAGGTCCTCTTTTTTTGTTTGTTTGTTCTAACTCATAATAGTGAAAATGTCAGTGTCAAAAGACTATGTAGAATGGGGCCTCTCATAGTAATGGGTTATATATCATAAGGCAAGAACTAATCCTAACTCAGGATGAGGCAATCCTGAGATCTTGTCTTTGTTAAAATTTATTTATGGAATAAAACAAGCATTTCCAAAACATAGTACAACAAAAAAAGATGATTGTACATGGAACTGCTATGCATAACTTGCTATTCCTTTCAAATATATAACAAAATTATTATGTAAATTTCTTTTTTTTTCCCTTTTATTTTCTCCCCCTCTCTCCCACCCTACAGATAGCTACCATTTTAGTTAACCTCTTAATCATAATGCCAATTGTGAGGCTTGAGGCCTCTGATCCAGTATACAACAAGAATCTGAAGGCCATGCCTGCTGAAAGGTAATTAAGGATGCATCTAAAAGTGGCTGAATTCTAGGGTCTCTTTGAATCTTTCTAGGACATGGAAGCATAAAACAGGAACCAAGTGAAATCATCCCTGGTCTGTTTCATTTGCCAGATTCACTCCCTATGGACAATTATAGGACCTGATCTCTGTTTTTCTTTCAGTAACTAAACAGAAAATTCCATACACCCTCATGGATATTCTCACACCATTACATACCGTTACTCAACTAGGAAAGCCACTGGCCATGCCATAGTTGTGACCTCAGACCTCACAATGAGCTGGGAAACTCACCCTTGTTGACCATTAGACACCATGTTATTCACTTCTTTTGCGTCGGGATTTCATAGGATCATAGACTTTAAGCTAGAAATGACCTCAAAGGTCATCCAAGTCCTTTTATTGTATTTAAAGACTCAGGGCCCCAGTGTAGTTATTTCACTTGACCAGTCACATACGCAGTAAGCATCTAAGGTGGGTTTCAGACCTATCTCCTCTAACTCACAAGCCAATGCTTTCTACCATACCACATTGCTTCCTCATCCTGTTTTGTTTGGTTTTGTTGCTAAGATGAAGGTCTACTCACTCCTTAAATAATACCATTAATGACTACCTTCTTCCTGCCCTTGTCTTTCCTTTCTCCCCACAAAGTGATCTGAAGCCCTATAAACGTGTCTCTCTCATTTAAGCCTACATTCTTTACCATCATCCAAATATATTAGCTGAAAGGTCACTGGCAGGGCTTCTATAAGACTGAGATGGGAATATACTGTTATTAGCTAGAGCCAGGAGAGGGATAGAAAGCTAGAAACATGATACTCTGAAATTAGAGTTGAAGTTTGAGGTCTTGCCTCAGAGGTTAGCATCTACTAAAGTTGGACCGGCAGAAATTTACATTTGCAAGTGAAAAAGAAACCTTAAACATAGTTGCTGAGAATTTTTTCTCTCCTTGATAGATGCTATTAGGATCCCAAGCTTTGCCTTGTGAGTGCATTTTTGCCACTGAGTGAAACCTGTAAGAGAAAATTGGATTTCATTGAAATATTGAGGTGTTCAAAACACTCATTGCTTCTGTCTCACTTGAAAAACAGCTCCCTTACAGCTGTGAAATATATTAATATCCCTCCCTTGTCATTTCCTTTGGTTTCAACTGAGCCAAGAATGAGATTCAGGGAAAGTTATAAGTACCAGAGGATCTTTGTCATGAAATGCCAGCAGATCATTATGGGAAAAGTTACATTTCATCAGCATTTTTCAAAGATTGTTTTTCTCTCATATTTTTTTCTCCCTTAAGTAAAAAATAAGTTTATTTTCAGACCATTTTAAGTTCTTATACTTTCTTGGCCAATTTGGAGATAAGAAGTTCGACAACAAAACTCATAGAGATTACTGAAGCCCCCAAACTGGGTAAGCAATATTCCACATGTTCTACAGACTAGGGCCAGCTTGCAGTCTCCAAGTGGGTTATTTGTTTGCCTTCTGCTTGGTTTCCCTTTGTTGTATCTGAGCTAGTTACAATCTTTTGACATGTGCTGAGAGTTTGATGAGTATAAAGTCTTTTTTTTTTTTTTGCAAAGTCCTCCCCTGTACTTGACCTTTTCAGTAGCATATTCAGAATTTCATTAGTCATCATTTTCTGTATTCCATTAGGATTAAGCTACACCTGGAAAAAATAAGAGGCAATAGAAGGTGGATGAAAAAGGGCTAACACAAAGTTTAATGGTGTTAAGGTTAACAATTTAAATAAATGATGTCAGCAACTGCAACAGCTGGTCTCCTTTCTGTAAATCCAACTTAACCTTCCTTGCTCATGTTTATTCAGATTTACATTTCAGAGTCCTGCTTGATGTTAGATGTCATTCTGTAGGTTTGATGGAGATGGGTGAGGGCAATTGATATTATATAATACATTTTGCTGGATGTGAGCTTTTCTGGCACATAAAGCTTAAAATTGTAGAAGGAAAGCCTAGCCATTCTTATAGATCTGCATGTTTACATGTATATGTGGGGTGTGTGTGTGTGTGTGTATGTGTGTGTGTGTGTGTGTGTGTGAATGTACATCAGTGTGTATGGTGCATGATGTTGTAGGGAAGGATTGTGGATCATTCATTCTTCCTCACCTAGCATTGGCAAAACAAAGGAAGATCATTCCTCCTTTCCCTTCAGTGCAAGAAGTATTCTACAATCTTGACCTCTACCTCTATGCCCTTGAACCCATCTCTCTGAACCTCTGAAAGCTTGTTCCATGAGTTGTCCCCCTTCTCCGCAGGATCTTCTTGTACCCTCAAATCATTGACTTCATCAATTAATGCATACACACATATACCTCCTCTTTTTTAAAGTACCTTTCCATTGATTTTTGCTATACATTCTGCCTCCTTTCTTCTTTTGCTTCTTTCCTTGACTGCCAAGATTCTAAAATGGTCATACCTACAACATTTTTGTTGTAAATTCAGTAAGTAACTCATTGAACTTCCACTTCCACCAAAAACTCTCTTAATAAATTGATTTCCCAAAGCTCAACAGCAGCACCCAATCCGCAGTGGCTTTTTCCCAGTTCACAACATCCATTGACCTTGAAATTCCTTAAGTACAGTACAAATAAAGGTAAGTCCTCTAAAATGCAATCATCTCATTTGTTTCCCTGTCTCTGTGATTTAGTCTCCTCTCAGAGCTTCTAACTATCACATATACAGGTGATATTTAAATCTATCTTGCACCATGTACTCTTGCCCAAACTCTACTCCCACCCCTCCAGGTGCATTTTGGAAATTCTATGAAAATACTCTTCTATCACCTTAAAACAAACTCATTGTCTTCCTCCTCCAGTTTGGTAGTCCCTAAAAACTTCCCTAGTTCTCTCAGTGGTATCACCATTTTGCTAATCTTATAGTATTAAAACCTCTTAATACTTTTCAATCTTCTCATATTTCTGTCGCTCTGCATGTGCAATCATTAAGCAAGTCCTATTGATTCTTCTTTCAACATTTCTTTCACACCTATCCATTCCTTTCAAAACCAGAATCCTAGTCCAGGTCTTCATTTTCACCTCACTCTTAGATGATTTCAATGACTTTTAAATCGATCTCTCAGTCTTTACTTTCTCCCCTCTTCTCCCACTTATACTCCATTCTGAGTTTAATCTCCCTCAAATGCTATTTTCACCGTGCCATGCTTATGCTCATAAACCTTTTATAACTCCTCATTGATGAAAATGTAGCACCCCTCTAGGTTACTTCCCCAAAGTTTTATTACACATCAAGATACAGGTTGGTTCCTCAGAAAGTAGCTACAACCTCTAGTTCCAGAAGGCCCCTGTGGGACCTTCTAAAGTTATTATACCTCATGAGCCCCCACCAGTGTGTTTCTCATTAAAAGTAAGTCAAGAGATTAAATTATCTTTTAGTGAAGATAACCATAAAAAACCAATAGCTATAAAACATTTTTGCCCAGTAAAACCTAGGGCATACGTTTCCATAAACATGTATGAAATATCTGAAAAGAATGTAGTAGAGAGGTATACACGTAGGGAACATATGTGTGTCAAGATAACAGAACTCAATAATTATAGTCATTTTCTCTTTGTATAAATCACTCCGCTGCCCATATCTGAATCAATGAATAACTTTCTCTTAAGACCTGTTCTTCGGGCAGGTAGGTGGTGCAGTAGATAGAAAACCGGCCCTGAAGTCAGGAGGACCTGAGTTCAAATCCAGCCTCAGACCAAACACTTGACATTTACTAGCTGTGTGACCCTGGGTAAGTCACTTAACCCCAATTGCCTAAAAAAAAAAAAGACCTGTTCTTTTGAGCTCTGTGTCTTTTCTGATGCAATGGGTCATTTTCCTTGAAGTTATTTTCTCCTTGAGTGAATGATCTGTCTTTGGGGAGTTTTATGTTTTTTCTCCTTGATGTATGTATACAATATTTACTACTGATTTGGCAGATCCCATTCAAAACTACTGCTAAAGAAATGTAATTTTGAAGGGGAACTATTTGATCATTTGGAGACATTGCATGACTAATGGAATTGGGGGACAGGGGCAGAGGGAAAGTAAAATTCCTTCCATCCTACCAAGAGGATGACTTCCAGCTTGGACTTACTCCAACTCTATAGGGCCTAGCTATGTAAAGCCTCAAGAGTTATGGCAAATTTGTTTGCTCAGCCAGTCATGCTCTCTTTAGACTGTAACAGAGAAAGTATCAAATTTGTAAAATGGTTGTAAGAATACTCTTTAACATCTCATTTACAAAAAGATCACGGCCCAATTCTGACATTCAAGACAGTCCTTAGCTTGGTTTTAGTGTACTTTTAAAATGTTAATTATCGCTATTTCCCTACTTAAAACTTCCATTTGTCAGACTGATCTATTCATTATCTCTCAAAAAATTTGTTTCACATTCTTATTTCCACATCTTTACTCATGTCATTTCCCTCATCTGGACTTCCCTCCTTTCCCACCCTGTCCCCAACACATATTATCTAATATCTATTCATCTTTCAAATTCCAGCATCTCTGCCCACTAATTTCTATGGCATTTATTGTCTATAATATTTTTTATAAGTTGCAAATATAAAATAATATGACACACAATGAAAAATTAATATATCACATATAAACTTTATAAATCTAAAATAATAAGAGTATTATTATTATTACTATTAACAATAGCTATTGCTAACATTTAAATTATTTTAAGATTACAAAGCACTTTACATTCTGCACTTTACATAAACACAAGAACTATTATTACCACTTTATAAACAAGGAAACTGAAGGTCAGAGACATCGTTAGTTATCCAAGGTCACATAGTAGCTTATTGGTAAGGCAATAATGAGAATCTAGGGCATTTCAAGTCCTAATCCAGTGTTATTTCCATTATAACATCTTGATATACACATATATAGACATGCATATATGTATAATTTACATATTGATGTTTACATATATGCACATATGCAAACAAATACATGCATGTATGCATGTATATATGTGTTGTGTTCCTTGACTAAATTCTGATTTTTGTTGAAGTTGTTATCCAAGGGTGTGCTGGTACTGGCTGCCTCCCTACTCCCGCCCCCATCCCATCCCCCCCAAAAAAAGATTCATGACATATTTTAAAATTTAATCTGTATTATTATCATTTTATCCACCATTTTCTTAAGTTTAGATATTAAAAAACAAAAACAAATTAAGCTTTGATTTGTAGCATTTGCTGACATTCAAGGTATAAATGTTTACATTAAACATTTAGTAATAAACCCTTCCACACATATCTGACTGTATCTGTGGGTTTTTATTTGTTTTTATTGTCAAGGCAAATGGAGTTGAGTGATTTGCCCAGGGTCATACAACTAGTAAGCATCTGAAGCCAGCTTTGAACTCAGGTCCTTCTGACTCCAAAGCCGGTGCCATCTAGCTGCCCTCCCCATCCCCCCACCTCCAACTGCATCTCTCACAGTGCCCTAGACATAGTAGGAGTTTAAAGTTGGAGAAAATCTTAGAGATTTTCTCATGCAAATTGTTAATTTATAGTTGAGAAAACTGAGGCCCCTAGATGTTAATTGACTTGTTCAAGAGTGGTGAATAAAGATTGGTGAACAAAGAAGCAATAGAAGAACGAGTACTAGATTTGGAATTGAGAGACCTGAGTTCAAATTCTACTTCTAATGCTTATTAGCTGTATAACCTCAAGCAAGTTATTTAATGTCTCTGAGGCTCAGTTTCCTCGTTTGTAAAATGGGGATAATAATAGCTAACACATATAGTGTTTATTATATGTCAGGTACTGTGTCAAAGATTTTACAATTATTAACTTATTTGATCCTCATACCAATCTTGGGAGATAGGTGCTATTATTTTTCCCATTTTACAGATGAGGAAACTGAGACAAGCAGCGATTACTTGACTTTGCCCAGGGTTACACAGCTGGTAATATCTGAGGCCAGAATCAAGTTCAGATCTTCCTCATTCCAAACCTGGCACTTTACCCCCTGCATCAGTTAGCTACCCCTAGGCAGTTATAACAATTAATATAATTTAATATGATATGATATAATATAATATGGTATATTTAATATAATACAATATAATTTATATGTTATGCTATAATGATATAATAAATACAAATATTACAATGTAATATAACATAACATGATGTGACATAACATAATGTAATGAAACATAATGTAAATATAACACAACACAATACAGTACCATACATATATAATAATACCTGGAGTACTTACTTATCATGAGAAATAAAAGAGAGAATATTTGTAAAATGTTCTTCAAACTTTAGGGTGATATAGAAATGTCATATTATTATAAATGCTGCAGCTGAAATTCAAATCCAGGTCCTCTCACTCCAAATCCAGTATTCTTCCCATAATACCAGGCTACTAAATGTTCCTTGAGTCATTTCCAAGTTATTCTCTTCAAAGGGATGTACTTGAACTCAGTAAGGCTGAATGGTCATCATATGGGAGGGGCAGAGAGTGTTGACTCTGCGGAATTAGTTTAATCTCATTTTGCAATAGCTTTATATTTGAAGTGTCTTTATTGGTAATTTTGTTTTCCCTCTTATAGTAAAGTCATTTGAATGCAGTGCTTTAGCTCTCAACCTCTTAGGGTGCTATGTGCCTTAAATGCTGAAATCTACATGGAAAACTTCAAAAATTCACAGATTTGGAAATTCACAGTCAACACTAAGGTAAGCCTATTAGAAGGAGCAGTTGCCTATCAAGGGAATGAAAGCCTATTGACACCCGCAATATTGTAGTATCATATTCAAAATTCTTGTGGACAACACAAATGAGTGCATATGCTTACATTCACAGGCATGCACATACATATATATGCATACCGGGCAGATGCATATTGGGCAGAACTATCTTACAGGAAGGCAAGTAGACTGTTCTTTTTTGGCTGGTAAGATACTTTTTTTTTTCAGAATGGAAGTTATATACAATTGATTTTTTTTCTTTTTTGCCACCAAAACAGGAGGAGGAGGAAGGTAGGAAAGAGGAAAACTCAACCACCTAGAATCATGTTGAATAAATACTACATGGGAACAAAACCACATCTCTAAGATATGACAATCAAAGACCACGACTCTGTTTGTAAAATTCCATAGTCTTTAAAAATGGCAATGAAAAGAATTTGCGTGCTGCAGTTTGTAAGATGCTAGCTTAGCAATTAAGTTTTCAAAAAGAAATTTGAAACTGTCATAAAATACTGATTAATAAAGTAGCACAGTAAAAAAAATTATATGTATGTATATTTAAATTTCATAGAATGACAGAGCAAGTTCCTTGTGTATGCATTTACCAAAAATCATTGAAGAACTGAAAGAGGTGGGGCAAAGAATAGGTGAAAAGTAGGTAGAATTCATATAATTAAAATTTGCTTTGTTTTGTTCTGATATGGTAAGTATCCCAGGCTCCCAACCCCAAGGAAGTAATTGATTAGACTGGATGGGATCATAAAGTCATAGGTCTAGAGCTGGGAGGGACCTCATGGTAAGCATGAAGTAAACATCAGAGTTTGAACTGAAATTCAGGTCTTCTGACACTAGAGTCAATGAATGCCTCTCCATCTCCCCACCCCACTATTCTCAGCTAGTCAGGCAGAATAACGGATAGAGCACTGGAAAGAGTACTAGAAATGGAGACAAGAAGACCTGAGTTCAAATCTAGCTTACCATCCTTACTAGCTATATGATTGTGGATAAATCACTTTAACTCTGTCTCAATTTCCTTATTGGGAAATAATAACACCTACTTCCCAAGGTCGTTGTGAGGATACAATAAAATATTTGTGAAGTACTTTGTAGCTAGGTGTGCAGTGGGTAGAGCACCAGATCTGAATTCTGAAGACTCATCTCCCTGCGTTTCCAATCCAGCCTCAGACACTTACTAGCTGTGTGACCTTGGGTAAGTCAATTAACCTGTTTACCTTAGTTCCTCATCTATAAAATGAACTGGAGAGGAAAAGGTAAATAATTCCAGTATCTTTGCCAAGAAAATCCCAAAATGGGGTCATGAAGAGTCAGACACAGCTCAACAACAACAACAAACTACTTTGCAAACCTCACAATACTATATGAATGTTGGCTATCACTATTACTTCAGCATTGTACTCTGCTCCATAAAGCTTAATGTTAATTAGAAAATGCAGGGTAAATGGAAAGTAACGAGTTATATTATGCAGTGCCTGTTGAAGGCATTCTTTTTACAAACTCGGACCTATAGAGTAACATGTGCTTCTTATCTCTTCCCTTAGAATTGTCAGGGGCATCTCATTCAAACTTATTTTCCTAAATAAGTTAAGGTATTACGTTAAATTTGCAGTGGATGAAGCCAGCTTATTCCTCTCTTCCTAGGTAATGGCTTACTATTTCTCTTATGGTTCTCTGCCCACGTAACCACCAGCTCAGTATAGCCCAGAACCAAGATGTTGCCAGTCCCTGCTGGGCTGTGGAAAAGAAGAGACTAAAATGATTTATTCTGTGCTCTGGTAGCTACCCTGCTTCATGTGAAACATCAGCTATGCTCATTCACCTTGAGGTTCAGAATACTGACAGAGTTCATGTGAACTTGCCAGTGCTTTCTTCCAGGTATTGATCCACTCAGAAACCTGCGAGCTTTTCCTATCTCATTAGTCTTTTGGTCTTTACTGGCCTGCCTCTTAATGAGGACATTAGTTAGCTATTGTCAGTTCTGTGCAAAATTGCCAAGGTCCTCAGTTCCTCCTATATCCAATGTGCCTGGGCCCCTTTGCCCTTGTCTTTCCTTCTCTGATATGGCAGCCTCTTTACCCCATCTACCCCCACCGCCTCCGAGTGAATCATTGCCGTGTATTCTATTACTCCCATAAAAACTTACCTGCTCTATGGCTCGTCCTCTATGTGTACAATCTTTTTATGCTTTCCAAGCATGAAGTACACCTTATTAATACACATGCCTCCCTTCTTAAGCTATAGCTAAAGAGAAAACTGTGCTAACCTTTCCAAACAAGGAAGAATTGTCAATGCAATCATTAATTGACATCTTGTTTATAATTCTATCTTAAAAGACAATGGTTTATTAGACTGTGAGACTATTACAATCCATCTTAGAATTGTGGGAAACTATTGGATTAGCCCTCAATCAGAAAATTCAAAAATATGAAATTCGCACATACTGCAGAAATGTAAGCACTTGTAGCATTTAATGGCATATATGAATGACAGCCAAAGTGAGAACTTTATCTCAAATAAACAAATTCTAACTGTTGACAGTGGAAGTGTAAACATGACCTTGATTATGGAAGCTGCTAATAGCTATGCTTTCTTTAGGGATATTAGCTTGTTTAATCTCCACATTTTTCTTCCGTGTAATTGTATTTGTCTATTACTGGACTGAGGCGAAGTGATGAAAGGAGCAGGAGGAAAACTAGTGGGCAATACAGACTGGATCTGGGATGAAGGAACTGGAAGTAGAAACAGGAAAAAACATACAGTGTAATGGGCAATTTGAGACTGATTGTGCTTTTAAAAAACTCTTCTGTTTTCACCCAGTTTCTAACAGCCCTGCAGGTCTGATCTAGCCTACTTTAATTCAATCTGGCCATCTCTTTTCTTTTTCTCTTCTACAGGTCAGGACCTATCCCCCACCTGCACCTGCAGATTCAGGGTCATGTGACAATGAGTAAATCTGTGTCCAATAATTCATTCTATTTTTGCTAGTTTATTTTTTTGGGAGGAGTAGTAGTTCTTTGGAAATTGATTTTATTCCTTGAAATTTGATAGTGTCTAAGATTTCATTAAATTTTTAATGCACCATTTTCAACCTTTTTTTGAAGTGTAAAAAATCATCAAATGCATTAACTTTCTTTTTGTTTTTGTCCCCATTGCACTTAATGCTCATTCCAGATAATTAACTCATCAGGACATGACTTGCCGCCTGTAATGTCGAAGTTGCCTTTATCATGAATGTAACTAGTTCTCGAAGACTTCTCATATAAGTATTTAATTTGGCTTTGGTATTTTTAGCTTTTCAGAGTTTTTATTCCCATCATATAATGTGGGAAGACAGATTCACAATTCAGCTCCAAAGAGATGAAACTAGAAGCAATGAACTTTTTGCAAATGTTAATCCTGAGTCTCCCTGTTGTGTGGGGAAAGGTGGTATGCAGAGAGACTGATTTACTCTATTCTGGGGCTCAACCATGTCAACAGATTTATGCCTGGGCTAGGGTACAACTGGTTTTCCAGTCACTGACAGAGAAATGTTACTGAATGAGGTGCAAAGAGGCCGTGGCAGGCCAATCAGCTGCTTGCCACCACTAACAGAACGCAAGGTAGTGGTTGGGAGGAGCAGCCCACTCTGCCTGGGGAAGGAGGAATATAAAGCATGTTAGACGGAAAGAATGCTACAGTAGGAGTCAAGAAACCTGGATTTCAGTCATGTCTAAGCTGCCGATTGGCCTAGTAAGTCCCTGGCAAGTCCCTTCATTATATTTGATCTTATACATAAACACAATACATAATTGCCATGATTTCTTTCATCTCTACTGCATGGAATCAGTTGAATGACCTAAATCAATTAATTTCACCCCTCCGTTCATTTCATCATCTGCAAAGTGAGAGGGCTTCACTAAATGATTTCTGTAGTCCAAATAAAGGATAAGCAAAAAATATAAAAGGGAGAAAAATTGTTGTTCAGCTACAATGTAATAGCTAACAGTACCTAACTTTTTTTTTTTTTGGCAATAACTGTGTGCCATGAACTGGCCTAAGTACCTTATACATATTATCTCATTTGATCCTCACAGCTACCCTAGTCAATAGATGCTATCAGTATCCACATTTTACAGATGAGGAAACTGAGGCAAACAGAGGTTAATTGATTTTGTTCAGGGTCACACAGCTAGTAAGTATCTGAGGCTGGATTTGAACTCAGGTTTTCCTGACTCAAGGCCCAGCACTCTACTCACTATGCCACCAACCAACATATCTATTGACATGTGCCTGTCCACCCTTGTTTCTTATTTAAAAAAAAAGTTTAAAAAAAGAGAAAAGTTTATTTAACAAAACTAAGCGACATATCAACAGTATCTGAAAGAATGTTCAATATTTCATACCCATGGTCCCTCACTCTACAAAGAAAGGAGAGCAGGACACTTCCCCAGTTCTCCTCTAGGGACCATCTTGGTCACTACAGTTATAGAGCTTTGGGTTTCATTTTGTTGTTGTTGTTGTCATTCTTTCTATTTACATTGCTATATTGCTGTAATCATTGTGTGTGTGATATTTTTCTGATTCTTCACACCTTGTATCAGCTCATATGAGTCTTCCCATTTTTCTTTGTGTTTGTTGTGTGTGTGTGTGTGTGTGTGTGTGTAATCTCACAACTGGCTTAGCTTTCTTCAATCTATCCACTTTGTTTCTAGGTTTTTGGTACCACAAAATATACTACTATAAATATATTTTGGTGTACATGACAGCCTTGTTCCTTGTTTGTTTATGGTTGTTGCTGTTGTTTGCTTTTTTAGGTCATAATCCCTCTTGGAATTTGAAGAATTAAGATGCTTAAGGAATTATTTTCCTTTGACTCCAAATACCAAGTGTGCAGATTGAAGAACTGCTGTAAACCTAACTGTATTGTGACTTCTCCTTGTTAGTTAGGGCTTTAGAAATGAGACGTCTTTAGTCATCTCAATGCATGTAAAAATCACCATGGTGATCTTGCCCTGGGAGTTCTCCATAGCCCCTGACCAGTCTCAATGATTCTCAATTAAAGGTGTGAGAACTCCAAGGGGAGTTTTACAAGACTAATATTATTTGCATGCTCAGTAACTGTTCTATGAACATAAAAATGACCAGCGTTGGACCCCACAGGGAAAAGCAGGCCAATAACTGATTAATGAAAATCCATGAAAAGGCAAAACTGCCTTCATGATGGTGCATTGGCACTGCCCAGAGTTTCAGTCTGGTGACAGACGTGGAGATCTGACAAGTGAGGATTAGCTGACTGATGCATAGAATGGTTCCCCTGAAGTCCTAAAATTCATATGCTACTGGATTTTAGAGCTAGCCACATATTTGTACTTGGATTACATGACAGGTACTTTGAGACCTCAGAACACATTACTCATGTGACATTGCATTCAATCTAATCCTTATTGAAGGACCTGTGAAACACAAGCCTTATTAAATCATATATGGCCACTTGTCAACGTCTAGTAACTTCCATAGCAAAGGATTTAGATTTTATAAGCCTCCCTTCAAGATCTGTGTGCCCAGGGAAGGTAGGTAAAAATGCTCTCATTTAAGGTGAAGAGACTGAAGTCAAAGGTTTTGTGAATCTCAAGTCTACCATTATTTTTTTTTTTAAAAATCATTACCATGCACCTGTTTGAGAGAATCTTCAGTACCCTAGGGGCTCGTTTTTGAAGCCAGAGGCAATGACATGGACAGAAATATTCACAACATTTATTAAACAAATGCGTAAACAGAATGCTTATTTTCATTGCAGAGGCCCCCAACTTCATGGGTACTTAGAGTCAGAGCTGGAAAGGACCTTAAAGGTAATTTGGACTCTACCCCACACTTTATAGATGAGGCCCAGGAAGCTTAAGGCATTTACTGAAGGTCATTAGAGTCAAAGTAAGAATTTGAAAACAAGTCCTCAGACTCCAAATACCCCACACTTTCCACTGTTAAGCCATATGGTAGCATAGATAATAAGCCTTAGAATCAGGAAGACCTGAGTACAAATCCTTCCTCTGACACATACTGGTCATTTGACCCTGGGCAAAGTCTTTTAAGTGGAAGCTAGGTACTGCAGTGGATAGAGCACCGAGCCTGCAGTCAGGTGATCTGAGTTCAAATCCAGCCTCAGATTCTAACTGTGTGACTCTGGGTAAGTCACTCAACCCCTATTTGCCTCAGTTCCTCATCTGTAAAATGGGCACACACTGGAGAAGGAACCACTTTCAGTTTCTCTGCCATGAGATACTGGACAATGTGTCTGTGGGATCATAAAGAGTTGGACATGACTGAACAACAAGCCAATTAAACTCCTAGGCAAATCTCTTAAGACTAAGTGGCAGAATAGAGGTCCACCTGGAGAAAGTTTATTAATGAGGAATTCCTTATACCAGTGATATTGTAAATGCTTGAAAAAAAAATGGTTAAGTGCACTTCCCAAGGCATTAATGAAGAGGGAGCCACAAAAAGGGACTGAGATGAATCAAACTAATTCTTGAAATTCTTGAGAAGGATCTCAGTTATAAACTTCATGCTATGTTGTGCGACCCCAGCTTCTGCTCCACAGACCTCAGACCTTTTCTGAATCTGTCAGTCATTCTAAAAAAAGATATTCAGAAGCATCTGGGTGGTGTGGTAGACAGAGCATTGGCCCTCGAGTCAGGAGGACCCATGTTCAGATCTGGCCTCAGACACTAGCTGTATGACTCTGGGCAAGTCACTTAACCCCAAATGACTCAAAAAAAAAAGCTAAACAAGATATGCCACACAAATAAACCTGGGTATGAACATTAGGTTCCAGTCTAACCTTAATGGTTAGGCTGGGATCCAAGTTCATGAGAGAGAAAGAGAAGAAAATTGACTATAAAATGACCTCTAAAATCACTGCAGGCTGGCTTCTCATGTCACCATTCAGATAAAACTTCTCTCTCTGAAGTTATCAATAATTACGTGCAACTTATATTAATTGCAGAATTAATTGCAAGTACATTAATTGCAAAATCTAGCAGTGTTTTTCTCCCCTAATCTTCATCATCTTAGACCTCTCTGTGGCATTCGACACAGTTGCTCCCTTTTCCCCAAATA
Organism: Phascolarctos cinereus; assembly: GCF_003287225.1. Classification (NCBI taxonomy): domain Eukaryota; kingdom Metazoa; phylum Chordata; class Mammalia; order Diprotodontia; family Phascolarctidae; genus Phascolarctos; species Phascolarctos cinereus. The sequence goes on from NW_027556402.1 coordinate 32,102,962, forward strand.
TTCTTTTCTGTTGCGTTTTTGGTGATGGTGTTTTTTTCTGTTCAAATCCTATCCGTCTGACCATTACTTCTCAGGCTCCTTTGCTTGACCTTTGTCTACATCATGTACACTAACCGTGTCCTTCAGAGCTCTCTCCAGCATCTGCTTGGAGTGGGCAGCCTTGAGAGGTTCTGAGTCCTCTCTCTTTGGAGGTCTTCAAGTAAAGGCTGGACAAGATAGATTGGATTAGGTGGACATTTAAGTACCTTCCAAATCTCAAGTTGTACAAACCTGAAATATTTTTGAATTCAGTTTTGTGAATTTTAGAGGCCATCCAATTCAACTTGTACCTATGTAAAGAGGTTGCTAGGTTGCCTAGTGAAGAGAATTCTAAAGTTGGAGTAGGGAAAACCTGGGTTCCAATCCTGCCTCAGGAGATGCCCCTGGACTTCATATGGACAATTTTCTCTTAGTTTTCATAAAATGGAAAGAGATACCATCTTAAAACTATAAGATAGTGATATAAGTTTTGATTCTGGCTCATCAGCACTGAGAAAGGAAAGCAATGATCACTTGGAGCAGAAATGCCAAATAATTTTATTTCCTTTTCTAACAGGGTTACGAGGCTGGTTAAAGGAGGGAACATTATGGGCATAATAAGGCATATTTTATGAAAACTTTTGACAAAATCTGATGCTACCTCTGTGAGTATAATGGAGAGGGATGAGCAGGAAAATAATAAAAAAAATTAGATGAATTCAGAACTAGTTGAAGGATCAGATCCAAAGATTCATGGTTTTCGGCATCAATTTAAGGAAGTTTGTAAGTGAATGCTGCAGAGATCTGTTATTCAATATTTGAATCAATGATTTGGGTGAGGTCTTTGGTGTGTTTGTACAATTTTCACATAACACAAAACTGAGAGATAGAGAAACAGAGAGAGAGAGACAGAGACAGAGACAGAGAGAGACAGAAAGAGAGAGACAGGAGACAGAGAGACAGAGAGAGAGAGCACTAAATAGTATTTTAAAGCAGGAATAAAGAAAATCTGTGTTTGAATCCTACCTCAGACACTTCCTAGTTGTGAAATATTGAGCAAGTCTTCTAACTTCTTTTAGCTTCAGTTTCCTCATCTGTGAAATAGAGATATCACTTATTTCCTAGGGTGATTTTGAGGATAAAATGAGATAATATTTTTAAAGCACTGTCTTATAAAAGTTAGTTATAATTTTCATAAGAATCACCTCTACAGCATTCTCAACAAATAGTCATCTGGATATACTTGACCACCCTCCAGCGAGGGGGAACCCACTCACCTCTGAGGTTAACCATTTCACTCTAATCATTAGTAAGTTCTTCCATCCACTGTGCCTCAAATGGCTACTTTACTACTTCCTCTCTTTGCTTCAAGCGATACTCTTTGGGTCAAATTATTTTTTCTTAATGACAGTCCTTCATATACTTTAGATTAGAATAGCTATTATGTCCTTAAATACCTTTAACTCATTTTCAAATGGTCTGGTCTCAAGGACCTTCACCATAATGGTTGCCCTTCTCTGTCCAGCTTGTCTATATCCTACTTAAACTGTGGCACCTAGCACTCAGTGCAATGTTTTATACATATTCTGGCCAGTATAAAGTACACAAGTTCTACTATTCTTGACACTATGCCTCTAGTAACATTGCTAATTTGGCACATTTTTGGGCTGCCATATTGTATTACTGATTGATATTGCAAAACTTTTGGCTCTTTTTTAGAAACTACTGCATAGCCATGATCCTTACCCCATTTTGTATTTCTGAAGGTAATCTTTTGAATTTAAATACATAATTGTTTATCCCTATTAAAATTTCTTATTCAATTTGTTCCATCTTTTATAGCATGTCATTTCCTTCAGATCCTATCTGTATTATAGAAAATATTAACTTCCCTCTACAGCCTTGTGTTCTTTTGAATACTTAATAAATATGGCAGCTATGCTTTAATTCAAGTCATTGTTTAAAAATGTTGACAGCATAATACAAGGACAGATCTGTGGGACACTCCACTAGACACTTTCCAACCATTAATGTCTACTTTTGGTGTCTTGCCCACACAATATATCTGTCTGTGGGGATAGAAGGAGAAGTTTTATGAAATGCTGTTAAAATTTGAAGTTTAAAAATTTCTCCTTTCTTCTTCATTAAAATAATTTGACATTATATTAACAAAATTTTGTCCTTGAGAGCTTCACGTATATCTTCAAAAAAGTTCCCCAAAACTCTAACCTATGAGATTGTTTTAATTTTGTTTAACAAGCATTGTTCTCGCCATTCTATCCCCCACTTACCACCAAAAAAAAGTAAAGTACTTGTAACTAATATGCAAAGTCAAACAAAACAAATTATCATGTTAGCCTTGACCTCTTTGTCAGGAAGTGGGTAGCATTTATCAGTATCAGTCTTCTAGAATCGTGACTAATTATTGCATTGTTTATAGTTCAGTGAGTTCAGTCTTTGAACGTTGTTCATATTTACAATGTTACTGTTAGAATATAACTTGTTCTCTTTGTTCTGCTCACTTCATTTTGCATCACCTCATTGAGGTCTTCTCAGGTTTCTCTGAAATCATCCTGTTCATTTGTTCTATGGCATAATAGTATCACATCACATGCATACACCTTCATTTGTTCAGCCATTTCCCCATTGATGGCCACCTCCTCAGTTTGCAATTCTTTATTTCAATAAAAAATATATTATCAATTTTATTGTGCATATGAGTCCTTTTCCTCTTTCTTTGATCTTTTTGAAGCATATGTCTATTAGTGATATCGCTGGGTTAAAGGGTATGCACAGTTTTGAACATAGTTCTAACACTTCTCATAATGGCTTTAACTATGACAGTGGTTCTCAAATTTTTGGTCTCAGCTATATATTCTTAAATATTATTGAGGAGCTCAAGGAGCTTTTATTTACACGGGTAAGAGCTATTGATATTTTGCATATTAGACATCAAAACTAATAAATTAAAAATTAATTCATTAATAATAATAATTTGCCCATTACATGTTAACACAAATAACACATTTTATAAAAATAACTGTATTTTCCAAAACAAAAAAGTAAGAAGAGTGGCATTGTTTTACTTTTAAAATTTTTTACAGATCTCTTTAATATCTGGCTTAATAGAAGACAGCTGGTTTTCCATATCTGCTTCTGCATTCAATCTGTTGTGATATGTGGTTTGAGTTGAAGCATATGAAGAAAATCTGGTCTCACACAGACATGTATTTGGAAAAGGAAGCCGTATTTTAATAGCCATTGTCAGTATTTTTATGAAAAGAATTTTGACATTGCAAGTTCCTTGAAAGGGTTTCCAAGGAGGGGTATCCCCCACGGATGTGAAAACTATACTTTGAGAATCACTGACCTATGAGATTAAGCCTCTCTCTTTGAAATTTTCTCGCCCCAATTCTAGGGTATGGGTAAGGCCGTTTCCAAATTTTTCCTCTTAATATATCACAAATTCTAAGGTATTGTTTTGGTTCCCTCCTAATGTTCCACTGCTTTCTATTTAGGAAGCTAGTTGTTTCCTCATTGCTCAAAATCATGTTCATAAGAGCAGTTAGCTGATCTTGTTATTTCTTCTGTAATCTAAAGGCTGAAAATGCAAGTCTTGAGTTGCTCAGCTGTTTTGCTTTTAGAAAATGGAGATATCCAGATTAATTAAACCCTCATCACAAATTCTGCCTTTCATCCAGCTTTGTGATTTGCTTCTGGAACTCATCGTGCTATTTTCCTTTTTCTGGCTGGGTAGGCAATAATGTACTCCCACCACAATATCTGTTCTGGATTTTGTTCCATTAATCCTCACCCAGATGCTTCCTATTTTGTTTCTCTATTCTAGGTCATGGATTTCCACACAGGAGTATACATTAATGATATGCAGCATTAATCTACCATCCTTCTCATCTAGTGTCTCCCATTGGAATGAGTTTTAACATTCTATTGTCATCCTCTAGCCATGGATCATAGCCCAATAACTTTCATCCCAAACTCAACATGTCCAAGCTATGACTCATTATCTTCCTTCTAAACCTTCTCCTCGTGCAAACTTTCCTATGTCTGTTCACAGCATCACTATTCTCCCAGTCACTGAGACGCATAACCTCAGGAGTCTCTGATTCTCCCCTTTACCTCACCCTCACCACCACACCCAATTAGATGTCAAGTTTTGTCGTCTACCTCCACAGCATTCCACACACGTGGCTCCTTTTCTTCATTCATGTAGTCCCTTCTGCTTTGAGTCTTCATCATCTTTCACGTAGGCTATTATAGTATTAGCCCAGTAGGTCACCCTGACTCCTGGCTGTCCCCTCTTTACTCCATCTTTCACACATCTGCCAAATTCATATTCCTGATCTACATAGCACTCCTTTACTCCGAAATGTCCAGTGCCTTCCTATTGCCACTAGGAGATATATATATACATGTGTGTGTGTGTGTGTGTGTGTGTGTACACATACACATATATATGTATGTATATGCATATATATATACATACACACATATACATACATATATGTGTATGTGTACACACATATATATATGTATATGTATATATATACATACACACATATACATACATATATGTGTATGTGTACACAAGCACACACACACACACATATATATATTTATATATATATATATATATATATATATATATATATATACATACATATATATTTCTCAGATTGTTGTTTCAAACTCTAAAAATCTGTCCCCCCACTGGTCCTGGTTCCAGTATACCTTTCCAGTCATATTTAATATTATTTCCTGCAAATAATTCAAAGATCCAGCTGAACTGGCTTCTGTTGCCCCTGGTACACAACATTCCATCTCCTGCCTCTTTGCCTAGAATGTGCTTCTTCCTCACCTTTGCCTCCCAGAATCCAAAGCTTCTTTTAAAATTGTCCAGTTGCAACCTTTTACATCAGGTGACTCTCCCTAGCCCACCCCCACTTTTTTAGCACTCTCTCCTAATGTTTACTTTATATAGGCTTTGTATTTATTTATCTACATATGTTCTGTAATATCTCCTCTCCCACCCCCAACTGAGAATGAGTGAACTCCTAAAAATCAGGAAGTGCTTTTTGTTTGTTTGTTTGTTTGTTTGTTTTGGAAAATACAGTTATTTTTATAAAATGTGTTATTTGTGTTAACATGTAATGGGCAAATTATTATTATTAATGAATTAATTTTTAATTTATTAGTTTTGATGTCTAATATGCAAAATATCAATAGCTCTTACCCGTGTAAATAAAAGCTCCTTGAGCTCCTCAATAATATTTAAGAATATATAGCTGAGACCAAAAATTTGAGAACCACTGTCATAGTTAAAGCCATTATGAGAAGTGTTAGAACTATGTTCAAAACTGTGCATACCCTTTAACCCAGCGATATCACTAATAGACATATGCTTCAAAAAGATCAAAGAAAGAGGAAAAGGACTCATATGCACAATAAAATTGATAATATATTTTTTATTGAAATAAAGAATTGCAAACTGAGGAGGTGGCCATCAATGGGGAAATGGCTGAACAAATGAAGGTGTATGCATGTGATGTGATACTATTATGCCATAGAACAAATGAACAGGATGATTTCAGAGAAACCTGAGAAGACCTCAATGAGGTGATGCAAAATGAAGTGAGCAGAACAAAGAGAACAAGTTATATTCTAACAGTAACATTGTAAATATGAACAACGTTCCTCTTTTTTTCTCTCTCCTTCCCTCCCTGCTCTCTCTTTCATGCAGAAAGAAAGAAAAGAAAGAAAGAAAGAAAGAAAGAAAGAAAGAAAGAAAGAAAGAAAGAAAGAAAGAAAGAAAGAAATCACTAGCTTTGGAGCCAGGATGACCTGACTTCACTTACCATCTCTGAAACATATTGACTGGGTGACCTTGTCACTTAGCTGTCGCTGCCATGGTCAGTTCTCTAAGACTAAAAGTTGTTGTCCCACTCTGGTAGAGGGAGTTATCTGAGAGCTCTCTATGCCAATAAAATCACAGATCAAGTTTCTATCCTATCTTTCTCCAGGACCTAGCTCAGTATGTATATTTAAGAAATAAATGTTGAATTGAATTTGGTTACAGTATTAGGTCATATTTACCTATTGCATGTAAATCTCCAGAAATCTCATATTCTAAGCATTTGTGTGTAGACATCTGAATCCATGAGTGATAATACTGCACCCTACCTGAAAAATATTCCCTGGGAACTATTGGATGCTTCCCTGGATATTTGTCTTCCTGTGGTATACTTGCTTTTCTCTTTGGCATATGGCTTATCATAAGGAGGACATGTTTTGTGAGGGAAAAAAAAAATCACTGCACTAGGATTGATGAAATCTTTGTTCTGGTCCTGACTTTACCATTCCAGTATGTTGTAAACAATTCTCTTTGCTTCTCTAAGCCTCAGTTTCTTTATCTGTAAAATGAAAGAGTTAGATTTGCTGGTCTCTAGGGTAACTTACACAGTTTTGACATTCTATGAACTCCTCCATTTTCAGCTTAAAGCTATCTTTATTAAGCCTATATATCTCTTTTCAAATGTATTCTTCCTTTCATTTAATGAATTTTTTTAAACTGGCCTGGGGCCTGTTATTCCTACATTTTAAACCTGATTCAGAAATGGAAATGACATTTTTGGACATTCTCTCTCTCTCTCTCTCTCTCTCTCTCTCTCTCTCTCTCTCTCTCTCTCTCTCTCTAGTATTACATAGTATCTGGTGCATATTAGGTGCTTAATAAATATTTATTCACTGAATGACACACTTCTCTATGTGAAATTCTTCTACTTTTAACCCCCTGACCCAGTTTTGCACTGACTTCTTTTTCCCTGCACTCTTTTTTCTACCTTTCCCTTTCATAGCATTTACCCCATTGTTTCAAGGAACTGAAGTGACTCTCTATAACGCTAACTGGCCCATTCCAACTCCATGCACTACAATGAAACTTCAGCTGGTGAGCAGCCACAGGAAGAGGCAAGATGTGGCTGGAGCAGAGGAGTGTGATCCTTAGAGCCCAGGTTTGAAAGGGATGCCAGAACCAGCAGCAGATTTTTTCTTCCTGGGGCCAGTGGATGAATCTTCTTACCCCACTCTATGAAGCGATGAAAGCAGATGAAATCAGAGGTCTTCACCAAGGATCAGAGGAAGCACTAATTCTCTTTATCCCAAGAGCAGCCCCTGTCCTGTGAATCCCAGGTTCATAGTTCTTCTAGAGCAGGGGTTCTTAACTTTTTTTTTTTTTATCATGGATCACTTTGGCAATATGGTAAGGCCTACAGACCCATTCTCAGAATGATGTTTTTAAATGCACAAAATAAAATTCATAGGATTAAAAGGGAAACTAATTATATTGAAATAAAGATGTAACTTTTTTCATATCCAAACTCACAAAGATTTAAGAGGGTGAACTGTCCTTTGTTAGGGGGCTAGAGAAGTAGAGGGGGAAGAGTAGATGCCTTCATAGTACCACAGGACCCAAGTCCATAGAATCAGAAGCAAATCTGGGAGGGCAATGAAGCATCAGTGTCCTGGGTCCATCCCCAAAAGGGAGTCCTTGAAAGAAACTCATCAATGGCACAAGGAGACTAGCATGGGAGAATGATATTGAAGAGTAAGTAGAACTTAGGTGCTGAGGGAAGGTATGTGAATTCCAGCATGTGAATTCAGCTGAGTCACTGAAGCAAAACCCTTAGACTTAGAAGCACAGCCAGGAAGGGAATGGAAGAAAAGATCATAATTTGACCAAAACAAATAAGCTATTGTACTTGGAGGAATTGGAGAGGTTGCTAAGGCTGAAAGGCTAGAGTAATTAATTAGTATATGCAGAATGATCAGTAGGTTAGCTGATGTCAATGGAAAAGAGAGATAGAACTCTAATAGATGAGAAGCATTGAATAGAGACTAGAGTAGTTCATTGCAGGGCCTGACTTAAATTACTAAAAATTTCACATCGATTTAAGTAGAATTGATATATAGTTAGAATCTCAGAGGCAGTGTAGTGCAGCAGATGGAGGGCTAGCTTTGGACTCAGATCAACCTGGGTTTGAATCCTATGTCTTACAGATATTAACTGGGTGACTATTGGCAAGGTATTTAAACTCTAAGTGATCCAGGTAACTCTCTGTGTCTTTAAGTGACAGTAATCTGCATTAATGGAGGGAGTTTAGACACCAGGGAGCTGTCTGTACCAATGAAATGCCAGATACAGAAAAAAAAGAAAGAAATTCATTGCGGTCTCTTAAGTAGGGCAGTGCTGTGATCACAATAACATTGTAGGAAGGTGATTTTTGCTACTGCATGTAGAGTGGGTTAGATATGGAAGAGACATGAGGCAGAGATGGATCAGGGTCAGTTATTGCTGGACTGCTGTTGAGGCCTAGACTAGACTTGGATGAGCAGAATGTAGAGGATCTCAAAGAGACTGCAGAGGAAGTCCTGGCAATTCTTATGGACAGACCAGGTGGTAGGAGAGAAATGAGTCTTTGAGTCCCAAATCACAGGAATATCAATAAGGCATTTTATGAAGGTTACTGGACCCATGTCAGGCAAGCGAAGGCTTTTCTGAGCACTGACTGTATGCCAAAGGAACAAGGGACCCAGCTCTCTGACTAGGGCCTCAGCCTTTTCTCTGCAGAAGCTCCATTACAAGGGCATCTTCCCACACACAACTCACACAGTTATGTAAACTTTGGGGAGCAGGAAAAAATAGAGTGTTGTTTCTATGTCAGTGTGTGGGCTCGAACAAGAACATAAGGGTTCTCTTGAAATGCAAATGGAGAAGAGGGATTAAGATAGTGACAATATTTTGGTCCTGGGGTCTTTAGGAACAATCTTTTAAAAGGAGAATAATTTCAGGCTGCAGCACATAAAAGGACTGGGTCGATGTCTCTTTAGTCAAGAGGGAGGTCAGTTTTTGAAAGACATGTGGTTTCAAAGAAAGTATGACTGTAGCTTGGGGGGCTTACAAAAAGTGGAATTGGGTAATGGAGATAGATCCTAGCTTCCCAGTAGAAGATTACAACTAGTCATATTTTTATCTTGGCTTGAATTTTCTGTTTTATGAACCTGGTCTTGCCCAACTGAAATAACAGGAAGATGCTGACTAGTATTACCAAATCTGGCAGGCATTAAGGAACTAGGCTTGAGCTAGGAACATAAGGAGAAACTATGATTTAAGTCTAACATCAACTTAGCAAGCCACTCAGACAATTCAGAGGAACTGAGCCATCACTTTCTCTGTGCAAAATACATAGGTAGACTACTACGTCTGTGTTCCAAAGAGATCAAAGAAAAAGGAAAAGGACCTATAAGTACAAAAATACTTATAGCAGCTCTCTTTATGGTGACAAAAAATTGGAAATTGAGGGGATGCCTGCCCATTGATTGGGAAATGGCTAGACAAGTTGTGGCATATGATTGTAATGGAGTGCTATTGTTCTATAAGAAGTGACAAGGGGGATGATTTCAGAGAAACATGGGAAGACCTATGTGAGAGGATGCAAAGTGAAGGAAGAAGAACTGGGAGATCATTGTGTATAATAACAGCAATGTTGTAATGATGATCAACTGTGAAAGACTTGGCTCCTCTGGTCAATACAATGATCCAAGATAATTCCTAAGGACTCATGATGAAAAAATGCTATAAGCATCAACTCTGAGTGCTTATTGAAGTATAATTTTTTCATTGTCTTTATTTTTCTTGTTTTTATCTAATATGGCTAATATAGGAATGTTTTGCATGATTACATCTGTATTAGTTGATAGATATTTTTTGCTTGCCTTCTCAGTGTTAGAAGAATGATAGAGGGGAAGGAGAGAATTTGGAACTCAAAATTTAAAAAGAAAAGAATGTGAAAATAAATAAATAATTAAAAGTGTAAAATGCACAGGTAGCTATAGAAGGCAATGATCTTCAAAGATTTAAGTTATGATGATAGAATCACAGGACTGGAACAGACCCTAGGTGGCCTAAAACATTTCTCTTTACTTCCAGGTTGAGGAGCATTGAATTTGTACCAGAAAGAGTTTTAACACAAGGGTCATTGTCTTCTTTTCCTTTATAAAACCCAGTACATCTTCCTGCCTAAGCTCCTGGCAGGTAGAGACTGTTTCATTATGGTTTTTGTATTCCCAGCTTCTAACGTAGAGCCTACCACATATAGGCACGTGGCAAATGCTGTTAGATTGAATGCTTGATATCAGATTATTTACTGCCCAAGCATCCGTACTACAGCTATTATCACTACCAGGTGGAGGGTATTTTAATGACTTATTTTATCTAGTATTTTTCCATTTTGCTGGCAAGAAAAAAAAGTATTCTCAAATTTTCTCAAATTTTAAAACTTGTGTCAGCTCAGAAACTGTACAGATGAAGAAATGCTAGGTTTTGAAAAAGAAAAACTGAACTCAAAAGCATGTAATTATTTTGTTCTTGAGGCTTTAAGACAACAGTATACAATATAATCAAAATTCCTTCAAAATACTCCATTTAAATGCTTCACTTTCTAATAATATTAACTCTTTGGTAACTGTCATCTGTGTAATAGGAAAAAGACTTAAAAAAACAGAAAAACACATGATTTTGTCTTTAAGAAAGCAATCAAATAATCAGGAAACAAAGTAAAATAATAATTAATAATTATATTTTCTCATAAATAGAATGTGGTATGGCTTCTAAATTAAATAGAGAGTCAACCCAAAACATTTCATTAATTACTAGTTGTTCAGGGACTCCATCAAGCTACCTGACTCCACTGAAAAATGCCCTTAATAGTTCCTGCCTTATAGAAGCTTTCTCCAATGGAAAAAAAGGCCAAGGTCTCCCGCTACATCGAGGCCCACTGCCAGTCCTTCTGACCTATGTCTTGCCACTGGACTCTGACAACTCTGGAGGAGAGAGTGAGGCTGATGACTTTGCCCAGCCTTGCCTCACTTAAATGTAGTTCAATTCCAAGTCAAGACAGTACCCTCCTGGTGTCATTGGTCCTCTTTGAGAACAAAGGGTGAATAGCAACAATCCCTAATGATTTGAAGATGCTGCTTAGACTTCATAAATATAAATCTATTAACATGCATTCTAGAAAGGTAGACAATGGAAGCTCCAAACTGAATCCAGAAGTCATATTGCATCACTAGATAAAGGTGATTCCCAAAACACCTTGTTCTTCTATAGGCAAGACCCATTGGGCATATCAAGGGGAAAGGTGTGACTCAATACATTAAGAGAATAGCATCCTAAAAGCCAAGCTGAATGGGAAGGATACATTTAAATCAATTAACATTGATACCATATCTGTCTTAATATACATATTCATGACTAAAGATGCACTATAACAGATTTGGAAATCATCCTAACAAAAACCCCTACAAAATTAATGAAACAGTGCTTACTGTTCTTAGCTAGCTACAGAAAGATTAACATTTCCTACCTAAAAAGGGAGAAAAGTATTGCATTCTTAGAAGGCAGGATAAGCAAGTAAAAAAAAAATACCTTGAGAAATATTCTGGAACAAATATACATCACTTCACAAAATGATAATAAAGTCTGACAACATGTCCATGCCATAAGATTAATTAAAGTATATGGAAGTGGTTTACCTCTAGATGGAACCTATCAAACACCTTAAATCCAAGACTGGAATGAGGAGACCCATCCGTGGATGACTTATACAGGAACTCAATCAACAATGTATATGTCAATAAAGAAATTTCAAGCAAATGGTTAAGCCATGCATATATGTTGGCAGAAAAAAGATAGAATTTATGATGTCAATTTAGAATAGATCATTGCAAACAAAAATTACAGTATATATGTATATTTTATATATATATATATATATATGCATATATATATGTGTGTGTGTGTGTGTGTGTGTGTGTGTGTGTATGTGTGTGTATGCCTGGGTTCACCACTCATTCTTAACGTAGGTCTTCTGGAATTGTGGTTGGTCATTGTTTTGATCAGAGTTTTCAAGTCCTTCAGATTTATTTATCTTTACAACATTATCATTGTAGAAATTTCTTATTCTCATTTCATTTTGCATCATTTAATGCAAATTTTCCCAGTTTCACTGAAGCCATTCCCATCATAATTTCTTATGACACAATAATATTACATTAGTCATATGCCATAATTTATTTGGCCATTCCCCAATTGATCAGTGCCCTCTTTGTTTCCTTTTCTTTGTGATTACAAAAAAAAAAACTACTGGGTTTTTTCCCTCTTTGCTCTCTTTTGAGTATAGACGTAGTGGTGGTACTATTGCACCAAAGGGTATGCACAGTTTAATAACTTTTTAGATATAGTTCCAAATTGCTGTGTCAATCCAGAACTTCAACAATGGTGCATTATTAATGTGCCTGTTTTCCCACAGCCCCTCCAACATCTGTGTTTTCACTTTTTTGTAAACTTTGCTCATCTGATGGATATAAAGAAGAACCTTAGACACAAACAAAGTTTTAAACAGTTTGTACACTTAATGAACAGGAATATATTAATGCCAAAAGAATGAGCTTAAGGAAATATTTATGAGTAATATCTATTAACAAATTCATTAAATCATTTCTATTGGCAAGTATAATCATTTGTTTGTTTGTTTTTTACACAAGTGTTCTTAGTTGTCATAATATCTCTCCTTTCTTTCCTGTGCTATTGACCTGGTTTAGGCTTCCATAATCTCATGTGTCTGCTATTTAGTTGAAGTCAATAAGTATTTAGTAAGCATCTTCTATGTATAAGATTGTGTGATTAGCTGAGGTCATAAAGATATGACATATGTCCTACATGGAACTATAAAGAACTTATAGTTGTAATAGGTTAGTCTTATGTCCACACACTCTTTCTCATCTCTATTCCATATATAGAGCATTGTTTGGAAATTAATATTTCAAAGATACCACTTTCATCTTTTGACAAAAAAAGACAACAACAAAGGCTTTTAATGATGTCATTCCCTACAAAATAAATCCCAAAGTCAACGCATTCAAGGTCTTCCAAAATCTGACTGGCCCAAATCTACTTTTTCAAATTTATATTCCATTACTTATAGCTACTAAATGGTGCTGCCATTATTAGCCCCATGTACTAGCAAGTTGCCATAGGTACTCCATCTAAGCCCTCTTAATTATATTAGTCTGCTAAAATGTCCTCTAAATGTTCCTCTGTCTCTGTTTATATTCACCCTTTACTTAGAATGTGCTCCCCATCACCTCTCCATCTGCATTTTGTCTATCTGTCAAGTCTCACCAGTTCTCTGAAGTTTTCCTTAAACACTCCAAACCACAGCAACCCCTGTTCCCATCAAACTTCTTATCTGTTCCACTTACTGAGCAGTTATCAGTTCATGTCTTGGATTGTTAGTTATTCTTCAAGCTTCTCATCTCACCAAACATTGTAAATTCCTCGCTGGAAGGTTCCAAAGCTTTGGACCTTTCCCTTATTTTAGGCAGCTAGTGCATAGTTAGCAAATGAATTAATGATTACCTGTCAGTGAGAGAGCATTGACAGAGCATGTGTTTCAATGGCTCACGTTGGTATTAATTGCAGATCTTTTGAATTCTTATCAAGTACTGACTCTTACTCAGTATTTTCACACAAGGAATGGTCACCATTCCATTGAATAAAGAGTCTCAGCCTTTTTTATTTTATCACGAACCCTTTTGGCAGCGTGGTATAAGCTATGGATCCCTTTTCAGAATAATATTTTTAAATGCATAAAATAAACTCAATTATCGAAATACAGTTTACAATATATTGAAAAAAAATTCACAGATGCCAATTTAAGAGTCCCTACTATAGAAGCAAGTGGGGCATTCTATCCCACCCAAATACAGAAATATTAGGCTAGCTCTTAATAAAAGCAAGGTACACAAGCCTTTATTCAAGCAGGACCTAAAGCTATCATCGTTCTTTACTATTCCACAGTTTCTAAAGCACAAATGCCTCGTGCCTGTCCTTTAGTATATTTCATTGTATTGTTCACTATGTTTATCACAAATGCAACTAAGTTCATTTACTACACTATTAATTACATTAACAACCTCCCTTTGAAGTGCTGGCTTTGAATGTTTTTCTTCCTTCAGGAAAAACTGATTTTGCAGATAGGCTTACATATTTGAAAATATGAAAGTCTGGTTTATACATATAGATATTAACCTTAGAGCTCTCTATGTGTGAAGTATTATTATTGTTGTTGTATACTAGATGTTCTTCAGGTACTCAGTATAACTTAATGGTAGCCATTTTCTAGATTCAATAGTGTGTGCTGAAAATTTGCAGACTCACTATGAATTTTCTTGCAGTACAGCAGTTCACCATCTGTTAACTTAGTGTCACACACATAAATTACTTTTCCACTTTTCTTTCCTATCTCCTTGGCACTGGTTTAAAAGAATTATTAGGAGTGGTTTTCATATTCCTTTCTTACAGTCTTTGAATATGAGTTTGCCTTATTGATGAAATCTTTTAAAATTATGTGTATTTAATAATGAAGTTTTTTAAAACCATTATTACGTTGCTATGTTAGTGTTTCACAGTCCTCTGTTCTTCTTGATCTTTGAAATGCCTTTGTTGTTCTTATTGTGTCTATTTGTTTCCTGCTGTGAACTGAATTCACTTAATTTTCTGATACTCCATTTTTGCATCTCTTGGACTAGATTACCTCTAAATCTTTAAATTCTATAATTCTAGTAATTTATCTGTATCCTGCTAAGATTTCCTACATATATATATATATGTGTGTGTGTGTGTATGTGTGTGTACATACACATAACATATATAAATATGTATACATGCAAACATATACATACATATATGCATACATAAACATATACATACATATCTACCTCTAGTTCTACCTATATATTTTTGTCTCTGTTTCTCTATATACAACTTTCTCTCTCTCTCTCTCTCTCTCCTCTCTCTTCTCTTTTCTTCTTCTTCTTCTTCTTCTTCCTTCTCTCTCCATACATATATATAATACACACAAATATGTACGTATATATGTATATGTATATGTGTATGTGTGTGTGTATATATATATGTATGTATATTATGTATTTCTTCCCCCTATATGCTTTCCATAGACATTCACCACTGTGATGGAGAAGATCCGGTGCAAAACATAAATTAAAGAAGGCTTCCATATGGATAGTGAAGTCCTCTAAATCCTCCTATTTATGGATAACAAATGGCTGATTACATCAAACCCTGGAACACTGTGGAGCCTCCTGGGAGTAATTCATGTCTAACTCAAAAGGGTTTACCTTGACTCTCTACATGGGGAAGACCAAATGAATTAAGAATGTCTATTGTCTTGATTATGATATGCAGTTAACTTAACAAACTTGTCTGTCAGGATGTATACAGAGAATACAGATAAACAGTGAGTTTAGCCCAGTTAATGGACAGTGGGGATGGATTCTTTTCAGGAAACAGCAGTGATCCTTTTATGACCCCCAAATTTGTTGCATAAACAAGGCTATTTTAAAAAAAATACCAGTGTTGCTTTATGGCAATAGGACATAGAACACCCTAGTCCTGGGAGAATTGAGAATGATTTTCACACAAAGGACAATGGAGCTGTACATGGTGGGTATGAAGAGACTACAGCATATGACCATTTAAGAAACTTCAAGGAAGAATAGGAAGGACAAAAAGATGGGTTTGTTGCATGGCAAAGGTGAAGAACAATAGATGGGCAACATGACTGTATCATTTGTAAGCTTGAGATGTCAGGAGAAAGCAACAAAAACCTTTAGTACACTAGGTGAGCCCATTGTGATGAACTTATGGTAAGGCACAGATAAGAGTCACCCCGGATAGGCAGGCATGGATAGATTATTATCTGTGTAGAGTGAAGACACATTAAATTAATAAGGTCCCAGATCAATTTGAATATTTGAATATACTTCTGACTTAATTTCATTACTTTAAAAGTTCATTTGAAAACTTGTGGAAGCT
Organism: Phascolarctos cinereus; assembly: GCF_003287225.1. NCBI lineage: Eukaryota > Metazoa > Chordata > Mammalia > Diprotodontia > Phascolarctidae > Phascolarctos > Phascolarctos cinereus. The sequence continues at coordinate 32,118,950 of NW_027556402.1, forward strand.
GGCTTATTACAGAATCTACAGGAGCCTAATATCCTGTAATGACTCAGCATAAATGAATGAATGAATGACAAGGCATTTATTAAGTACCTAATATGTGCCAAGCTCTATGCTAGGCAGGGAGGGACATTTAAAAAAAAAAAAACCAACAACCAAAAAACAAGACACTACTTTCTCTCTAGGAATTTACATTTAAATAGAGGAAGACAAAATATATGTGGGAGTGATGGCCATGAAAGAATACTTTGATCAGAAAAATCACAGGAATGGTAAATGTAGTCATGTGATAATTTGTCTTTCTAGAAAGGGTAGTATTGATTTGATTACTGTTCCCAGAGCCAGAGGTAGAGGTATGTAAGTTTTGGCATGGCAGAAAGATGATCCAGGAGCAAGAATCAAACTAGAGATGAGGAATATTATCAATCAGACACCCAGTTCCCTAGCTGAGCAATATATCTCTTACAACCTCTTTCCTGGAGTTATCTCTTGTTCAGTATTTGGTGTTTCTTAAGGGCGAAATTGATTTGAAGGGGAAAAAAACCCTTCACTCATTCTTTAAGCTAATCTCTTTTTTCTATTTCTCTTACTACATAAATCAACCTTCATATACTGATGTTATGAATAGCTGATAGAAGTTACATATTTTAAATTATGGCCTGTTACTAACAAAGAAAGAGGCTGACTAGCAGTGAATATTCATTAATTTCAATCTTTGAATATTTATTGAGTGGAGGCTCCCTGCTAGGCACAGGGGAAAGATAAAAAATGAATAAGAATTACCACCTGTCCTCAAGGGGTTGAAATTTAGTAGAGGAGATGAAATGCTATAACTTATATTATTCACAGACATAAAAATAACTATAATCAAGGGTATAATGTAAAAGTATTATGTGATAGGTATAAAGTGTTATGAGAATTCAGGGGAGGAAGAAATGACTTCCAACTGGTAAGATCATGGGATACTTCTTAACCGGGGTGGCATTTGAACTGGGCTTGAGAATTCAGGGGAGGAAGAAATGACTTCCAACTGGTAAGATCATGGGATACTTCTTAACCGGGGTGGCATTTGAACTGGGCTTCAGAGGATGGGCAGGAATTGGTAAGTAGAGTCATGGGGAGAGGATGTTCCAGGTGAAGGGAACAGGACAAGCAAAATCATAGAGAGTGCAAGTTGGGAAAGGATAATGTTCATAGAACAACAGGTGGGCTGCTACTTTCACCAAAGTACAGTGTGAATATGAAAAATATCCAGAATTAAATAGGGTCAGAGGTGGTATTTTATAGTTGCATATGTCAATAGGCTGGGCTTTCCATAAACAAAAAGGATGTTGCTCACATATTTGTTTAATTAAGGGTTAAAGCTTAATGAAATTAAATAACACCTTCTCAAGCTCTTTTTCAAGTAATAGTGTTAATTTTACATTGATCCAGTTCAATTCAGTTTGATTCAATTTCATTCAATTGACATTTGTTAACACCTATGCATCAGGTGCTAGTGATATAAAGGACACAAAAAAGAGACGTCTTTGCCCTCAAAAGGCTTTCTATTGTGGAGTGAAGGGAGTGTGATTACAACATGCATGTGGCTAAATAAATGCAATGTCTATGTACAAATTAAATACAGATAATTTCAAAAGGAAGAAAGCACTAAGACACTAGAGGATCAAGAAAAATGATAGTACTAGGCAGCCCCTAGCTGATCTTTGAAGGAAGGTAGGGATTCTGAGAGAGGAGAATGAGGGCAGTGTGCATCCCTGACATAGGAGACCAATTGTGTAAAAGTACAGGGGTGGAAGATAAAATGTTTTTTACTAGGAACAACTGGTAAACCTGCTTGAAAGGAATAGAAAGTAAGTGAAGGGATGCATTGCAAAATTAAACTAAAAAGGTAGATGGAATGAAGGTTGTTACCTCAGAGGACATTTATTCCAACCCCACTCGTTTTATAGATAAGGAAACAGAAGCCCAAAAAGGTTGAACAATTGGTCTGATGTCACAAAATGGCTGAGCCACAATTCAAACCTAGATTTTCCATCCGAATCTTGTTCTATTTCACTTGTATCATCTTCCAGTATGTAGAGGGCTCTAAATGTCAGGCTGAGGGTTTTGAGTTTTATCTTAGCAGCAACTGGAGACATTGAAGGAGAAAGGCAAAGTTGTGTTTTAGGAATATCCATTGGTAGTTGTGTGTCTGGCTAGAGAGGGAATAGACTTGGGGCAGGGGGATTTGTTTTGAAGAGGATCAATGACATCAAAAAATGATGTCTTGACTTGGGTATGAATTGGATTTAAGAGAGACAGATTTATCCAGTCCTTAGCCTCACTCTCTCTTCCAGAGTTGTCAAAGTCCAGTGGGAAGACAAAAGTCAAGATGATTGGCAATGGCCCAGGATGCAGTGGTGACCTTGGCATTGTCTGATCAATCTGTAAGCACTCCACAGGGCACTGGAACAAATTGTTCTCATCTGCTCATTCCACTGTTGGAATTCTTTACGTGCTTGGGGTAGACATCCCCCTAACTCACTGAGAGGTTTAGATGTATTTGTTACCCTCAACCTGGTTTAGTTCGTCTGCCAAGATGGTTTTACTGGGGTGTGGCCACTTCTTGGAGTCACAGGTGAGAGCTGGGTGAAAAATGATCACCAAAAGTGGAGGAGCAGCCCTGAAAATGGTCCAGCAAATTTTCATACCAGAGATGCTAGTCCTCTCAAAAAACCTAGTTAGAAGGTTATTATAAAAATCTTAGAGAGCAGGTGAGGGTTTGAAGTAGGGCTTTATCTATATTCTCTGACTAGGTCAATCCAAACATTGTTGAGATACCTAGAAATAGCAGTAAATTAATAATAATAATAACAATGATGATAATAATAACAATGACGATAGCAACAACCATCATGACGATGATGATAATAATAAGCTAATCCAGGAGGGAATCACACTGTTCTGGGTTGGACTTGACTCAAACCAGTCCCTTGGTAGTTTAGAATCAATCTTGGAAAAAATGAAATACTGCCACACCATCTAACAGTTAACAAAAAGAGTTTTAGTCTTAGCCATAGTAGGAGAAGTATATTCAACAAGGACAGGCATTGAGGATTCCATCATCTGAGTAAATCTCTGTGCCTGGGTGACTCATCCTGATCCACCAGCCAAGTATCTCAGTGTGCCTGAAGCATGTTGTGGCTATTTGGTTAACAAGAAGTTATGTCAATTGCCTAAACTTTTTGTCCCTTAGGCAGCTAGGTGGCACATCGGATAGAGCCCTGACCCTGGAGTAAGGAAGACCTAAGTCTAAATATGGTCTTCGAAACTTACTAGTTGTATGATCCAGGGAAAGTCACTTCATATCTCTCTCAGTTTCTCCATCTGTGAAATGGGAATAATAATAGCACATAACTTACAAGATTATTGTAAGAATCAAATTGCACAATATTTGTAAAGAGCTTAGCACAGTGTCTGATAAAATCAGGCACTTAATAAATGAATAAAGGAGACTCTTAAAAACCTTACTTCCCTATTTCTTCACCTTAGCCAACCAAGTCTTAAGGATCCTCTCAATACATTTTAAATGGAAAAAACTATTCTAGTTTGCAGGGGCTCAAGAATTAGAATATTGTTCCTACCATACATACATCTACCAAAGTCATTATTCCCATGCTTAAAACATTTGAAAGGTAGGCTATCATATGAAAACCATCATCATACTGCATAGCTTCTTCACCTTCTTCTTTCCTTCTCCTGTCGTGTAAATCCATGTATGATCAGACAGTACTTGAAACACAGCAGATACTTAATAAATGCTTTCCAATAGATTGTTCATTCCCACTGCACAGCGGTAAAAGTCAAAGCCTCATAGATTGATGGATGGATATATGCTTTCCTCATTAACATCCCTAAGTATACGATACTTTTGGAAGTATTTTCTCCTCAACACCTCTGGGTTGTCATCTGTTTTCAAAAGTTTGACAGCAACCTAAATGTTTTGTGGTTAGCCTGATTCCTTGGACATAAAGTCCAAGGACACAAGGAGGAAAGGATGTAAAATACTCCAGGGAAACCCTAGGCTGCTTAATTTCTCATTTAGGTCATCAATATTATAAACCTACAAGAGTATAGACTGCATCTCTTGATTTTATTCTGAATGGAAGGAGAACGCTATTTCTGGACAGCATCAGATCTGACCATGGCTTCACTCCCACCACATTTTTGACATATTCACAGCTACCGTGTGACTATCCCACCAGCCTATTTCAACTGGAACAGTAATAAAATCCCATTGCTTCTGAAAAGGGCATGCCAATGGACTATCCTATGCTCCATTCATCCTCACAATGAACTTCCAAATCAAAACTCCCTTTCTTAGCCACCATTCCCCTCTATGTGTTATCTCTCCTGGTTAATAGGTAAGGTAGTTCCTGCCATCAGATTCCTTGATTGCATATTGCTACCCCTAATAATTAACAAAGGGCCTGGCATATAGTAAATTCCCTGTATCTGACTTTCGGGACTTCAAAAACATGACTCTTCTACTGCTGGTTTATCTTGGAAATTCCTTTAGAACCACTTCTCCCTGGAGCTTTCATTTTTGTGTAAGGGCCCAGAGCAATCTGCCTTCATTGTCTTCCTGGTGCTATTCCTGACTTTCTGGTACCTTCCTCCTCCTGCTTCTTAGCTCCACGTGTGTTTCTATGTATGTATATACATGTTTGTGTGTGTGTGTGTGTGTTGTGTTTCTCCATTAGAATGTAAGGTCCTTGAGGGCAGAGACTGTCTCTCTTTTGCTTATATTTGTATCTGAGACATTTAGCACAGTGCCTGGCACATTGTAAATGCTAAATAAGTCCTTCCTTCCTTCCTTCCTTCTTCCTTCCTTCCTTCCTTCCTTCCTTCCTTCCTTCCTTCCTTCCTTCCTTCCTTCCTTCCTTCCTTCCTTCCTTCCTTCCTTCCTTCCTTCCCTCCTTCCTTCCTTCCTTCCTTCCTTCCTTCCTTCCCTTCCTTCCTTCCTTCCTTTCCTTCCTTCCTTCCCTCCTTCCCTCCTTCCTTCCTTCCTTCCTTCCTTCCTTCCTTCCTTCCTTCCTTCCTTCCTTCCTTCCTTCCTTCCTTCCTACCTTTATTCTTTCCTTTTCATTGATTAATTACTTAATTTGCTCATCCACTTTTTTAATGAATTAAAGGGTGAATGAATAAATGGATGGATGGATAGATGAACAAATGAACAGGAGATAACCCCCCGCCTGAATGATATATCCCCTACATCCAGCCACCTGGAGCCTCTTATGAATGATTTCCTATAGCACCCCAGGTTCTGGTGAAATTTCATCTATCCTTCCCCTTGCTCACATGTAACGATTGCAAATTATGGGACACTACTGTGCAGTTGTTTTTTAAACTGTTAGGCACTTGTTTCCTTATACTCAGTTTGGTCAAAAGACTTAAACTTTCCTTCCATTTGCTTAAAGGGGTGTGTCAGGAAAATATTATTATTAAAGAAAGCAAGGCAGAAAATCAATTACTAGGATGAAGAATGTAAGAACAAGAATGGGGCAAAGTGGATTACTTTAAAGATCATTCTGATGACTACCCTAGTTAGTATTGCTATTTAACACTGATTTAGCCCAAACATTTCATTATATACTCTACTGAACACAGAATTAGACCCGAGCCTAGCAAAGGAGCTCTGATGTTATAATCTGGTCACCTGCCTTCAGTGGGAGACTGAGAGCCCCATGAAGGCAACTGAAGGAAGCTTCTGAGATGGTGGCCATTCAGCACTTCATTCAGTCACCATGTGAAGCTGCTGACCTCCTGGAGGAAGTCACTTCCTCATGAAGCAAGCAAAACTCTGAAAGTGGCTTGTCGCTTTCATTTCCACCAATAAGCTTTCTCCTGAAAAAAATTGGGAGGTAGATGCTTTCCCTTACCATATGGGCAGTTTTGGGAGCACTGTGACAGCCTTACGATCAGTAATATTCTAACTTTGGTCTATTAATAGATTAGGAAATAAAAATGCATTATGAATTTTCTGCATGAGAATCTATTCAAAGGAAAAAAAAATTATGTGAAATCCGTCAATCACTTGTTTGATCCATCCATCAGGGTCAATATTATTTAATAACTTTGAATAACTTGGCATTTTAGAGGATGCTCACTAAATATTGAGTCAAACAACAATTAATTGCCTAAGGGAAAGCTGTTTTCAAGTACTTTGCTATCACGGTAAGAAGAGAATTAAATTGCTCTGTCTTCCTCCTGAGAGCAGAACTGAGATAAATGGATAGACCCTAGAGCCTATCTCATCTAAACATCTTTTTTTCCAGATAACAAAATTGAGGCACAGAAAGGTACAGTGACTTCTCTGAGGTTCTCACCTATCCAGCTGAGGCAGATAGGTAGCACAGTGGGTAGTGTGCTGGAGTCAGAGTTAGAAAGACCTGAGTTCAAATCTCTGTCTTGACATTTATGGGCTGTGTGACCCTGGGGAAGTCACTTACCTTTTGTTCTCTGTTCTGCAATTATAAAACGGAGATAATAATATCACCTACCTCAGGTTTTTTTGTGAGGATCAAATGAAATAACATGTTAACAATGTTGTAAACCTTAAAGTTCTATATAAATGCTAGTTATTGTTATCATAATGATATAGCCAATAAAATTATGCATACCTTTTGATCCAGTAACACCACCACTAGGTCTATATACCAAAAAGATTTTTTTAAGGGAAAAGGACCTATTTGTATAAAAAAATATTTGTAGCAGCTCTTTTTGTGGTGACCGAGGACTGAAAATTGAAGGGATGCCCATCAATTAGGGAATGGCCAAACAAGCTGTCACATGTGATTGTGATGGAATATTACTGTGCTATAAGAAATGATAATTTCAGAAAAACCTAGAAGGATTTACATGAACTGATGTAAGGTGAAGTGAGCAGAACCAGAAGAACATTGTACATAGTAATAGCAATATAGTGTCATGAAGACTTGTGAAGACTTAGCTATTCTTAGCTGTAACAATGATCCAAGACAATCCCAAAGGATTCATGATGAAGCATACTATCTGCCTCCAGAGAAAGAACTGATATTGTTTGAATATAGACTGAAGCATACTATTTTTTACTCTCTCTCTGTCTCCCTCCTTCCCTCCCTTCATGTTCCTTCGTTCCTCCCTCTCTCCTTCTCTTCCTTCCTTCCTTCCTTCCTTCCTTCCTTCCTTTTTTCCTTCCTTCCTTCCTTCCTTCCTTCCTTCCTTCCTTCCTTTTTCCTTCCTCCTTCCTTCCTTCCTTCCTTCCTTCCTTCCTTCCTTCCTTCCTTCCTTCCTTCCTTCCTTCCTTCCTTCCTTCCTTCCTTCCTTCCTTTTTCCTTCCTTCCTTCCTTCCTTCCTTCCTTCCTTCCTTCCTTCCTTCCTTCCTTCCTTCCTTCCTTCCTTCCTTCCTTCCTTCTTCCTTCCTTCCTTCTTCCTTCTTCCTTCTTTTCTTTCATTTGAGTCTTCTTGTGCAAAATGACTACATGAAAGAGTTTTACATGTTTGTACATGCATAACCTATATCAGATTGCTATATCAGGGAATGGAAAGAAGAGGAAGGAAGGGAGGCATAGAATTTGGAACTCAAGACTTAAAAAAAATCCAAATGTTAAGAATTGTTTTAACAGTAATTGGGGAAAAATAAAATATTAAAATGATATAGCCAATAACATCCCTGTCTAATCCTATTCCAGTGCTCTCACTTATACCACACTTCCTTCAATCACCTTTGCCTGGTGTTGCCAGGCTTTCTTTACTTAGTTCCTGGAGCTAAGTATTGGACTGAAGTCTGTGGCTGAAGATCTGTGAAATTTTATTTCTGGGTTGTTTTTTTTTTTCAGGTGCAAACATCTGTGTTCCTTTCCTTTCTCTCAGCAGTACTTTTGGAAACTGGAATTTACCAAAGAAGTGATACTAAAGGGGAAGAAGTGAGCTGCTGAATGTGAATTTGGGAGGAGGTTAAACATCTTAAATGTGCTGCAGTATAAACACTGGGAAAGGAGATAGAACGGGTTCTTTCAAAGAAAATGAAAATGTGTGAAATGTGTGGTTTGTCGCCTCAGTTTCTACTGCAGAATATTTTGAATATTTGCCAAATTGTGTGAATAATTAGTGTGGATTAAGAGCAAAACATATTCACACTGCTAGCCCAGCAGTATGTTAGAGATAAATTTATTGTGTGTGACATTTCGTTCAGAGAAGTAAATACAGTCCAATTGGCTGGTGTATTGGTATGTAATTCAACATAGGATTTTCCTATTCTTTTACATTTTTCCCTTGAGGGTTGGTACTGTCTCTTGGTTTGCTTCTGAATCTATAGCCTATTACAAGCACTTTATAAATGCTTGTACAAGGGAATTGAATCTGGTGAAAATATTAATCACATATGAAAACCCAAGACAGACTTATCTGGCTTTCCTTAAAAAGAAATCTTAAGTATTGGGTTGGAGAAGAGTTGATATAATAATAGATTACATAGCCCTCACTTGTATTTATGGCCTATTTCTATAATTACACTTGGTAAAACATGAAGACTAGTTCATTTGGAAAGGCCATAGACTCAAAATCAGCTGCCACGTTAGCTAGTGACTACTGCCTGCATCCACAGATGGCCTGTTCAATCTTCCATTGGAGATGCAGCTCTGAATCCAGAGGCATATTTAACCATACCCAGTGTCAAGATACTTGGAACAGGGAAGAGATACTCAATCTGGGTAAGGCTTTGAGTCAGCTGAGCAGAGTTTCCCAGTCTTGTTCATGCTACTGGTTTATTGTATGAATTGTCAGGGAGGGACTTATGTCCTGGCTGTTTGGTACTCACGGAGTACCATGGAGATGCATACCTGAGCCTTAGTCCCTTGAGTCAATCAAATCTCAAGGACAATTATAACACCTTTTAAGGAAAAATTAACATAACTCTTATGGGAGGTGAGACAAGGGATTAGAATATTTTTCCCACAGCATCTATTGTTCCTCTCCATTTGCCCTCTGGGTGAAACTTCTTGTTAATTCTGCAGAGACTGCAGGGTTCCATAACTTGTTATCACAATAAGTCACTGAAAGACAGTTCGTATTAAAAAGATTTACTTTCATCTTCGGGAGAAGTTTGAGATTATCTTTCAGTGAAGAATCAGACCTGAGGCAATGAAGCACTCAGAGTCTAAGTGTGCAAGCAAGAAGAACATAATTCAGAAGTGCGAGGATGCATGATGGGTACAGCTTTCTATGGTTTTCTCATCCGTCTGAGAAGACATGCTCGGTGACTCCAAGTAGAGGCAGTTCACAGAGAATTAGGGGTTCCCTCAGTTCTGAGAAGCTGAGGAGTAGATAGAGAATCCCCTATAAACACCCCTGGAGACCAGTAGACCCTGTCAGATAATTTACTTACCTGAAGGTCCCATCCCTGCACTTTAGGTCATTTACTGAACCGTGTTTGTTATCTAATTTTGTCATCCCTTAATTTAACTCCCAGCCTATCCCAGGTCATTAGAAGAATTTTGTAATTTACCAAAGACAACCCAGTCCCACCTTTTTCTGTTCTATCCTAGACTCAATACATTTTGCAGAATTTCTCCAAATCTATCATTATCACTATTGTTATCACTATCACTGTCTATATCTAATAGATATATGTATGTATATCTAAATACATGCAGACACAGATAAACAGATATTCAGGTATACATATGCCTTCATGTCTCCATCCATACCTCTATCTCTATTTCCATATATGTATGTAAATGTATGTGGACATATATGTAGATATATATGTGTGTGTGTGTGTGTGTGTGTGTAGAGATATATGTATATATACACTCAGATATATATTATACATAAAGATAGAGGCATGTCTTTATGTGTGTACACACATACATGTCTGTATATCCATATCTCTCTGTCTCAATATATGTATAGAGATGTGTATGTAGAGATACTGATGTGTGCCTATCTATCTGTCTATCTATCTACACCTATATGTAAATACGCCTGTATGTATTGAGAGCTGAGAAAGCATTGCACAGGGTTGAGATGGGAAGTTTTTCGAATGGGCATTTCCTTTGTCCATCTTGTATTTTTCAGTAAAGCTGGGACAAAACAACAGTGGCCATTTCACTGGCTATTTCTGACATTTTTTTTCCCGTTGGAAAGAATGTCAGATTCTAGTGGATTTAATTTAAAGCAAATATTTTTCATCAAACCAAATTTCAAGGACAGTTTAAATATATTTTAAGGAAAGTGTGTATGTACATATTCTCTCCTCTCTCTCTGTCTCTCTATCTCTGCCTCTCTCACTCTTTCTGCCTCTCTCTCTCCTTCTACCCCTCCTCTTCCTCCTCTCTCCACACATATATACACAAAAGGGATATATAAACATTATATGTGTGTGTGTGTGTGTGTGTGTGTATATATATATATATATATTATATATATATATATATATATATATATAGAGAGAGAGAGAGAGAGAGAGAGAGAGAGAGAGAGAGAGAGGGAATAATGCATACCTCATACATATGTGTGTGAAAGAATAAGTCATGTTTATTATATATTCACTATATGCAAAGCATTGTGATAAGTGCTGGGGATAGAAATAGGAAAGCAAGAGCATTCCTGCTCTTGTAAGAAACTCATATTTTAGTGGGAAAGAAAGCACATATGGAAGGTTTTAGCCACAAGTCAGATGGAAAAATTCTGTGGTACTTGCGGTTGCAAGGGCAAAGCAGATGTTAATGCTTCTTCAATGCCATTTCCACTGACAAAATCATATCAGTTTCTGATGATGAACCACTGGTCATTGTCCAGGATTTGAGTGGAAAAGACTTTCCTTTCTGGGTCTTCAGAAGCTATGGCTATAGCACTGGTAGGAGCAGTTGCCAGAAGGCATCCCCACAGGGCTGTGCTTCCTGGGGTGATGTCTGAGGGCACTGAGATGGAAGCATTGCTATTCTCAGGGATCTTGGATTTAGGATCCTGGGCTGTGCCATTTGCCAAGCTGCTCCTGCCCCCTGTCTCTCATTCAGGGTGCCTTGCTTCTTTGGCTAGCTTGGCCTGCCCTGAGGGTGGTGGGTGGTTAACAATTGGTGGGGATGGCTGACCCCTTTCTCCACAGGAGTTTTTTCCTCAGATTTTAAAATCTATATCTGAGTATATATGCATATGTGTATGAAGTATATGTATGTACATGTATATATGCATATATACTTACACAACACTTTCTTGACACATACATGTATACATGTATGAATGTGCACATGTGCAAAATAGTCACATGAATACATAATTACACACTCAAACATACATATATATAAATATATACGTATGTTCTTTTTGTGTGTGTATATATGCATATATGTACATATACACACACACATACACCACACACACACACACACACATATATATATATATATAAAATGATGACTGAGCACTTGATCACTTCAGGTTGCCCATCCTATTTATATTTTAGTCTGGGCAGTTACTTATAAGGTCCAACTAAATTCTAAGCCCCTTGTAGCTAAGGGTAGTATCTTATATGTCTTTAAAAAAAAAAGGTCTTTCCTTACATAGGAGGAACTCAATATTTATTAAATGAGTGACTGAAGCAGTATAGGAAATTACCTGACACATGCTTTCCATAGAATATACTACTCTGTAAATAATATACAGATTATCTTTGGGGCCTGCTGTGTCTTCCTTACAGACAGGAACATAGGCTTGGTGAGAAGCATCCTGCCGCCATTCCAACAGAAAAATTGTTTAAGGCAAAATCAACTGCCTGTTTCACATTTCCTTTGACTTGGTGAACCCTAATGGGTGGAAATAATATTTAGGAAAATGTGATGTTAACATGAGGCAAATATGAAGCTTGCGATTTGCTAAAGATGCCAGTATTCCCATCAAGAAGACCATCATGTCAGCTGATGACAACTGATGTCAGAAGCTGCAAGTGGACAAGTCCCCAGACCGAACAAAGGGCCTGTATTGCCCCACCCTCACCCCTCCACCCCTACCCCTGCCATGTGTTAGATGGATGTAAAAAAGCAGATGGTCTTAGAAATGGCTTTGCTGTTGCTGTTCTTAGAGAATCCTACTCTAAGACCCAACTGGGGCCTGAAGTAGTCTAGAATGTCTGGGACAAAGGCTCTGGCAGCTCCTCCAGCCTGCTTGGCTGTCATCCAAAGACCAGCCTCACTAAATTCAGAGAGGCTCATCACCCAAAGGTTGGACATCAGCCGAGACAGAATCATCTGAAGATGGGTGGTTAACAAGGAGATATTTTCAGGCCCAGAAGTTCACGAAACTGTCTTCCAAAAGATGGAGTGCTTTATAATCTCTGCCAGGGAAGAATAGTACCCAAACACTGGTGAAATCATGGCTATTTGAATTAAGTATGATCAGAAACAGCCAGCCCACACCCAAGTATTCTCACAAGTTAATGAGATTTTTAGGCAGTCTCGGGGGGGGGGGGATCAATGCTGGAACAAAGGTAAGCTCAAAAGACATCTAGATGCACATTTTTATTTATATGCTGTTTTGCTCTCCAGATATCAATCACCCCTGTAGTTCTCTTACTTACTGTGAATTTTATTATTTTAATGCATGTTTTTTGATTGTGCTATAAACCTGAGGCTTTGTGTGAGTGTGTGAAGGAGGTTGTTTTAGAAATCCGGGAGAAAATTATGTATGGATTGATGTTTCAGCAGCATGTCCTCTAATAATACCACATAGAGTCCTTCGGATTAATCATACAGCAACTGCCACGCAAAGGAGCTATGGGAATCCACTGAGTGCCAGTTCTAGCCAACAGAGTATTTACCTGAGGATGAGTAAGCTTCCCACTGAAGCCCTGCTCAATTCAAGAACGCCCGTCTCCTGAGCACCTATTATGTGCCAGGCATTGTACTGACTTCTGGCAATACAAGCACCAAAAATGAAAAACTGGCAAAGTCTCTTCCCTGAAGGAGTTGAGATTCTACTGGCGACAAAAAAATACTCATGTAGAAAAGTATATGCTGAGTAAATACCAAATAACTTCAGGTGGCCTAGGAAGCATGGACAAGTGATAAATTCTGCCTCACTGCCCCAGAGCAAAGACTGACCCACAACATGTACCTGCTCTTGGAAGAAAAGTAGCAACTTCCTTTTCACAGAATCCAGCTTCATTTTCTCCAGAAAAAAAAAATGACATTTGTCGTTGTAGTTTAAAAGCACACCTGTCCTTTCCATTCCATCCGCTATATGACACCCTTCCATATTCATTTTTTGATAAGAATTGTTTTTCCTCTTGCATCTCAGATATGAATTAAGGAGGAATGAAGCTGATATGAATAAAGATGGAGGGCCTGGGAGTGGTAGTAGAGGAAAGAACTTTTGCCTAGGAAGGCTTTGGGCCTATAATCATAGGGATTGTTATAGAAGGGGCCTTGCTAGTCTTAGGAGAGTAGATTGTAGACCCCTATGAGCTGTTCTGTAGCTCAACCCAAGTTTCAGTTCTAAAGTTGATTGGATTATCACCCTCCAATATGGCAGGGAGATGGATATGAGTTTCTGGCCCAGGGCAAGTTCAGAGTCCAGAGCTTTGTAATCAGGGAAACCAGATAGTGAGAAGACATTAGAACTTCCATATTATCTCATTGTTAAGCCTAAGGCCATGGGTCATGAAGTGACCAGCATTGCAAAAGACTACAAAAGAGATGTATAGATCTAATATTGATCTTGATATACATTTTTTTGGTTTAGATTTATGATATCACTGGTGTAGGGAAATCCCAGTGAAGCAACATCCTCTAGGAATGCATCTATTTTGCCCCTTATAAGTCTTAAAGAGTTGCTTTCAACAGTGAGAGTGACTTGTATCAGTCAGCCAGCTTGTATCAAAGGTGAGTCTTGAACCCAGCTCTTCATTCACTAAGTCATTCTCAAAGTGTAGTCTGGGGAACTCTGGGGGTCCTTAAGATTCTTTTAGAGGATCTTAACTAAGCTATTTTTTTTTATAATCATACTTAGATATTTACATTCTATTACAGTGAATAACTAGATATAATCCACATAAATAAAAAGCTCTTGGGGTGTCTCCAATAACTTTTAAGAGTGTAAAGGGGTCCTGAGAACAGGAAGTTTGAGAGCTAAGCAATGCTTCCTCACTTGGTGTTAACTCCATGGAAGAAGATGCCCCTGCACTGGGTACCCCCTTGTGTCTGTTCCCCATTCTGTTGTAAACTCCTTGAGGGCAGGAACCACTTATTTATTTATTTTTTTAATCTTATTTGTGTTCCCAGTGCTTAGTACTATTCTTAGCCCACAGTAGGTGCTTAATAAAGGTTTATTGAATTGAATTTGATGTACCTGAACTTTCAGGATTTCAATTAATCAACCAATCTGAGCTAGTACCAGTTGTGACTCATCTACACCTCAACCTATACAGCTTTCTATTCATTAATTCCTGAAAATCCTTGCTATAAGAACAACCAAATGCACATTCCTCTGGTACTTTTAGCATTTCAGAGACCAGTGCAATGCTCACACTATCTGCCATCCTTTGTAGGAGGAGGAGGAGGAGGATTGTTACATTACTGGTCTGCTTTCATTTCCTTTTATACATGTCCATGAGTACATGTTGATTAACATACATGTAGAAACACATGAAACATCAGATGTGAAATTAATCACAACACTTACAGCTTTTCCAGTCCTTATGGCTCTCTTATAATTCCAGTTGTTTAATTGATCATAAAAATAAGTAGCATGAGAAAAATTGGGATTTTAAATGATTTAGAGTGGCAATGTGTTATATTTGGCATATACCACCCTAAATGTGACTTAGGGTGGCCATGTGGAAAGAGCATTGGATTTAGTCAAAGAGCCTGATGTCAAGTTCTGACTGTCACTCGCTCTCTTGCCCTCAGTTTTTTCATCTCTACCATTAGGGGACCTGACTAGATAATCTATAAATTCCATTTTGGCCTCAAATGAATGATCCTGTGATTTCTTTACCATAGTATGACACATAGCTGAAGATGTTCATAATAAAATTAATAACTTCTTCTTTCTAATTTCTTACAATGATTACTGAGCAATAATAGGCACAGAATTATTCCATCTTGGAGTTGGAAGGGACCTTAGAAATCATCTAGTAAAGCTATCTCATTTTACTGGTGAAAAAATGTAACTATTATAAGGAAACTAATGTTTGTATTGTATACATTGCTTCTCTCTCCCTCTCTCTCAGTCCCTCCTTCCTCTCTATCTGTCTCTCTTTCTACATCCTTCTTCCCCTTTCTTCTCTCTGTCTCTCTCTTTTCTCCCTCCTTTCTCCTTCTTCCTTCCTTCTTTCTTTCTCTTCCTTCCTTCCTTTCTCTTCCTTCCTTCCTTTCTCTTTCTTTCTTTCTTTCTTTCTTTCTTTCTTTCTTTCTTTCTTTCTTTCTTTCTTTCTTTCTTTCTTTCTTTCTTTCTTTCTTCCTTCCTTCCTTCCTTCCTTCCTTTCTTTCTGTTTCTGCCATGTGCATGGATGCAAGTGCACACACAAACACACACACACACACACACACACACACACACACACACACACACACACACACACCCTTTCTCCCCCCGCAGCCTCTCCCTCACCGTGGATGTGGTATTTCATAATGCAACTGATGAACAGTAGGGACTATAAATGTCATGTGGCTTTTGGAAATCCATTATACTTTAATCAACCTTCAGGCCCTGGAGAGCTGAAGATAGGAAACCACACTGGTTAAATTCACTTGCTAACTAGTAGAAACTCGTATTTCATCATGTGTCTACTGAGACATACTTTAGAAATAAGGATCTATTTGGTCAGGCAAATATTTTTAAAAATCTGGATACTGGTTTATGACTGATTCCTCAAAGCCACCATCTATTTCCAATTCAAGTTGTACTTTTCTGTTAAAAAAAATATAGCAGTGTAGCTGTAAGAAACCCATTGATTATAGGGTATAACACCACAGTTAACGTTTGGTAGGTTGTTAGAACAGGGAACACCCTCAGCTTTGCTTTGAGCTATTAATTAACCAACCAGTCATTAGCTGCTGCTAACAATTGATTTAGACGGAATTATTGCTTAAATAGCAGGAGGTATTTAAGAGGAAAATAAATTAAAACAAAGAACTGCTGGATCCTGGAGAAAAAAAAATAGGACTCCTTGAAAATTTAGAGAATAGCTCCAAGTACTCTGTAATTACCAAGTGATAAACAGTCATTGGGAAGTATATTTCTTTATTTCTTTCTCATGACAATGACATTATGGCTCATAGGTAAAGGCTCCACTGTCTTGACTAATTGAATGATCCAAAATGGATATTGTTATTAAAAGCATAACTGAGGGAACTAATTGTCTACTTAGCGCCTCTACTTCAACATCACAAAGATCCATGACTTAGTTGGTGTGGGTCCTCCCCCTATGGATGCTGATTATAGAACCCTCCACACCCAAGTACAGTACATGGTGTTTCAAGAGTTGCTTTGGCCTAAAAAAAATCCCCTTGCCAGCTGACTTTATGGTGATGAGACTCTGCAAACATACCTAATGGGGTCCTCGATGATATCAAGATGTGCTCCATATATTTCAAGTTTGGCAAGAGACACATGACCTTTGAGAACTTAGAGTTCTACAACATAGTAAAACATCAGAGGAAGGCTTCAGTGAGAGTCTATTTAATACTCAATAAATGTGTTCTGGTTCCTGTTGTCTTCTTTCTCTAGATTCTTTCTTGGTGATCCTATCAGCTTCCCTGCATCATCTCTGCAATAACTCCTAAATTGACATATCCATCCCTCATCTCTCTCCTACATTTCAATACTATGTTACCAACTGTCTACTTTACATCTCCACCTTGATGTCCCATAAGTTTTTCAATCTTAACACCTTCTAGGCAGAGTGCATTCTAAATCTACCCAAACTCATTCCATTTTCCACTATATGTTCCTTTCCTCCTAACCTCCCTACTTCTGTATTTAGTCGCCTACGTTTGTAACCAAGGAGTCATCCTATACTTCTCACTTTCATTTATCCCCTTTCTGTGGCTAAACTTTAACAATGCTATTTCTTTAACATTTCTATATCTGCCTCCTTCTCTCTACTCACATTATATCTAAAACCTTGGGTTTCAGGCCTTTTTCATCTTGCCTAGATGACTGTAGTGGTCTCCTAATTGCTTTCCTTGAATGCAGGTACTCCTTTCTCAAATCCTTCCTCCACACAGCTGCCAAATTGTTATTCCTAAAGGATAAATCTGACCATGCAATTCCTCTGCTTTGTAAACTTCAGTGCTTCCCCATTAACTTTATGTTAAAATACAAACTCCTCTGTTTGGTGCTTAATGATTCTTAGAGTCTGGCTTTGGCCTCTTTTTTGGGGCTGATTACATAAAATTCCCTTTGACACACTCTATGTTTCAGCCAAACTGGCCTGTTTTCTATATCCTTCCTCCTACCTAGGTACCTTTGCAGAATCTGTCCTGCTCTCTCTCTTTATGTTCACTTCTTGAAACCCCTAGTCAGGGGTGGAGAATCTGAATGAATCCATGAATGCATAGGGGGAGGACCCACACTAACTAAGTCATAGATCTTT
Source organism: Phascolarctos cinereus (assembly GCF_003287225.1). Classification (NCBI taxonomy): domain Eukaryota; kingdom Metazoa; phylum Chordata; class Mammalia; order Diprotodontia; family Phascolarctidae; genus Phascolarctos; species Phascolarctos cinereus. The sequence goes on from NW_027556402.1 coordinate 32,136,561, forward strand.
GTGACGTTGAAGTAAAGGCCCTAAGTAGACAATTATGCTTTTAATGAATACAAACTTCAGAGAACAAATCCCCTTAATAAAAGGATTTGTTCTATGAAACTTGGACTCGGTGAAAAAGCCACACTTGAGTACTTAGAGGGCCACATGTGGCCTTGAGGCCACAAGTTTCCCACCCCTGCTGTAGATCCTTTCAAATGCCACCTCTTTCAAGAGGTCTTTTCTGATTCCATTAGATGGTAAGCTCCTGAAGGGCAGGGGCCATCTTTCTTTTTTTTAGTTCTATCCCCAGCATGTAGCAAAATGCCAGTAGGTGCTTAATAAATGTTTATTGATTGACGTTTCCAATGTTTAGTGCCTCCAATCACTGCATATTTATTTTGAATATATCCTATATTTACTTTTTTGTAAGTATATAGCATGTTCCTAGTAAAATGAAAGTTCTGCTTGAGAACAGAATATGTCCTGTTTTTGTCTTCAGATCTCTAGTAACTGGCATGTAGTAGGTGCTTAATAAAAGCTTGTTAGTTGTTTGATAGATTAATCTGGGAATCTCATAGAAGCCAGCACAAATTCTTGTTTGTTAGGAACTTTCCTGTTAACTAGATTTATTATCATTTATTATTTACTCCTGAAAGGTATTTTCTTTTGTTCTCTAATTTTAATGACATATTTATATTCATATGTATTTATATTTACATATAGCCCTCCATTTGTATTTAGATTGAATATCCATTTAGGTCCAATACAGACAACATGGTATAGCACAGAGGTATCAAACTCAAATAAAAATAAGAGCCACTAAACCATGGGCCACATATTGACTCAGAAAAACCACACATATTATCATTTCATTAACATTAAAATTAGTTAGGAGCTCCATTTTAATCTGGTTCAGGCTGCACTTGAGAGTGGAGTAGGCCATGTATTTGATACTTTGGCATATTGGATAGCAGACCTCAGAGCCAGGAAGTGCTGGATTAAGTCTTGACTCTGACCATCCTGAACATGTGACCTTAGGGTAATCACCAAACTTTCCAGTGCTCTAGGCAATTCTCTAAGATGGTGGTGATAGAAAGGTGCTAACCTGCATTGGTACAGGAAATTCCTCACCAGAACTTTCTTATACCAATATAGTCATAAATGCGGTCCATCCTATACATGTGGAACTTATTGTGGTATATGGTAGAAGATGCTGATCTCAATTTCTTTTTTTTACTGCCAAACTGCTTTCCACTTTTCCTAGCAGTTCTTGTTAAATAAAATATCTTTCCCTTAATACTTTATGTTTAGGGGCTTATAAACACTGGGCTATTTATTTCAATTGTTTCTGAATGGAAGTGACTTATCTAGATGCCAAGTCATTGATGAGAAGGAATAAAGCCAGACCACAGTTTGTACTGAGAATGAATCCTAGCAGTAGGATACAGGAACATTCCAGTTGTCACACAGCTTATAATGCAATGGGAATGAAAAGGGGCCTGAAATTGTGATCGACAACAGCTAAGGAATGACTTCCATGAGGATGGTATGAGTGACATTAAGGAAGGGGCAATGGAGGCAGAATTAATGAGGAAAAGGTTAAAACATAAATACAAGGGTGAGAAATTGAACAAATCATCCTAACTCACTTTACATAAATGAGAAGATGTCTTGAAGCTTTAATGATAATAATGATCAACAAATCAATATCAATCACAGTTTTGGTTTCAATTAATCAATCAATTGATTATAGTTTTTAGAATGAGTTTTTAAAATCCTCAGAATTGTAGTGATGTTGCACAGGAATTACATTTAAATTGGCCGAGTAAACTTAATCACTCTCTACTGTCATGATTATATTAAGTTAGTTTAGAATTAAAATTATTCCAAAGATTGGAGTGAGTGACATTTCAACAAGAAACCTTGAAGAGGAACTACATGGGGAAGGAGAAAGAAGAAGCCTCAGCTTTGGCCTTGGACATGAGTTCTACCTCACCCACTCCTCTTTCAGCTGGTTGAGGACCTTGCAAGCTTTGAATGGCCTAGAGGATCTTGTACATCCTATCTTCCCATTTTTGCTCTAGTGGCATTTCAGAATCAACTAATGACATTGTTTACTTTGGGAACCAAGGATGTTCTGGGTTTGTATTCATGGTTCTACAAGGAGACCCTCAAAGAAGCTGCATAATGCCTAAAATTAACTTCTTGGGTACCCCAAGAAGGGGAGAAAGGACTTCTAACAAGCAGAACCGTTTTGCCTTTGCCATATGTTCTCCACTTTTTTCTGTGCTCTACATATACTGGTTGGAAAGTGTATCACAGATGTTTGGAGACATTACTGTATCAACTTAGAATCGATATACTTCATCATATTAAAGCTTTTAGAAGCTATCAATTTTAATTTCTTGAACTGATAATCATAGTGAGAAACACACCAGTGGGGGCTTATGAACAATATCATCAGAAAAGACACTACCAATCTCAAAGAGATTCCTTGGGATAAAAGCCTCAGAGCAAAAATAAATAAATAAATAAACACATACACGTATATAAGTATATGTGAGTGAATGTATGTATATGTGTGGACATCTAATTCCTTTCCTGCCAAGATGCAAATGTATATGTATATATTTGTGTGTGTGTACATATACTTTATATACGCTCTCTCTCTATATTATATATATATATATATATGTATGTATGTATGTTTACTTTAATAGGAAAGGAACTCAGGACATACTCAGAAGCATTATATCTAGTTCCTTTTTCCCTGTAGTTTAGGAAAAGAGCAGAAGTGACCGTGTATGTGTATATGTGTGTGTGTGTGTATACACACACACACACACACACACACACATATATTCTATCAAATTATGTGATTTTAAAACATATAAACAACACATATGTGTGTAAACATATGTTGGTGCACATATACATTTTAACAGTGTGTTTTTATATGCGCACATGTATATATACACATGTGTATATGCATAACCTGCGTATTTAGAATTAAACCATTAAAAAGCAGGAAAGAACCAGATCAGGTCCTTTTTTCAGCTATGACTAGGGGCTAAATTCTTGCCAAATATAAGTCAGAGGTGATTATAAAAAGAAAAAAAACAGTTAAATTATATGAAATAAAAGAAAGATTTTCATGAACAAAATTAATACCACAAGGAGAAGAAGGAAAGCAATTTACCAGGAAAATGTTTATATGAAACCTCTTTAGCATGATTCAGTTTCCAATGTATCTAGGCAACTAATAGAAATATTTAAAACCAAAAGCCATCCTCCAGTAGTATTAAGATTTAAAGAGGGGAGCAAACAGTTTTCAAAATACAAATTGCAAACTATTAACAATCATATGAAATAATGTTGCAAATCCCTAATAATAGGAGAAATACAAATCAAAACAACTCTATTTCACCCTAACAAACTGCCAGATGTGACAAAAGGTGGGAATAGTAAATATCAGAGGGGTGATAGAAAGAAGGGCACACTAATGCATTGTTGGTGGAACTATGGATTGGTCTAACCATTCTGGAAAACAATTTGAAATTAATAAAGTGACTAAAATGTTAATCCCATTTTATCCAGAATTTCCAATGTTAGGCATATACCCAATGGAATCAATTTTAAAAATGTATACCAAGATATATATAGAACATTTATACACATGTAAGAATATATATAATATATATATGTATATATATGTATACATATATGTGTATATATATATATTTAAGAACACATAGAACACTTATATACTCTATATACACTAAAATATTTATAGAACACTTTCTGTTATGTCAAATAAAGATCCTCATCAAATAGCTCATGGCTAAACAAATTGGGATACAGGAATGTAATAGAATATTGTTCTGCTGAAAGAATTAGTGAAAATTATGAATACAGCGGTGTATGTGAAGATACGTATCAACTGATGCAAAGTGAAGTTAGCAATATGAGGATAACAATAGGTATGACTACTATAATGTAAATGGAAAGAAAACCAACAAAACATTCAAAGCTGATACAATGAATAAGCTTAGCCACAAGAAAACAAGATGAGAAGTTATACCTCTCCATGTCTTGGAAGAAATGTGGTACTGTGAATATGGAACACTGAGTCTGTTGCCAGAATTTTTCCTGATCTTCATTAATTTTATTGAACTTTTTTTCCTCTTAAAATAAAGTCTTTGTTATAAGGGATGGCTCTCTGGGAGGTAAATGTATAGGCATATATTGGGAAATGTAGGTGATGTAAAAACTAAAAATAGTAATAATTTTTTAAAGGAAAATGTATGGAAAATTTTTGCAAAGGAATGTGCACATGGTTTGCTCTACAGAGACAGATGAGAGAAAATAACTAGAAAGTATAAAAAGAATGAACACCACCTGGAAAGGATGACTGGAATAAGCAGGTAGGAAGATGAGTTTTAAACATAGAGTACTCACATAACATGACTACCACATATAACATGCTACAAAAACACTAGATTTATATACAACTAAAACAATATTCAAAAATAAACTAATTTAATGATCATGAAATCCTTTGTTTCTTAGAACTTCCTGCTTATTATGTTTAATTTTCTTTTCTATGTGCAGTGATCTCTTTGATGAGAGTGAGCACAAAGGTCTCTGCTGAGGGAACATTAGAGTATTATTTCAGTTCAAGTTCTACTTCTCCTAACAAGTTGGTCTAACTACTCAAATAGGGGATTTGGGATGAGTCATTTCCTACTTGTTAAGACATAATCAACTTCACTGTGTGCGTGTGTGTGAGATACCACTTGGTATTTGCTATGTCCGGCACCTTCTAATTTCTTTTTTCTATGAAAACATTCATGATATCTGGAATAGAAAACTTCTTCATATTCTGAAAACGGTTAGCCTTTCTCCTTCATTCAATTTCTCCTTCATTCAGCATATTCTCCCCTATGCCCACTTATGAGCTGGAGTCACTGCAGAAACTTTTCTCTACCTTTTCATCCTCTGCAGGGTATGTTGATACATAGGCTGCAATTAGTTTCAGGGTAACATTTTTGCTTATATTCAGGGGTATATTGGAGACAGCTCTCATCAGCTTCTAAGAGCTCATTTTTAAATTTATAGTATGAGAATTTACATATGGAAATAGGCAATAGCTACCAATTAAAGCTTCATTTATTATTTTGTTGATTGTCTAGAGTCTCGGCTTTAAAAAGTGTTAATGACTGCAGATTAGATTTAAAAGTATGTGTGCATACATTCCTCCCCCTCTCCCATCAGAGTTCAGTTGATAAACATTTACCAACATATTCCTATGTTTCAGCGGAGCTCAGAGGAAGGAAGGAAATAAACATTTATTAAATACCTACTGTGTGCCTGACAATGTACTTAGCACTTTCACAACTACTATCTCATTTAATCCTCACAACAACCTGAGAAGTAGGTGCTATTATTAACCTCATTTTACATACAGATGAGGAAGCTGAGGCAGACAAAATTTAAGTGACTTGCCCAGGGTCACACAACAAGTGAATTTCTGAGGTTAGATTTGAACTCAAGTCTTCCTGACTCCAGGGAAAGTGCTCTGGCCAGCGTGCCACCTAGCTGATTAGGTATCATAGAAGGCTCAGGGAATAAAGTCATTATCAGACTGGAGGCTAGTAATGATGATGATGATGATAACTTGAATTTATGCACTGATTTAAAGTTTGCAAAATGCTTTACATCCATCATCCATTTGTGTCTCACAGCACTCCTGCTGATACTTAACATTAGCACTTCAGTAGAAGACGAGTAACTGTTCCACTAAATGACATATGTCATGGTCTCTTTATGTATCATAAAAATCAATTCCACCAGCCCCTTTATTTCCCTTTGCAAGGAGAACCTATGAGCCATTCTTCCATTTTATCCACAACTTCCTCTTATCTTCTGGCTTAATTTATACTTCGAATTTCAAGATTAATACAATTCATTTCTAATAGAATGAGCCCCTAAGCACAAATCTTGAAGTTAGTAGATCACCTGCTACATGATCACCAGCTGAATAGATCACCTTCAGATGGTCTGAAAACCGTGATTCTTAGGAACTCATGTCCCCAATTCTACCAAACAGCCACAGAGAACTAAAAGCCATTCAAATGTTGTTGTTGCTGCTGCTATGATTTTCCCATGGGTTACCATGACCAAAGAATTCATGACCAAGTGATAATGATAGTATCTCCATATGTAGATTATTAACTGAGCCTCAGGAAGCAAACAGTTGCTGGTAAAATAATTGGTTTTGGATGAAGAATTGCCCAATGAAAAGAAATTTGTCCCAATGCATGGAAATCTAGAGTACCTAGGTTGTGTTCCTCTCAGTAAGAAGACATGAGTGGTGTTGTTGCTGTATATTTGGGGTGGAGGGGGAGAAGAGGTGGTATTTGTACTGTGGTTTGTTGGAGCTGATGTCAGGATGCTGAGAATGGAGTCAGGAGGCAGGATCAAGTTCCAATGAGAGAACATTGTGATTGTACCCTGGGGTCCCTCAGACACAGGCTGGGGCTAGCTGATGAGATTCAAGCTCTGGTTTGATAAGGGGCAAAGAATAAGGTCTGGCCCTAGGCCAGTGAGAACTGTCAATCAGAGGATATCTGCCATCTCAGAGGGGTGAGGGAATTGAGGGGATTAGACTAGCAGGTAATAGTGAGAATTGAGTGAACCACCTGACTCCATCTAGTAACTCAATCCTGGAGCTAGCTCAGTTCCCTTTCTATTCAATTATAAGTCTAGTCCAATTTCTATCTTGTGAGAAAACTATATTCAAGTGGGACAATTGTGAGAAAACCTTAGTGAATTGTTTGACCTAACCCTGAATGTCTGGGAATCTGGACCACCTCTACCTTAACTAAGGACCTGGGTTATGCTGACCAGAGAATGGATCAGATACAAAGACTGATGCGAAGAGTTTTCTCACAATTACACATCTTAAGCAATGCATATGTCTTATCTGAAAACTGGCTCTGTACTGGGCAATCAGTTATTGTTTCCATGTTCCATTGATTGAACACAGACACTTGGGGAAGTGGGATACCTCTTTTTCTGATTTCAGGGATTTGCTGCTGTTCACTCTCCCCCTCCTAACCTAGAAAGTCCCTAATCTTTCCTCCAATTAGAAATCAGAGTATGTAATTTTGTATCCCAGTTAATTGTTTTCTTTTGGTTAATTGGTCTTACTTGATTAAACATTTTTAATTTATAAATATCTGTCTCCCTTTATATTCAGGGGCCAGCCCTAAGCTGAGGAGATCTGTCCCAATTTATTATGCAATTAACATGCATTGCTAATAAATTGATATGCTCATGTAGTGAATAAAAATGACATCGGGGTATGGTTTTCTCCAGGGTAAGATATCGTTTTGTTAACAGTGACACATACACTGTAAGTAAAATGGATCATGTTGGCACCTCAGCAAAAGCCAGGGAACTGAGAATGATCAATTTATTAGTTAGACTAGCAGTAACCAAGAAATTGGGTCAACGTCCTCTACAATGCCCAGAGACCCCAAGTAAAGGTGTACATGGTCTCTTAAACCTAGGTATGTCTTCCTTCTGATTTCCCTAACAGTGTATCATTTGGACTTTTTGTGGCAAAGGTAAGAGAATCCCAATTGGTAAGTGGGTTGGCCTTCAAGTGTGAATGATCACACCCCTCTATGGCAATCAAGGAATGTTAATTGCTTGGTGACCATCAAGTGCCTCTAGTAATCTTGATTAGAGAATAAAACCACCTCAATCAGGGACCCCCCTCATTGTAGCCTTTCCCTTGGAGACCCCGAACTTTGATTAGGAACAGCAGCGAAGGCAGAAGAGTTATCCCCTGAGGAGGGTCCTAGACCAAGCTGGTTCTTTTATTTACTGGTAAACAAAGCCAGGGTTCCACTTTAAACTGGTTAACAAGCAGATGCCCAAGGGCTAGAAGTGATCACATTCTTCAACCAAGCCTTAGTTCAGACTGGTAATGGTCCCCTTTTGAGCTAGGCTAAGAGATGGGGCTTTGACAAAGCAGAAAAAAGGATGAAATACAGAGTAATAACATTATTGTTAGTCCTTCCTTTTGAAAGAGGACCAATGATGTCTCAGTGATGTCTTGACCTTCAGATGAATTGAATTTAAATGAGGTGGCCTTGTGCAGAGTCATCAGCCTCACTCTCTCTTCTTGAGTCATCAAAGTCTCGTGGCAAGGCAAAAGACAGGGTGATTGGTAATGGCCAGGAGGCAATGGATGACCTTGGCTTCTTCAGGGTCTAACCAAACTCTAAGTGCTCCACAGTGTCGGGTTCTGCTGCCTTCATGGCCATTGGAACAAATTGTTCTGATCTGATAATTCTGCTAGGGAAAGTTTTCACATTCTTGGGGTAGATATCAACTTAACTCCACCGGCCAGTGTGAAGGCCGCTGATTACCCTTAACCTGGTTTAGCCTGTCTGCCTAATTGAGCTATATATATATATATATATGCATGTATGTATATATATGCATGTATGTATATATATATGCATGTATGTATATACATATACATACACATGCACACATACATGTGTGTATCTAGCACTAGTCTCTCACATGAGCTACAATCCATTGGCTATTAGACATTTTGAAATGGATGCCCCATAGTCATCTCCAACTCAATGTATCTAGAACAGAATTCATTCTTTCACCATAAACCCACTCCTGTCGTGAATTCTCCTATAAATGAATTTTCCTGTTTCCTGTTAGTTTCCTTTTAAATCCTATCCCATGTGTTTTATTTTATGCCTTTTTGTCTGTTTACTATAAAAGTAACCACTCCACCCTTACACACACACACACACACACACACACACCCTAACAGTCAGGCCTTTTGGATGACAAGTGGGAAGTTCTTCCTCAGATAAGACCCTTTTCATGGGCTGACCTCCTTGCTTGGGGTGCTTTCCCACCTTGTCTCTGCCTCTTGACTTCCCTGGCTTCCTTCAAGTCTCAAGCCAAATACCACTTTCTGAAACAAACCCTTTCTAGTATACTTTAATGCTTACACCTTTGCTCTGAGAATACCTCCAATTTATGCTGCATGACTCTTTCTACATAATTGTTTGCATGCTATCTTCTACATTAGATCTTAAGGTCCTGGAAGGCAAGGACTGTTTAATGCCTTTCTCTGTATCTCTAGTGCTTAGGACAGTACTTGGAACATAAATAAATAAGCATTTAATAAATGTTTATTGACTGGATGACTTGATGACTCTGGATAGAGGGTGTTTGTTAATAGAAATGGAAAGCTACCAAAATGCCCTTGGGGATGGTGGTGGCATTGGTTAGCCTTCAGGAGAGGCCTTGTGGTGCCTTTGTCTCACTCAGGGTGCTAGTCTGTACCTCTTCTTCCAAAATGAGAATGATTTTCATTCCTCTTGCCCTGGGTGAGGTCTATGGTGTTTACCTGAGGCACAAAAATTGTTAGTTATAGTTCTAATTTTCTGTCTATGCTGGAAGCATCACCAGGGTGGCAGAACTCATCAGAGTTTGCCCTTTTCTGGCATCATTTCCAAAGACCTCAGGTCACTTCCCAGCTACCACAGGACATAGTGGCCTTGAGGGCATAAGACTTTAAAAGGTTATCCCAAAATGAAAGGAATCACCACCTGTGCTTCTTCTGAGATATGCCAACAGTATTTCAACTGATAGAACTCGACCAAGCTGTCAGAATAGCTCATTACCAGAATTACGTCAACTTTTTAATGACTTCGTTTCTGATTGTCTGTTCCCTTTGAAGGTCTAACATCTCTCCAACCCCTTCCCCTCAGTGTGAATCAAGTACCTCCTGATGATTCTTTCTATGATAGAAATAATTGTGACATTTATATAGGACTGTCTGATTCTGTAGAGTACTTTATGAATGTTAGCTCACTTGAGCCTCCTGAAAGCCCTGTAAGACACATAATACACATATGTATTATCATACCCTATTTAAAGATTAGGAAATTGAGGCTTGGGGATGAAATGCCTTGCCCATGATCACACATCCAGTGGAGTTTAGGCAGAATTCCCTATATTCTCACCTTGGGTTCAAAAGACTACTTTGAGTTGATGCAAACCAGATAGAATATCTTAAAAAGAGAAAGAACTTGGACCTAGAGTTATTTGGATGAGTTATTTTCCCTTTTCACAAAAGTCAACTTTGGAATTTTCCAGTTGGCAATTCTCCTAAAATGTCTTTTTTCACTGAATCAATAAGTAATTTGTCTGTTGCAGAACTCTAGTCATAGATTCTATCGCTGTTTGGGGCAGAAGGCTACTTTCTGTTGCAGTTGCTAATTGGCCTAGACCTGATTAATCTTACTTTAATATAATAATAATAATAATAATAACAGTTATAGAAATGACAATAGCTAGCATTTATATAGCACTGCAAGGTTCGCAAAGTGCTTTACAAATATGATCTCATTTGAACTTCATCCTAACCCTGGAGTCATCTAATAACAATCATTAATAATGGCTAATGTTATGGCTTTGCTCCTGGGGCTGTCTCCCCGCCTCATGAGCCATACATTGCACCCAGGTTAGCAGAAGCTCAGGCCTTCTACTTGGTCATTGCAGTTTCGGGGAACACTACAAGCTGCTTTGAGATTTCAAGAGGATCTTACAATAATTAGGGTTATGCCGCTGTCAGAAGATAGAATGGCTGACCTGCAGGGAATTATGTTATTACTTTACATCAGAAAAATACTCTTGTTTGACTTGTTGTAGAATTATAGGCTGTTTCTCTTTAGTCAATTTTTTTTCCCTTTTTAAGGAAAAAACAAACAAACATGCTACTGTGATAGAATTGCCTTTAATCGCTTATCAAACCTAACCTTGACTCAAGCAGAGGGATGTCTATAAACAATGATGACAGAAGCTAGAATTGGTGTAACCTAAAAAGAATAGTGTCATTTGTAGTTTATCAACTGTGTAGAGTTATCCAGCAAAAATAAAAATCCAGTTCATAATAGTAAAGTTCTCATCTTTATAATTTGGCAGATGAATGGGGCTTAGTTTTCTTTCAAGGTTTAAAAATGTTCTGAACTAAAAAAAAATATTATGAACTTAGCTAAATATGATCCGGATGTAGCCAAATGAGCTTAGTAACCTCTTTGTCATGATAAAAATTTGGTGTTTTATTTTTTGTTTGCTTTGCTTTGATTATTAGGTTTTATGGTACCTCATTGAAAAAATTAATTAAATATGGGGTCTAACAAACAATGGCTAGTTTTATGTAGCACTTTAAGTGTTTTACATTCCTTATCTCATTAAATCCTCACAACAACCCTATGGAGTTGGTGTTATTTATTATAGCCATTTTATAGATAAGGAAACTGAGACACAAAGATTTAGTGATTTGCTCAAACTTACAGTTAGTAAGTCTCTGAGGTAGCATTCAAGTCTGTCTCTCTCTGTCCTATGTTCCACCTACTACTCCACCTAACAGTGTCATATGTTAGCATACTTTGTACTAACAAAATTGAATGTAAATAGAGTCTATTTGCCCTCTACCTTGGTTTCTATATACTAGTCCTCTATGGGTGTTCACTGATTTGGATTTTGAATTCTAAAAGTGTATGTCTCCATCTTAACCAATTATTGGTAGAGTGTAAGATTAGGTAACTCATAAATACATTTTAATAATGATAATTAAAATGGATCAGTATAGAAGCAAAGATGTTTCTTTTTAATTTTTTTTTAAATTTATGGAATAAGACAAGTACTTCCATAACATAATATAATTGAAAAAAAAAGATGATTGTATATGAAATTGCAAATCTACTATGTATAACACATTATTCTTTTTAAATATATAATAAAAAGTTATGGAAATTTCTTTTTTTCCTACCCCGTACCCTAAAGATGGCTACCATTAGACACAAATAGGTGTGTGGGGTGTGTGTGTGTGTGTGTGTGTGTGTGTGTGTGTAAAATCATTCTATGCATACTTCTATTTATCAGTTCTTTTTCTGGATACAGAATCATCTTCCTTCATATGTCCTTCGTAGTTAATTTGGGTATTTATAATAGTCAAAATGACTTATTTGCTCAAAGTTATTGTATTTAAAATAATCTTGCTGTTACTATATATGATGTTCTCTTGGTTCTGCTCATTTATTATTCAATATTGTATTGGAAATCCCAGCAATAGCAAAGATGTTTCTAAGGAGGGCTGCTTACTTGGTACATATTAAAAACTTGAAAATTTAATCTTGTGTCATCATGTATAAATGAATCCAAACCCACACTTTAAAATTTTATGACTTAAACCTTTGATTCACACCAGTACTTTGAATTCCCTACCCTCTATCTCTATCAAAAATCTCAAGTTTCCATGCTTTATATTATAGACACAGATCTTTTTCTGTGTCCTGAATTCATAGTTTCAGACTGGGAACAGATCTTAGAGGTCATCTAAAAAATTCCCTCATTACAGATAGCAAAACTAAAGCAAAGAGAGGTCAGATGATATACTGGTGTTCACATATCTACCCAGTGTTTAAGGCTAGATTTGTATTCAGGCTTCACTGTCTCTGGGGCCAGTGATCTGTTAGATGACAGATATGATGACTTATATGATGATATATACTACCTTGTCCTAGAACAGTGGAAAGAAAACAATGGCTTTAGAGATAGAGGACCCAGAATCAGACATCAGATCTCATCTCTACTATTGTGTGACCTGGAGGAAATAATGTCATCTCTGTGAGCCTCAAGGTACCAACGCTATGCTGGTAAATGGTTAATAATTACAATACATGCTTTAAAATTGAATCTGCAATATTAATATTTTTCTATCACTTTCATAAGAGCACACAATAAACAAAACCAAGCCTGGGTTGGTACTGTTTGCTTATTTCTAATGTGTGAATGCTTGTTCTGAAAATTTAAAAAAAAATGGCTCTTTAGAGCGAGCTAAGTATGAGCTGGACCCAGCATACCCTTGTGACATATTTATCTATGAAATGAGGAGATTAGAGCAGATATCTTCTAAGGTTTCTTCCACTTCTAAATCAATGAGCCTATTTTCCTGATTGAATTAAAAATACCTTGAGGTCAAAGTACATATATAAAGTTATAATATGTATATATATATATATATTATATATATAATATGTGTATATATAAAGTATACTTAGTATGCTTATAGAGTGTACTTAGTAGTAAGCATCACACACACACACACACAGAGACAACTTGGCATCAAAATGAATTGCTATAACCTCATTCCAGTAAATCAATTCATCAGTACACCAGGACCATTAGGGGCTTGGAATACATAGTGAAAATTAAACACTCCCTGCTTAAGGAACATTATGTGCTCAACATAGTGGAAAGAACACTCACTCCTGATTCAAAGGATCTGGCTTCTAGTTCCACCTAGGATACTAGTTACATGTATGGTCTTGAGCAAGACATTAAATTCTCTGGGATTCAATTTCCTTATCTATAAAGTCAATTGGCTGGGCTAGCTGGCCCTCAAGGTCATTTCCAGCTCTAGATCTATGATCCTGGATAAAATGCCCCTGAACCCCATTTTATGTGTTGGAAATTTATTTTGGAGGCAGCCAGGTGAGGAAGTAAATACAGCATGGTGCTGGGAAGACCAGAATTTAAATTCAGCCTCAGACCCGGAGTAGTTGTGTGACCCCAGGCAAGTCACTTAACCTCTATTTTCCTTGATTTTTTTCATCTGTAAAATAGGGATAACGGTAATATCTACCTATCACACTTGTTGTAAGGATCAAATAGGATAATAATTATAAAGCATTTAGCACAGTGCTTTATACATAATAGATGCTATATAAGTGTTAGCTATTACCACCACCACCACCACCACCACCATCATCATCATCATTGTTGCCATTGTCATCATCCTCCTCCTCCTCCTCATCATCATCATGTGAGTTCTCTCAGTCTTAGAGCTAAGAATCGAAGAGAAACCATCTCTTGAAAAATTTGGAAGTTTAAAGATTAAATGGGTTTGTGGGTAGGGGCAAATCTATAATAAACTTGATTTATGGAGAGATGATATTTCCAAGTCAGTTTAAGTCATTCTCCTTCATAGTCCCTATCATAATCATTCATTCAGCAGATCACAGAGTAAATTAGAGGCAGCTAGGTGGCTTAGTGAATAGAGCTTTAGAGTAAGAGTTAGGAAAATTTGAGTTCAAAATGCTATCTCAGAGGATTAATAACTGTGCAACCCCAAACAAGTTACTTAACTTTTCTGTGCCTCAGTTTCCTCATCTGTAAAATGAGTGGGTTAGACTTGAAAGGTTTCTTTCAGGTCTACATGAAAAATGCCATCACCACCAGCACAGATTAGTAGGAGAAACTGAGAATGTTTAGCACGGAGAAGAGAGGACTGGTGCAGGGGGTATGATAGCTATCTTTAAATATGTTAAGGGCTGAAACATGGGAGATGGAGTAAAATTGACAGAACTAGGCAGGGTGGGTGGAAGTTGCATAGAGGCAACTTTAGATTTGTGATGATATGAGTTATACAAAAGAGAAGGGGGTGCTTGCACATGGGCATGGGCAATGGAGTGAAGTAGAATTCTTAAATCAAAGGCTAGAGGCATACTTATTGGACATGCTGTATGAGTTAAGTCTTATTCAGCTACAAGTTGGACAGGATGCCCTCTGAGGCCTTACCTACTTCAGAGATCAGTAATATCCAACGTTAAGACTAGATCCTGATTCTCCTGGGAAGTTTATGAGGCTTAACAACTTCCGTTGGTTTAAAAAGTATGGATTTGAGCCAGGAGAGATGTGCTTCTTGCTATAGTATATTTTTCATCTTCCAAATTATTTTTTGAAATTAACTGACTGAGGAGTGCTAATTTGCATAACCTCCTTTGACACGTACAGATGGGGATCATTGTTATTTTGTAACAATGAGTTCACGTGCTTTGGTTTACAAGGATAACATTCAAAGAAGGCATTTCTGTTTTGTCCCTTCTAGGAATGGAACATGGCTATGAAGTGGTCTTGTGAAATCTTCAGGAACAGCTACTGTTCTCTGCATGATTGAATAGCTATCACTGTGCCTACTTAGCCTCAAACTTCTGAATATTTGGTAACATCTGAACTACTTTTTCACTTTTCATCCAGATAGTTGGCATCATATATACAAAGCCTAATTGTAATCCTTTGAATCTCTTGTACAGAGCGCAAAGTTTTTCTTGCAAATAAAAAGGTTACTAGAACTTTATGCAAAGTATATATAACCCAAGGCAGACCAGAGGGACAAAGAGGATTTTATTCAATTTTCAATCCAAGTTATTTTTTTTCTTTATGTTTATTTTCTTTTTAATTTATGGAATAAAACAAGCATTTCCATGACATAGTATAACAAAAAAACGTAATTGCACATGAAATTTCCCATCTGTTATGGACTTGTTATTCCTTTTAAATATATAATCATCATGTACATTTTTTCCTTTTTTTCTTCTCTCCCTCTACCTGCTCTAGACATGACTACCATTACATGCACACACATGCAAGACACATATGCATATGTGTATGTGTATATATATGTTTATATGCATATATATGTAAAATCATTCTATACATGCTTCTATTTATCAGTTCTTTCTCTGGATGCAGATAGTATCTTCCTTCATATGTCATTTGTAATTGACTTGGGTGCTTATAAGAGTCAAAATGACTTATTCACTCAAAGTTGGTTTTTTTTTTGGTTTTTTTTTTTCTTGGTTAGGCAATGGGGTTAAGTGACTTGCCCAAGGTCACACAGCTAGTAAGTGTTATGTGTCTGAGGTCGCATTTGAACTCAGGTCCTCCTGACTTCAGGGCCAGTGTTCTATCCACTGTGCCCCCTAGCTGCCCCTCAAAGTTGTTCTTAAAACAATATTGCTGTTACTGTATAAATTTAGAGATAGTTGAATGAGGGAATAAATAAAGCAATACTTACAAATAAATACTTACAAAATAAAGATACTTACTTCATGCAAAACACTGGGCTGTGCTGAGGATCCAAATAGAAAAGGAAGACAGTCATTGCTCCTGAGGAGCTCACATTCTTAATAGGAGAGGCCAGACATATGGAAGGTTTCAGCTGCAAGTCCCATGGAAAAGCCTTTTGAGGAATGGGACAAGGGAAAGGTACAAGCATTTGTACCTATTGTGTACCAGGCACTGTGTTAAGTGTTTTACAAAGATCTCCTTTGATTCTTACCACCCTGGGAGGTAGAATGATTCTTAGTTTTGAGGGTTCACGAACACCATTGGGAATCTGGAAAAGCCAATAGACCCCTTCTCAAAATGATATTTTTAAATGCATAAAATAAAATGCATAGGATTGCAAAAGGAACCAATATTACTGAATTAAACTTATCAATAAAAAACCCAAGTTCATGCTCCCTTTGAACCAACCAACCCGAAGTCAAGAACCTCTGTTGTAGATGGTTCATTAATTGAGCTCTGGAGGAAGCCACTGATTCTTTGAAGGGGAAGGAAGAAGTACATATCAGGGACAGCTTGTGTAAAGACATGGAGATTGGGCATGGACTGTCTTACATGAGGATTAGGCCAATCGAGCTGGACCATAGAATGTGTGAAGAGGAGTCATGTGCAAGAAGCCTGGGAATATGGCAGCCAGATTGTGAAGTGCTCTAAATGCCAAATAGAGGAGGTGGTATTCTGATCCTCAAGGCATTCCAGAACCACTGGAGCCTCTTAATCTAGGGAGTGACCTGGTCACACTGGTGCTGTAGTTTAATTACTACTGTTTTCAGAAGCTGCTTGCATTTCCAGGGTTTCAAAGTTCTAGTCAGAGAAAAGGAAAGAATCATTAGTGGCTGGGTCTGTGTGTCTGTTCACACATGCTCATGTGTGCTCGCACACCTGTGTGTTTGCTTGCCTACGCAGCTCCAACATTGCTGTGCTGAAGTTGTCCATTCCAGCCCACGTTGCCCGAAGTAAGTTTACAAAGGAAAGAAGGAGGAGGCAGCCATCAATCAAGTACCACTTATACCCTGCTGTGGCTCTGTGAAAGGCACTAATATTTCAGAATCATTAGAACAATATGAGGGGAAATATTCTTGGAGGATTTCTCTGTGGAAAACCCACAAAACAGTCTATCCATCCTCTCCACCCCCTCGCAAAATTATATGAGAGCTTATTAACAGTGCTATGAAGTTCCCTGAACTGTAAAATCCTGAATCATTTTTTGAAACTTTGGAAATTAAATATACTGCAAAATGTTCTTAGATGTTTGTCAAGGGACTAACCATTAAAAATTTTTAATACGAGATTTGAGAATTAATGGTGCTATGGCTTAGAACTGGCATGTATTTATTCCCAGTAACAACCAAAGCCCTGATCTTGACTCAATGCTTTCCTCAATTTGTCTATAATTTACTTTTCCAGGCCTGTCTTCTCTCCTACTCACTATTCCCCGACTATGTCTCTTGTTCTTCCACCTCACTACTTCGGGTCCTGCCATACCCTCTATAAAGGACATAATCCCTGATTTCCATCTCTGCCCATTGAAATCCTCACTGGACTCACCTCTTCTATGCCCTTTCCTTGTTTTCACCAGTTGGAAATCTTATTTTCCTCAAACCTTATATACTACATAACTTATACTTACATAGTTGTCATATTCTAATTCTTATGACTGCTATTGATTATACTTTCTCTATTTCTATTTCTATTAGATTGTAAACTTTCAAAAGTTAGGCATCCAATTTTATTTCTCCCTCAAAACCATAAGCTGGTATTTTGCATGCAGCAGGCACCTAAGAAGTGCTTTCTGAATTTGATTAATCATAGTCCTAGAGTATAAGAGAGCACTTATTTCCCATTCATATACCCATGCATGGATGAGTGTTAATCATAAATAAATTTTAGATGGATAAGTACTAGCTGTATGATTTCATTGGCATATGAAATTCCCACATGAGAAAACTCTCTCTATACAGGATTCTTAACCTAGGTCCTAAAACCTATCTGTGGATAGGTTTTAGGGGGTCCATGACTATGAATGGGTATAAAAAACCCTTTGTTTTCAATAAATTTTGCTTTCCTTTATAACGCTGTTCATTTTATAAAACATTGTATGGGAGCCATAGATTTCATTAGACCACCAGAGGGGTCCATCTCACACACCCACATGCACCCACCCACCCCCACACATGAGAATCCCTGCTCTACATTAAATGCAGTTTGGCATTTTTTTTTAACTTTTTCAATTTATAGTATGAGGAGATTGCCTAGAGGACTGAGAAGTTAAGTAACCCGCCCAGAGTTGCATAGTAAGTATGTGTCCAAGGTGGGATTTATACTCAAGTCATTCCGACTTTGAAACCAGTTCTTTATCCATTATGCAACACTGTCTCTTATGTTTAGATGATGTTAACTGAATACAGATTCTCATCCCTTTTGGCAAATTTTGTATCAGGAGGGAAATAAAATGAAAAACTATACGGAGCTTTCTTAAGGTTTGTTAGATGAAGAGGAGCAGAAACATACGTCCCTATGAAAGATTCCAGCTGCTCTTTTTCCTTTGAATAAATGACACCAATTCTTGGGCCATTATATGCTTTCTGCATGTGCTTAATGTGATATTGTTGTTCGTCCTTCATTTTTTGAAGAGAACCAATGACATTACAGTGACACCTCGGTCTTTGAGTGAATTGGATTTTAGTGAGGCAGAATTGTGCAAAGTCATCAGCCTCACTCTCTCTTCCAGAGTCATGGAAGTCCACTGACAGGACGGGTGATGGCCCGGGATGCAGTGGATGACCTTGGCTTCTTAGATGTCTGATCAAGCTCTAAGCACTCCATGGCCTGCTTCAGCTGCCTTCATGGATGGTGGAACAAATTGTTCTCATCTGCCCATTCCTCTGGGGGAGTTCTTTACATGCTTGGGGTACATATACCCCTAACTCACCAACAGATTCGAGGCATATTAGTTACCCCAAACCTGGTTTAGCCCATCTGCTGAGACATTTACTGTGTTAAGGCCACTGTACATGTTACACCTTCTTGGAGGCACAGGTGAGAATTGGGGAACATGTGGACATCAAAGGTGAATGAGTAGCCCTGTAAAGGGCTTGGTAAGCCCTCACAGCAAAGGTATTCTCCAAATACCCCATACAGCCCGATGTGATACTAGCAGGTGTAGGGGAAGTCTATTCTTGGATAGAAGTAAATATAATGAATAGGGAAGCATTTGCTAAGGTGCTCAGTCAAGGTGGAGGTAAGCTTGATTGGACAAATGGTAAATTGTTTTTCAATGCTGGGCAAAAAGGAATTTCATAGTGGTTGGCATCTTTGCCACATGAAACAGACGTTCTTAAAGTTTTTTAAATTTTTTTCATATACTTCATAGATTACATTGGCATTTAGATCCCTTCTCAGAATAATATTTTAAAATAAAATAGATAAGATTGCAAAGAAAATCAATTACATTTGAATACTGCTAGCAATATATATATATATATTTTTTTTTTGAAGTTCATGGATGCAGATTAATAACCCTAGATCTAAAAAAATGCACCAACAAAATGTACCAAGGCTTCTCTTAAAGCATTAACCAGAGCACTGAGAATTGATGGTGATGAAAGCAGGCCTACACATGCAAAGGAGGAGTCACATGGATCTCTACAAAAACGTGAACACGTAGAATCCTGAAGGGTACTAGAGAGTAAAGAGAGAACAGGCCTAGAATTCAGAAAGATCTAAGTTCAAGTCTTGCCTGTGCTTCATAGCAGCTGTGTGAGTGGCCCCACATAAGTCAATTTCTCAGTGCTCCAAGAAATTCTAACAAGTTACAATAGAATTGCTGATCTACCACTGTGGAGGGAATTCATAGTGATGAAATCACAGGTTGGTACCCCAAATTTTGGGCATAGATTCAAACCCTTGACATTCATGCTTGTGTGACCTTGAAAGTATTACTTAACCTCTCTGGGTTTCAGTTTCATCTGTAAAATAAGGGAATTTACTGGATAGCTTCTGACGTGCCTTCAGGTCTAAATCTACAATTCTATGACCCTCTTTCCCTTCAAAACTGATTTGGCCAAACTTAATCATATCTTTACCTTCCCATCTCTTCTCTGTTTCCTTAACTCTCATCCAAAAAAAAAAAATAAAAATATAACATTTATGTCATTTAAATCATTTAAAAAAACAGACAAATTTTTTTTAAAGTCCATCTAACCCAAAATTGAGTGTCTATTATTTGCTGGAAATCTATCCCAGAACCAGGGTTGTTTTGTGAACTTTTGGCTTGTTCATTTAATTCCAGTAGGTGGCATTCATAAACATAGTGTCCCACAGCATCCCTCTGTTGGAGTCAGCCAGCTGAAAGGCTTCCTGCTGGGACTGGCTGTGACTCCAGCAGAGAGGGGCTTTGCCATGAGCTGAATTCCGTGCTTTCATTTCTATTCAACTCCTCAAACAGGTTTTCCCCAGGAACCAAAGTTACTGATACCAGGTCAGGCAAGATACTTCTGACAAGCAGGGTGCTGAAAGAAAGAAAGAAAGAAAGAAAGAAAGAAAGAAAGAAAGAAAGAAAGAAAGAAAGAAAGAAAGAAAGAAAGAAAGAAAGAAAGAAAGAAAGAAAGAAAGAAAGAAAGAAAGAAAGAAAGAAAGGAAAATTAAAAAAAAAACCTCCTAGCCCTTCATGTGACCCAAGGAATAAAATAAGAACAATACATGCCAATTGGGAATGATGAAAAAATATCCTTTGCCTCCACGGTTCTAATTAAAATGATTATTTTCAGTATAGAATATGATACAAACTCATCCATGTGGAAGGATTGGGTGGTTAATGGGCTGAAGATCAGTAGTGAACAAACATCACATTGTGACTGAATCTTCCCTAGAAAGATATTTGTTTCACATTAGGAAACACCCTTTTGTTTCTCACTTCTGCAATGGGCAATAAAACGATGACTGCAAAGAACTGTCATTAGAAGCATCTATACTTGTGAACTGGGTCTACGTAGTGACTTTTCACCAGCTGCCCTGCAAATGTTTTTGGTTTTGTTTTTTTCATAACAGGGTATACCTCACTACTTAGTTCCATGTGGAATTAGAAAAATCCAAGGCGTTGCTCACTAGCTGTGAAATTATTTTCTTGGCTCTGACTCGTAAGAACGGTGTAGAAATGGAGACACTATTTGAGAAGGGGGGGAAATCTATCTACTTCCCTTTCCTGGAAGCTGACAGTAGCGGACAGTACTTTAGAGGTAAAATAACAATCTACAGACCAACTGAACCAAAACAAGGAGGCAGCTGCACTGATTTGGAGTCAGAGGATGGGAAGAGTTGGTGAGAAAATGTAGCTGGAGTTTGATACTGAAGAATCTTAAAGGTCAATCAGAGGTAGGCTGATGTAGTGGAAAGACTGTCATAGACCACTTTGGCAGTCTGGTAAAGACTATGGAGGGCATGTAGGTGGTGCAGTGGAGAAAGTGCTGGGCCTAGAATCAGGAAGATTCATGTTCCTGAATCAAAACATGGCCTCAGACACTGTGTGATCCTGGGCAAGTCACTTAATCCTGTTTGCTTCAGTTTTCTCACTTGTAAAATGAGCTGGAGAAGGAAATGGCCAGCCACTCTAGTATCTTTGCCAAGAAAACCACAAATGGGGTCATGAAGAGTTACACATGCTTGAAATGACTGAACAATGAACACAGACTATGGACCACTTCTCAGAATAATATTTTCATTTTTCAGTGATTTGAAAAGGAGAATATTCTTAGGCATCATGCATGATGGAGCCCATATGTGGCTAATCAATCCACACGGAAGAAAAAAAAAACTTATACCTTCCATGTTACAGGGATGCCAATATCATCTGATAAATCAATCAACCAACAATTGATTAATAAGTATTTATTAAATGCTTAATATATTCTAGGAACTCTGTTAAGCACTGGGTATACAAAGATCTCGGGGAGCTCATATTATAATGAAGTACATAAGTATATAGAATTAAGTAGACGTACAATACATTCAACCTGCAGAAAGTGATGTTTGATCAGTTTGAAGGGAATCAAATAAAGGTAATGTGAGAGAATGTTCCTGTCATAGGAGACAGCCTGGGCAATGGGAGATGAGAGATGGATTGGTAGTTGGATTGTAAAGTCTCAAGGAGAGTATTTTGAAGGACTAAAGAGGTAGGAAGGGGCCAGGTTACAAAGTGGTTTAAATGCCACATATGAGGTTATATTTGATTTTAGAGGTAATAGGAAACCACTTGGATTTATTGAGTGAAAGGTGACATAGTCAAAACTGTACCTTAGGAAAATCACTTTGGCAGCTGTATAGAGAATGGATTTGAAAGGGATGAGATAAGGCAGGAAGGCTAATTAGCAGGATGCTTTGGTAGTAAGTAGTCTAGGTGAGGGGTGATGACTGTCCGAACTAAAGAGGTTGTTGTGTGAGTAGAGGGAAAGAGATTTATAACATGTGAGAGAGGGAGAGACGTGATGAGGTTTGTTGAGCATTGGAATAGATATATGGGATGGTTGAGACGAGAAGCCAAGGATGACAGCAAGGTATTCAGCCTGGGTGACTGAGAAGATAATAGTGCTATCTAAGGCAAAGCAGAGATTAGGAAGAGAGGAGGGTTTGGGAGAAAAGAAAATGAGTTATCTTTTAGATACATTGAGTTTGAAATGCTTATGGGACATTCAGTTAAATAGGTCCAATGGGCAGTTAGTGATATGGGGGTCTTGTTCGGGAGATTGGGGTTTGAAGAGAATCAAGTAGAGGTAAAGAGCTAGAACATTCCTGGCATAGGAGACAGCCTAGACAATGAGAGATGAGAGGTGGATTGTAGATGAGGGCTATGAAGGCTGGATATATAGACATATTAATTATTTTCCTAGAGACAGTAATTAAACCTCTGGACCCTGATTAGATAACTACATGAATTAATAGCAAATAGAAAAAAAAATCAGCTCTGGGAAAGAGGTTTAGGGTTCATTCATTGTTAGTGGGTGTGACACAGATGAAGAAGAAAAAAAAAACCCAGCTTTAACCTCAAGAGGTTATTGCAAGAGGCTTTTCCTGATCTTCCTAGCTGCTAATATCTTCCCCTTCCACTTACTTTCTTTATACCAGATATATACCTAGTTATTTGGGCTGTCTCCCAAATTAGAGTGTAAGCTCCCCGAGGTCAGGAATGATTTTGAACTTTCTTTAAACCCCCAGCACTTAGAATAGTGCTGCTTGCTGCCTGACTGCTTCTATGGGCCTACTTCCCACTGGCAGCATGGTACTGTTCCCACCTAGGGTAAGAGTGTTAGCTTATTCATCAACTTTTTTAAAACATTTTGGCATATAGTGTAGAGCCAAAGCTTTGGTTCTTTTTATGAGGAGCTAAGGATTTCAGACCAGGGGAAATCCTCAGTTCTATTTCAGTTTTCTATCTATAATGAGAGACTTTTACCAGGTTCCAGAATCTTAGTTCCAGTGGCCAAGAGGTTTTTTTTTTAGACATACACCGCAGCCAATGAGATAGTTAGAGACCCCAGGAACTTAAACCCTCATTGAACCACTTCAGGAAGAAAGTCCCTGCCCTCTGTCTATATCTGACTTCTTAGGGTTAGAAAGTCCTCTTTAACACCACTCAGTTCCTGATTGTCAAGCAGCATGCCTTCTCAAACACAGTTTGGGGAATGCATTCTAACAAACTGAAAAGGCCAATTTGGAGCTGAGGTATTGTAGTTCCCCACAGTCTACTGAGACCTTGGGTCTCCAAGGGAAAATGAGTAGGTTAGAGGTGATGGGGAAAGGCAAGAAGAAAAATAAGAGGAGCTATTGTCCACTGGAGCCATTTTTCTAAATTCATGTCTTTAACATCTAAGTGTGGTTGGAAATGAATTCCAGCAGGTTTTCATCTGCCCTACTTTTCAAATAAAGGAATTGGATTATATGACTTTTAACATCCCTTGCAATTTGAAATCCTACAAATATCTGTTTGAATAGAATGGATTAGAATTGGTTGGGAGCAAGGGGAAGGGATGCTGCTAACTGTGCATAGAGATAGCTTGAGAGTGAAGGACAATAAAAAAATTTATTTCCAGCGTGTGGGGAACAGAAAAAAAAACTAGACAAGTAACAAAGTGGGAGTAGACACATGAAATGTAATTAGCAGAGGCAGTAAAGAAGTAAGAATTCAGTGGCTAGAAGGGGGATTTCTGCTGGAGACCTCCTTGTACATAATGGTACTGTGGTCAACACTTTACAAATACACTCTCATTTGATCCTCACAACAATCCTGTGAGGTAGGCACTACTATTATTCCCATTTTACAGTTGGGAAAACTGAGCAGACAGTGGTGGAGTAACTTACCCAGGGTCACAAAGTATATCAGGCTCATTTGAAAGCAAGTTTGCCTCATTCCAAGTCCAGTATTTTATCCATTGTCCCTTTGTTTAGTCATTTTTCAGTTGCATATGACTATTCATGATCCCATTTGGGGTTTTCTTGACAAAGATGCTGGAATGGTTTGTCATTCCCTTCTCCTTGATCCACTGTGCCACCTAGTTACTATAAGGTCTTGGACATAAACCTGCTAATTACAAATTTAAAAAAAAACTGCGAGGGCTAAGGTAACAGGGTGTAGGTATTGCACCTATAATTTCATTAGTATAGGAAACTCCCAGTTGAACAATGCAGGTCGGCATCTTCTCTGCAACTTATAGTCTAGTATAGCCTTAAACAATCAAAGGTTAAGTGACTTAACCAGGGTCATGCAGCCAGTGTGTGTCAGAGGCAAGACTTGAACCAAGTCTTCCTGGTTCCAAGGCTGACACTGTGCTTCCTTTCTACAGCTGGAGTTGTAGTGAGAAAAAAAACAAAACAAAACTGGGAAATCCATTAGACTGATGTGACAGTTGATCACAACAGATACAAATAAGATTAACATTGATATGATGATATGGCTTTCAGCAAGAATGGAGTCCAAGGATAGTCAAGTGTTGACATAGAAAAAGAAGATAAAGAAGGGTTATTGGAAAAATATAACAGGGATGACATTTATCTCAAAGAAGATGGAGCTGAATTCTCTGGGGAAGAAGCAGCTTCTTTGCTTCAAATAATTATGAGAGAATTAACAGGGGCCATGAGAAAGAAGTATCCCTCAGTATCGGTGGGATGAAAAAAGGGCAAGTGTAGTGTTTGGGGACACCATGTTGAGAGGTATTGAGGCAGTTACAGATGTCAGCTGGAGAGAACAATAGGGAAGTCTTGTGAATCTGCCCAAGAATATCTTACACTGAAAATGACAGAGGAAGGAAGACAACAAGGCCCACATAGCCATGCCAAGGCAGACACCACAGAAAATAGCAGGAAGAACATAAAATGAAGAGTAGTCATAGATGGACCATTAACTCAAAAGAATGAATACCCAAGGAGAGAATAACAAAAACTTGGAGCCCCAGATGTCTAAATGCAAATGTATGAAGGATGAGCTATAAGCAATCAACCAGAATTTATTAGTGACACCTGTGTCCTAGGAAGTGGGGTTAGGAGTAGAAAAAAAAAATGAAACAATTCCTACTCCCAAGGAGCTTCTATTCTTTTAGCGGGAGACAAGAAGTATCTATGGGGGCTGGTTCTCCCTATCTTAACTGTCTCATCTGAAATTCCTACCGACCTCCTGGGGCAGAACCCAGGCAAAGCTGGAGAGGGCAAAACTGGGACAGAAACAAAAAATTCCCAGGATGGGGAGGCAGGGGGTGACCTCAGGAAGTTATTCCCAGTAGGAGTGGATGGATTGTGTCCCTGTATCCTGTATCTTCCCCAACTTGAAGAGTCTACCCTGCACTAGCTAGTTCTTGGTGGAGATGCACACTTCCCAGGCCACCAATGGCTACTTCTAACCCCCACCCCTGAAATGCCCTTAAGTATGGAGTCAAGAGATTTGGGCTTCCTTCTCTTCTCCTAGACCAGGTTTGACCTTGAACCTAAGACTTCAACATTTCTCTGGGGAACCAATAAAACATCCAGTTCCACCTCTCTTCACCATCTGGTCACCAAGCAGTCCTGCCTAACCCTGCCCTATTGCCAAGCCCTGACATATTCTCAGACCTCTCCCTGCATTAGACAAATTTAAGGTCTGCTTTTCAATCTCACCCCCAGGGCAAATTTATGTCCTGACCTTGGTAAGTCATTAGTCTCCCTGAGTTCACTTTCCTTTTCTCTGATGTTTCAATAATAATCCTTGTACTACCTACCTCAAAGAAATATTTTGTGAGCAGTCAACTGAGGTAATGTATGTAAAGTGCTATGTACTAATAGCTCCAGGATTTCCCATCTAGGATCGTCAGTGAGTAGGGACTGTTTGTAGATCACAGGCTCCCAGGTGGGCAGGAAGCAGCCTTCAAATATAGTTGGCTGTGAATTTATCAGAACTTAGCAATCAAAGATAAAGAAGGAGGGGGTACACTGATGTCCCACATTCAGGAAGGCTGGACAGGGACTTTATGTTTCCTATAACCGAACTAGAGGGATTTCAAAGCTCAGTGGACCTGGGCTCTAATTCTGTTTTGCTTTTTGACTTTTAGAAAGTCATCATGCAAACACTTACTAGATGTAAGACCCTGGGCAAGTCATTTAACCCTGTTTGCCCCAGTTTCCTCATCTATAAAATGAACTGGAGAAGGAAATGACAAACCACTGTAGCATCTTTGCCAAGACAACCTCTAAAGGAGTCACAAAGAATCAACTACAACTGAAATAACTGAACAAAAACAACAAACACGGGACCTCTGAAATGAGGGAGTTAGTTCATAAAATCCCTTGGCTTTATGTAATTCAATGGAAGAAAGACCAGCTTTGGTGTCAGAGGGCCTCGGTGGAATACTGTCTCTGCCACCACCAGCACTAGCATGACCTTCAGAAAAGCACTCACTTCTCTGCTTCTGAGTTCCCTCCTCTGAAAAAAAGAAAAAGGATGAGGTTGGACTAACTGGTTTCTTCCAGCTTGAAACCTATTTTCCTGATCCTAATTCTTCCTGGGAAGAGACATGATTATGTTTCTTCTGAAGACAGTGTGGTATCATGCAATGGTGTCAAGCTGAAATAGAAATGGTGCTAGGGGGAGATCCCTGCAGTTGCATGTAGACTTAGAAAACTGCATGTTAACATTATCTATGTGGTATTGCATTTTTATGTATTTTATTAACTATTTCCCAATTACATTTTAATCAAATTTGTACGGCATTTGGGAGTATTGAGACATAGTTGGTCCATAGGCAAGCATTTGATACCTCTGGCAGAGTGGATTAGAGAACTGACTTGGTAGCTTGAAAGACCTTAACTCAGGTTCCAACTCTGACCTATACTGGCTGCATGACCATAGACAAGCCACTTAACTCCTCAGTATTCTAGGCCAGTGGCTCTCAAAGTGTGATCAAGTGCAGTTCCCAAGACCCTTGACATGGGGTGTGGGGTGGGGGAAGATAAGGCAAAAACTCTTTGCATAGTAATATTAAGATTGTTTAATTTTTAATATGGCTATGACCCACGTTTGAAAAAAAAAAAACTTTTGCTTTTGGCTTCCAGCTCGTGGTGGTGAAGGTGCAACTTCTTTCGGTCGTCTGGAATCAGGTTCATCCGACACCAGCAGCCACCCCGCAGCATCCAGGCCAAGCTTCCACCTTCGTCGCCGCCATGCCTCCCAAGTTTGACCCTAATGAAATTAAAGTCGTGTTTTTAAGGTGCACTGGTGGTGAAGTTGGTGCCACATCAGCTCTGGCACCCAAAACTGGTTCCTTGGGTTTGTCTCCCAAAAAGGTTGGTGATGACATTGCCAAAGCTACTGGTGATTGGAAAGGGCTAAGGATCACAGTGAAACTTACCATTCAGAATAGACAGGCCCACATGGAGGTTATGCCTTCTGCTTCAGCCTTGATCATCAAAGCCCTAAAGGAACCTCCTTGGAACAGAAAGAAGCAGAAAAATATTAAACACACTGGAAACATCACTTTCGATGAAATTATCAGCATTGCTCGACAGATGAGACACCGATCCTTGGCGAGAGACCTTTCTGGAACCATTAAAGAGATACTTGGAACAGCCTGGTCTGTGGGCTGCAACATTGACGGCAGGCCTCCTCATGATGTCGTTGTTGACATCAATAGCGGTGCTGTGGAATGCCCAGCAAATTAAAAGCTACAAAGGAGACCATTGCAATAAATTAACATTTGACAACAACAACAACAAAAATCTTTTTAGGGGGTCCTTATAATGTTTAAGAGTTTAAAGATATCTTGAAACCAAAAAAAAAAAATTGAGCGTTGTTGTTCTAGGTGACTCCCTAAGACCTAAGTTGTAGAGAAGGTATTCCAAATGACATATAGAAAATCCCTATCATTGCTGTACCAAAGAAATTTCCCATATCTCCAAATCATGCAACTTTCAAGAAATCAGGTGATGGAACATTATGATAAATGAGGAAAACAAAAAAGCATAGAAAGAGTACCTTATTTCAAAGATGACCTCCTGGACCTCCCAAAAAGCCAAAAAAGGGAATGTTTTCCAGTTTATTCTCATCTCAACTAAAAATGCCTGTCAGAGTCAAAGTCATTTGAGGTTATAAATATAAGATCTTGGGAAGAAGAGGCTCAAGAATGGAGGGAAATGTCCTTAGAAAAAGAGGGGGGAAATGAGTAATCTTCCAGATACTATTTAACTTTGGAGGAAATCTATTCACTTTTTTTTCTATCATGGAACTATAATAATAATGGAGCATATCATGCAAATTTTAAGTTCCTTGAGCCTTGGTGCTGTTAATGTGGCTCACTACGATGTATGTTTGAGACTCAGCATTAAGGCTAGATCAAAGTATTTTGCTTTTCAGAAGCACAAGACAGTTTCCAATGACAAAATGCCAATTTTTTGTCACATTTGAGAATTCTCACTGCTACAAAAAGCTACAGCAACTCTTAAGTTCTTACTTCCATATTACTCATAAATTCCACAAATCCTCAAATATGACATAGCAGTGCTGGCTTGGCTTACCTTGGGAATCAGGGAAAAATCTTTTTTGAAAAATGAAAAGAGAGAAAGCATTTAGCTCTTTTACTTCCCTGCATCAAATCTCTAAACTTGTGGGAAAGAGATCTGAACCCAATATCTTAGGGGATTCTTTAACAGTTTAAATCTAAATTAAGACAAAGATTATACACTAATGAATACTTCCTTCCCTCTAACCACTCCTTAGTCCTTAGTAGATTCTTCAAGGAAGGTCCAGAAGGCCTAGGAACTACCCTGATCCTCTAGCTTAAGGATGAATTCAAGCTTTCTTAGAGTTCTGCATACACTAAGCACCTTTTTTTAATGGAAGATTGGCATAGCCTAATGCCACTCAAATACAACAAGGCTATGATTAGACCAATCTTCAGGTTTGGAAGGTTTTGAAAGTTTAGCAAATTAATCCCTTAGGTTAGTGATTAATACAAGTTGTCACAGTCTTCTGTATACATAGGATAAAAACCATATGTGTGTGTGTGTGTGTGTGTGTGTATACACACACACACATACTATATATATGTATATAAGTGTGTATATATACACATATATGCATGTTTTGTATATGTATGCATACACACAAACATATAGTATATGCTATATATGTATTTATATGTATATATGAATATATGTCTATGTGTATATGTATGTATGTGTTTATACACACATTTATGACAGATGGATGAAGAGCATGGGCTATGGCTACTCTGGTACAACTAGGCTGAAATCAGAACCTCCTCCAGTATCAGGAAGGGCTTGAAGGACAAAGCATCATTTATTTGGGTGGTATCCTGATGAATTCTTTGATATGTCAGCCTGGCAGCTTGAGTTGTGGTTTCAAAGTTCATGTTACTCTTGGCATAGCCCTAAGATCCCAAGATCTTGGGTTTTGTCAAATTCTTTCCATTGATTTCTGTTTTAGGTGACTTTGGGTAAACCAGATTAAATCACTTTCATGTCCTTCTTCAGAAACTGGAACATTTTATAAGTTTTAAAATATACCCTTAAGGATTAGACATCTTGAGTTGGGACTGAAGAATAACTTTTTAATGAAGAATGTGAGGAATTCTTACATGGTTTTTTTTTTTGAGGACAGGCAAAGAGAATTTTTTTTAAAAAAGTGTAAGCCACAGTTCTCAAGGAAAATTACTAAAGAATGTCAGGTAGACAGCTCTTGCAATGAGAAGAATGTCAAAACTATTTGGATGAATTGGGATTTAAAAGTGATGCTGTTCATGTGGCTCATTATGATGTATGTTTGAGACTCAGCATTAAGGCTAGATCAAAGTATTTTGCTTTGCAGAAGCACAGGACAGTTTCCAACGACAAAATGCCAATTCTTTGTCACATTTGAGAATTCTCACTGCCACAAATTCAAATTCAGTTTGTAAGATGAGACATATGACAAAAGATCTTATTGAATATAAGATACCAAACAGAATCTCTTCTTCATTTTTCTATGCTTAGTCAAAGAGGACTTCATAGACCCACATGATCCAAACTCTTCTGTAAAAGTCCCTTTTGCTATCTCTAGTCATGGTACTCAATATAGCTCTTTGGAATTGTGCTATTAGGATTTTTGAGTTGACAACTCTTTCAAGTGGAGATCCACCAATGAAAAGATGAATTCAGAAAACCTCCAGCTAGTCCAATAAAATCGTGTTGTATGTCTTTTGCCAACCTATTTGCTTAGATATGGTTAGAAAATGGAAGGAGGATACTAAAAAAAAAAAACCTTAGTCTCCAGCTAGCTTTGTAAACTATCACTTGGTGACCTAGAAAACTTCCAGCTGACTCCCACATCTATGTATACTGCCCCAGTGTCTCTTCTGAGCTACAGTGTATCATCACTAAGTGCCTATTGGACATCTCAAATTGGATGTCCTATAGGCATTTCAAATTTCCCATCTCTAAAAAAGAGCTAATTACATTTCCCACAAATCTTTCCGTTTCCCAAACTTCTCTATTCCCTCCACAGTAGTGGAGGGCACCACCATCCTTCCAGTCAACCCAGTTTTCAATATCAATGTCATCTTTGACTTCTCACTGTCCCATTCAGCTTACACATTGGGCCAAATCTCATCTCCACAAGAGATCTCACATACGGTCCATTCTCTCCAGTAACACATGACTTCCCTGATGTTAAGGTCCTCTTTGAGAATGAAGGACAAACACAACAACTTACACAGCAACCACTCTAGTTGAGGCCCTCATCACCCCCCTTCTGGGCTATTACAATAGCTTCCTGTTTCAAGACTTTCTCCACTCCAATTTATTCTCTACATAGCTGCCAAAGTGATTTTCCTAAAGTGCCAATCTAACCACACCATCCTCTTACTTAAAAAAAATCCAGTAGTTCCCTATTATTTTTAGAATCAAATAGAAACTTTTTTTTTAATTTTTAAATTAATTAATGTATTTTAGTTTTCAACATTCACTTCCATAAGCTTTTGAGTTTTAAAATTTCTCTGTCTCCTTCCCCTCCTCTCTCCCCCAAATAGAAACTTTTTTATTTGACATTTAAAGTACTTCACAACCAGCCCCCAACCTACCATTCTTCTCTTATTACATGTTACTCTTCTTTTTGCACTCTGTAATAACATAAAAGTGGCTTTTTTGCTGTTCCTCCTACACGGCACCATATTTCCCATCCCTGTGCCTTTGTGTTCACTGTGCTGGATGGCTAGAATATGCCACCTCCTTATCTTTGCTTCTTAGAATCTCAGCTTCCTTCAAGTCTGAATATAATCTTTGCCTGAAGCCTTTCCAAATCTCCTCACAACAAAAGTACTTTATATCTATTTTGTATATGCTTATATGTGTTGTTCTCTGATAGAATGTAAGTTTCTTGAGAACAAGGACAGTTTATTCGTGTATTTGTATACCAGCACCTAGAACACTTCCTGGAGCATAGTAGGCACCTAATAAATCCTGGCAGATTGATCAATTTGTGGTTTTGTCAGTGTAAGGAATTTTTGGTGTGTAAACTCCTTTCAACAATGCAGTTCAAGACTCATCTACAAATTAATAAGTAAATAATAAGGAGTCATCTGAGCCATACTAAGGATTACTAAGTAGCTTGCCTAGGGTTACATGGCTGCAAAGAGTCAGAACATTGAATGTCTGTCTTCTTGGCATCAAGTTCAGCAATATACACTGCCTCTCTATTAATAAGAAAGATGAAAATATATTAAGCAGGTCATACTAGTATTTCTCCCATCCAAAAGAATCGAAATTGGTTTGAAATTAGTAATGTACAAAAGGAGCACAATTTTTTTTTATCTGCCTTAGTTATGATGGATACTGATGACTAAATGGTAAAAAGTAAACAAGATTGTCTATTCTGCCACGTAAATGGCAGCATCTCCTAATAAATGGTGCCCTGATAGGTTGCCTGAAAGAAGTGGATTTTGCTTTGGTTACAGACAATGACAGTAGGAAACACTTTGCATGAACACCAAAGGTCTGGAATGAATTAACATCCTGTTGGCTCAAAATATGGAAGCAGAATGGTCAGTCAAGAACAGAGACTTGTTTGGTGGAGAGCTATTCCTCAGTGATCATAGAGCATTAGAAGGAGGTTTCAACACAAGTTTTAAAATATTTTAGAAAACCCCAATGGAGAAAAAAGATTTTCTGGTTGATTTAGTGCTTGGAAGAACTTCAGGCTTGCTCCACACAGACTCCTCACTTTTTGAGATGAAGGAGTGGAAGTCAAAGGATTTAAATAAATAGTTCCCAAAAGAAGATTCATAAATTACAAGTGACCACATAAAAACATGCTTCAAATCACTAATAGTAGGAGAAATAAAAATCAGGAGTGGAAGTTTTTACTTCACTACATGAAATTGACAAGGATGACAAAAGATGGGAACATTATTAGAGCAACTGTGGGAAGATGCTCACACCCTGTTAGTCGAACTGTGAAGTGGTACAAATGTCTGGATAGAAATTTGAAATTATATAAAAGTGACTTTGGCCTAGCAGTTCCAAAATAATTGATTTTAATTTGTTTTTAATTTTTTTTTCTTTTGGCTAGGCAATGGGGTTAAGTGACTTGCCCACGGTCACACAGCTAGTAAGTGTTACGTATCTGAGGCCAGATTTGAACTCAGGTCCTCCTGAATCCAGGGCCGATGTTCTATCCACTGAGCCATCTAGCTGCCTCCCAAAATAATTGAAAAAAAATATACATTAATGTAATTTAATCTTGCGGAGAAGTAAGATATGGAAACATGAGAATTCAGAGAAACATGAGAATGTTTTTATGAATCAATGCAGAATGAAATAAGCAGAAACAAAAGAACAATATGCACAATGGTTAAAAAACATAAATTTTAAAAATTGCTAAAAGTAAGTTTGATTCAGAGTAATGGAACAACCAATGATAGTTTTGAAGAAGAGAAAGTAAAACATACCTCTCTTTCATGATGGAAGACTGCTAGGACAGACTATTGCATTCATAGTCAGACAAGTCTCTATTTGATCACTATTGTTATTGATTGCTTTCCTTTGTCATGAGGGAGCATTTGTTCTAGAGCAATGAGGGAAATGATTGAGATGCAAAGACAGAAGGCTCCAATACAACATTATTTCAAAATATAGGATGGAGTTCAACAAGTGAACAAAATGTTTTCTAATGCATCTGATCAACATGGCTTGGTTATGTTAATCTAGATGTGTAATAGGACCCATTTGTCCCTTAAAGTCATTGTCTTTAGCCTTCTACTCCTATTGAAAAATCCTGAAGATCTAGTTGATCCCCAATTTAACATACAGAGGGGCAGAGAAATATTGGTGGTAGTAAGATGACATTTTTGCAATTTAGTCCACAATATTTTCTATTAATCCATTGCCAGGTATTAATTTAGTTTAATTAACAATGGTTTATAAGTATAAACATGACTTCTGGGACCAGCAAAAAGCAATAAGTTGTAGCTATGATTTAATTGATTAGCTAATTGGAACTATATGAATAATTAGAATGGGACTGGAAGGTTAGAATATCAGAAAGATGCATATGAAGTAATGCTGAAGGAAGGGGGCACCTGCCAATCCAACCAGATTCACACTGTTAATTATCAGTGTGACAGATATTATGTCCACATTGCCCTCACATCTGGAAACCAGAATTTCTAACTGGTGAGGGGGCATGAAGCTCGTCAAACCCCTGGTGAGTGACCTTTAGCAAGCTTGTGAAGAATTCTCTGTCATCTTTGAAAATAAACCATTTCCTCTCGTTTCTTTTGGTGACAGAAAAGAAAGGCGATATTTGTATCCTAGTTGAGGAACTGGAGCAAAAACAGTAGGGAGGCAAGCCCCCCTCCTTGAGAAGGAAATTACCCCAAGTAGAAGCAAAGAGACATGATGTTGCCCTATGAGAGTAAGTCCTCATTCTGTCCTTAGAATGAACAATAGCTTCAACCAGACTTTCACTGGGTGGCAATTAACTTAAATGCTAATCTGGTACCTGCATCTCATGGTCACAAGGAGGAGAATATTTGGGAGCATGAGAGACAGAGCAAAATAAGATTTTAGAAATAAGATGACAAAACTAAAGTCCAAAAAATGCCATGAAACAAATACTCTCTCAAATCATCATTTTTTCCTGCTGCTGGTGAATACGAAGAAGCTGTGCCCTAATATTTCCATTATTCTATGTGGTATGTCAGAAAGTTCTGCTATCAAAGCACATTCCAAATATCACTGGACAAGGTCTGGTCATATTACATTGAGACATTGCTCAACACTTTATAAATCTTTTTTTTTTCTCACCACAACCCCATGCAGTGGGTGGTTTAAGAAATATTATCACTATTTAACTGATAAAGAAACTGAGGAGACTCATGGAAGTTAATTAATTTTTCCAAAGTCACTCAGCTAGCTAATGGATGGTACAGCCAGAGCCTGAACCCAGTTTTCTGACAGCAAGTCTAGGGCTCTTTCTGCTCTTGATGTGCTTTTCCCTCTGGCTCTCAGGATTGCTTTAAAAAAAAAAAGAAACAAGCAAACAAACCAATACAAAAGAAACAACTTTTCTAAGTCTGA
Organism: Phascolarctos cinereus; assembly: GCF_003287225.1. Lineage (NCBI taxonomy): Eukaryota > Metazoa > Chordata > Mammalia > Diprotodontia > Phascolarctidae > Phascolarctos > Phascolarctos cinereus. The sequence continues at coordinate 32,171,646 of NW_027556402.1, forward strand.
CTATCAGACAGGCTAGGGAATGGCTTTGTTTGGTTTTGTTTTCTAGCTTATGCCCAGTTTTATGAAATCTCTGGGAATTTGGGAAGATTCCACATCACTAAGGTCTGTTATGGCTGTCATTTGCACAGTGTTACCTAGTCCGCTAAGGTAGAGTTAATATATCGCCATCAATGCCTGACCAATCCAGGAAGCAGCTTACTGCCTTGGCAAAAGCCGAGTTGTTATTCTTTTCAGCCTGAAATGAACTATGTCTCTGATTCAGTTTTTCCAGTATCCAAGGGCATAACACACAAGGATTAAGGACTGGGGTGGATCGGAAAGTCCACAGAAATGTGGTTCTGACATCCGAGAGAATTATTTCATGTTGATTTTTCTTTTCTTATGGCTTTAGAAAAGGTCAGCACCAAATATAAGTGTAAACTGGTGTTGTGAAGTTTCCTTTATTTAGAAATCTGATTCCTTGTAGAAAGAAAAGATATTGAATGTCTTTAATGCATAGCATTAATTCTCCCCGCAGTACACAAAATTGTGGGTCCTCTCATTCCATGATTAAAGAAGCTCATTTATTTTGGGTTTATTCAGCACAGAAACCATAGAGAACATTTGAGGATGTGGTGAAAACAATCTCTTTTTCAATATCCTGGAAGGGAGTGCCAGTTTAGGTCCTGGGGGGAAAAAATTGTCTCTTAATCAAATCCGTAGACTGACTTGCAAATTGTATAATCTGAGTCCTCTTGAAACAGTGAGGACAACGCAAAATAGGATAGTGGGGCTATGTAAAGAAAAGTATTAACATAAGATAGCCAATAGTACACATCAACAACGAATTTTGTTTTTGCTTTTGATTTTTTTTTTAGGAGTTGTAAAACATACTAGACAGAAAGTTAGCCTCGAAGCCAAGAAGTCTTCAACTCAAGTCCCAACCCTGGCAATACTGATTGTGTGACTTTGGTCAAGTCATTTAACCTTCCCATTTACCTTAGGAAACTCTTTAATAGTATAATTTGCAGAACAGGGACTGATGGAGGAAGATTCTTTATTAAGAGTTACCTGTACCAATAGACTCACAGCTTCTGTCTATACATAAAAATAGTTTAGGTTTACTGGGATATAATACATTTCTGGTGATGCATTTTCATGTAAGAAATATTCAAAAAAAAGAAGGTGTCATTGGGAGGTGGCTGAGTCACGTAACCAAAGCAAAAGACAGCCAACAGATAGCATAAGTATTATAATGAAATCCACACAGTATTAAATGACTCAGAGAAAGGTTTTCTGGACGTTGGATAGATATTTAGTGGAGGATTTATAGAAGCACATGGATAAAAGCTTCATGGGATGAGAAAGTATGGATGGATTTCAAGATGGGTCAGTAGAGGAATAATGTAAGACAATTACAAAAGAGCCATAAAGTAAAAAATGTAAGGCACAAATAAAACTTTTTGATTTGGTATTGGTTTCCTACAGTAAATTAGTTTTGCTTACCTTGGGACCCCTGAGGTGCCCAGTTTTGCTTTACTTAACCATAGGTCATGAGTCAAAGCTAGCTGATTGCTAGACACAAACGCACACACATACGTGTGCGTGTGTATATATACATATATATATATGTACATGTGTATATATGTATGTATGTGTGTATCTACATATAAATAAAAATAAATATATGTAGATACACACACATATATACGTGTGTGTGTGTGTGTGTGTGTGTGTGTGTGTGTGTGTGTGTATCCAGGAATATGGAACAAAGCTGCTTTGAAGCACCACTGCTAAGCACCACAGAGCACAGAAAATGACAACATCTAAGACTTAATAGTCCTTGAAAATTTCTTAAAAGAGACACCAATGCAATATTCCTGAAAGCCTTCACTGTGGCAGTTGGATTATAAGTAGGAGTTATTATGACTTTTCAGCACTCAGTCAGCTGGAGACTGGGACACTTCCCCTTGTGGGCAGGAAATTGAAATTTAAAAGCCAAATTAAAGTGTGTGGGTACTACTTAGCTGATAGTGTGCTGTGTGTTTGGGGGTGGGTGAATGGGTGGAAGGAAGGCCTCTGGAGGCAAAGTTCTCCTTTTGGAGAGGAAAAGCTTGTCTTGGAAAAGATTTTGAGAATTGACAGATTATCCTAATGAGAGAAAATCACTCTATGTCTTTTTCCTATGCCGATACTAGGTGTGTGAAAACTGCGTCTTTCTAAAAGAGCTCTGGCTTAAGCCTCATCTTGGTTTTGTTTGTTTGTTTGTTTTTTGTTTTGTTTTGTTTTTATTGTACCCAGTATTTTACTTCATATAGAATCAAGTCAATAAAGCAATCCATAATGAAATGCTGACCTATGGTTTTTTTTCTAGTAGCCTCTTGAGATGCAGATACCAGTCACTCCCGCCTGCCCCCCAACAAAAGTACCTAAGCTGTTAAGCCTCATCTTGTAAGAAAGATGTAACACCTCAACTGAATATTCCAGCTGAAACCAGAAGATATAAATGGATGAAATTTCTGTATAACTTGATATCCAGTGAAATCATACCTGACCACAACCACCAGTAACCACAGAGGCTGTGGAGTACTATCAAGGACAAGATATGTGTCTAAGATCAGATTGCCCAAGATGGACCAACCTCTCCCAAGCCCCTTAGTCACCACTCAATGTATAAGTTTTATATGAAGAATACACAACTCATTATCATGAACCCAGATAATCCAAATCAATACCAATGGAGACCCCCACTATTGTTGCCAGAGGTTTATAAAGCCTAGCCTGGCACAAGGTCCCAATTCAGGAAATAAAGCTGAAGAGATTGGTAAACAGATGAAAATACTAAAAATAAAGATATATTTTGTATCCAAAGATCTGCAAGAAGCCAAGCCAGAAGAAGAGAATAATAGCAAATCTACAATAACACTCAAAGAAATTCAAAGGCGTATAATAAGCTTAACTAGAATTCCTGGAAGATGTAAAGTAGGAGTTTAAAAAATCATCATTTAAACAAAATGAGAGCTCCAAAGGAAAGGAGATAAATGGGAAATAGAGTTGTGTAGGAAATAATTGGGAGGAAAGTAAACAACTTAGTTTAGGAGGTTTAAAAACATATTTAAGTAAGAGATTCCTTGAAAATCAGAAGGACCAGAGAAAGAGAGATCAGTGACTACATGGAAAAATAAGAAATGCTAAACAAGAGCAAAATACTGAAAACATGTAATAAAATATAACATATTTTCTATCAAAAACAACTGACTTGGAAAACAGGCCAAGAAGCAATGATTTAAGCATCATCAGGCTACCAGAAAACCTTAATCATGAAAACCACTAGATACCATTTTTTTTAAGAAATCATGAATGAAAAGTAGCCAGATGTATTAAAACGAGTTGGAAAAAAATTAAAATAGAAAGCCACTACCAGTTACTCCCTAAAAGAAACCCCAAAATAAAACCTCCAAGGAATATAATTGCCAAAATCCAGAGCTTCTAAGTCAAAGAAAAAAAAATACTTCAAAAATTCAGAAATCAAAAATTCAAATGCCAAGGATCAAATGTAAAAAGTCTCATCCTTTTTTAGCTGTGTTTGTTCTCAGGTTCTGGCAGATGGATAGACAGACAGATATATGAATAGTAGATAGATAGATAGATAGATAGATAGATAGATAGATAGATAGATAGATATGGATAGATAGATTGATATGTAAATATAAATATAGAGATAGAGAGATATATAGAGAGATATAGTTAGATATAGATATATAGAGAGATAAACATATAAAATATTCATTTTTGAAAAAATTTGATTTTAAATTCTTTCCCTCCCTCCCATTCTTTCCCTACCCATTGAGAAGGCAAGCAATAGGACATCAATAATACTTATGAAGTTATACAAAACATTTCCATAATAACCATGTTGCTTTTAAAAAAAGGCAAGAAAAATTGAGTTTAAAAATTATGCTTCAGTCTGTAGTTAGAGTTTATCAATTCTTTCTTGGGAGGTGGATAGTAGTTTTCATCATGGGTCCTTTGGAATTGTCTTGGATCATTGTCTTGATCAGAGAAGCTAATTCTTTCACATTTGATCATCATACAATATTGCAGAAGAACAATTTATACAATGACAATGACATTTTAAAAATGAGCAAATTTGAAAGATTTAAGAACTCTGATCAACATAATGACCATGATTCCAGAAGACCTGGAATGAAGATTGTTAGCCTTCTCCTAACTGAAAGATGATGAATTTAAAATGTAGAATGAGAAATTAATTTTCAAACATGGCCAATGTGATTTTTTTGGCTTAGCTCTTTATATTTATTATAGGGAGTTTGGGAAGGTTTTTTTTTTGGGGGGTGGGGATGGTATGGAGGGAAAATAAATGCTTGTTACTTGAAAAAAATTATTAAAATAAGCAAAAGGATAAATACAAAAACATGCTACAATGTCATAAGCATGGTGTCAAAAGAAATTAAGCTTAGAATGAGCTGAGATGGGAAAGGAAACGAAGATGAGAAGTGGGTTTTTTTATTAGATGAAGATCAAAAAAGGTGGCTGCTATTGAAGGGAGGTGGGATGCTGATAAAAGATCATAAATAGTAGGCAGAGTTGCTCAATTGTTGTTTGTTAAATTACATATCCGACTTTTATTTTCTCTTCCAAGGAAAATAACATTTAAACTAAAAAAAATAAGACAAATGTAATTAGCAAGGAGGTAATACTCAAAATAAATATAAAAACAGAATAAGAACACCTAGCTTCACTTGATGAGTTCATTATTCAAACTAAATAACCTAGATCCAAGGGCATGAAAGGTGTGATAGCTGAGCCACTTTCAGTGGTCTTAGAAAGAAAAAATTGAAGCTTGGATACTGAATCGAAACTTGGAGACTGTACCACAGGGTTGAAAAAGAACAAATGCTTTTCAGATTAACAGAAAGAGTGGATTGATAAAGAAGTGAAAAGAGTTTGAAAACAATAGGAGAATGAATTTGACTTCAATGGCTAGGCAGCTTAAGCAGGTTTAAGACAGGTTCAACCTTGGGTGGATCATTTAACTTCTCAGGCCTCAGTTTCTTCATCTGCAAGACAATCAATTTGGACTAGATGGCACTAAACCCTCCTTCAGCTCTAAATCAGTGGTTTAATGATGAGGTGGAGTAGGGTGGGTATATAAAGATATGAGGGAGAAGATCATCTGGCATAACCCCACTGACATATTTTGGGATATTTAGTGCCTCTTGAGAGCAATAGTTATAATAATTATCCATTCAGAATATTGTGATTGTGGCTTCGGCAAGTAGGAAACTTTAGGGGTTTAGAAAGATTCAAATTTGCCTTCAAGGCTTCTCCAAGTCCTGTCATCATTCTTGTGTAGCCATTCTTCATTTAGCCTCTGTCGTCAAGGCTGCCCACCATGCTGGGGGTGGTTTATCCCATCATCACTTTTCTTCCAGCACAGCAACCCTCAACCTAGAGACCTATTTCATGCTGTTCTCTTTAATTAGAGCTAATTGATTTATACTTCTGAGGTTTCTAATCTGCCTAGATGAGGCATTATACATTAGAAACAGCAACATGGTTAGTGGATAATTGAAAACGGACTCTGTTAATAGGTAATGAATTTATTTTGGGGAGGGATTCAAGACAAGAATGATTTTTTTATGCTAATTTATAGGATAGTAATTGCTATGAGGAGAATGATTAAAATGCCACTGTACAGATCACAAATCTGAGAATGTAGAAGCAGTGGAAGCCAGGGAAGAACAGTAATTTAGGCATTGGAGCTAAGCCAGAGTGATGTTGGCACCTTCTATTTGACAAAGCCTGATGACTTCTGGGGAAAGATAAGTCAGTCTCTGAAAAAGCCTTCCCTCACTTGGAAACAGAAAAATGACAGGTAACCGTGAACAGAACCCAGAAGAGCTCCAATACATCCATCATATCCACTTAGAAAGAGAAATGGAGTTACTCATCTTAACCAAGGGGTCATGCCCTTCTCCAGGCCACAAAGCCTCTACTAATAACAAGAAGTCATGCATTACAGTGCAGAATAAGTATATACCTTACACAAAAGTGAAAAGAAATACTGATCTACTTTCATCTTGAAGTCAAGACCATCAACTGTAACATCTTCAAAGAAGGTATAGCATTATACTAGCAATGATATATTGAAGTGGCGTGGTGCCAGAGTGAATTTTTTGATGTAAGAGAAATTTATATATTAATGAAGCTTATCCATTGATGGATAGAAGGAATTTTCCTGAAAATGTTAATCATTTGGGATGAAAATTTTTCTAAAATATATTGAATATATTCCTGTCTCTTTTTTTTTGTTTTGTTTTACTTTTTTTTGGCAATTGGGGTTAAATGACTTGCCCAGGGTCACACTGCTAGTAAGTGTTAAGGTTTTGTTCTGAGAGGCTGGATTTGAACTCAGGTACTCCTGATTTCAGGGCCGGTGCTCTATCCACTGCCCCACCTAGCTGCCCCTATTCCTGTCTCTTAAAAGCAGGTGCCTGACACATAGCAGATACTATATTAATGCTTGATAGATTTAGTTGAATTAAATCCCTGATCCTTAGGAACTTAATGTAGTCTAGTCGTGGGCTATGACACAAAAACATGTTAACTATAGCATAGAACATAACGTTATAAATGCTTAGAAAAAATGCAAACTATTACATGTACTGGAGGGAGACAGATTACTTTGTCATTACTGAATATAGAGATTGATGAAAGCATTATGGAAAAGGTAGTACTTAAGTTGACCTTCAAAGCATAGGTAGGAGTTCAACAGGAAGGGCATCTCAGGTGCAGAGTACAGCGAAAGGAATGAAATGGGAAAGTGCGGCATGTGCATGGGACACAGTAAATGGTCCATTTTGGCTGAAACTTGCTAGACTTAGTGGGAATGATTTGAACTAAGGATTCAAGGATGGAGTGGTGACAAATGGAGAAACTTGAACACCAAGAAATGAAGTTTGAACTTAATTCAGTAGGCAATAGTAAGCTATTGAATAGTTCAAGCAGAGGAGTGATCTGACTACTTCGACACAGAAAAAGTATAAAGGGGTGGAGGTAGGGAGTGAGGAAGAATAGTGAAAGTGGAAAGACCTTTTCTTGGTTGTGCTACTATAATAGTTTGCCAATTCCTTTGTAGTCAGGCTATTAGCTGTCACTCTTCACTGCTAGCAAGAAGTCACACTTAGTTTCTCCAAGGTCTACAAATACTATTTCCAGAGAAACCACATAGGCTTGTTAGAATTGTTTGTAAAAAAGAAGTAAATAGGCCCTGATGGTCTTTACTGTTAAATAAAGTTCATGAGCTTTAGTGTAAGCACTTTATGATATCAACTTCAGCTTCTCAGGGATCTGTTTATCATATTCAATCATACCCCTGCCCAGCTGCTTGCCACCTTTTGGTTTTAGAAAAATAATCATTTCAATGCTACCATTTTTTTTTACAAGTGGCATGTCAAATGACTGTTTCATGCCTCCACTCATTATTCTTGTGACTCTCCAAATCAAAATTCACTTCCTCGGCCACCACTCTCTCATGTGTGAGGACTCTCTCCTTTACAATATAGGCTACTTGAGGGTAGAGACTAATTCATTTTTTTTATCCCCAGCACTTTGCATTTTCCTGGAATGTTGTAGGCACTCCATCAGTTCTTTCCTCTCCTTCCTTCATTAATTATTAAACCCATACAGAAAGACAACTATATTTTTAACTTATTATTACAAATTCCTTCAGAGAAGATACGACAGAAAAGCTGAGCAAGAAATTTTTTGACGTTGTCCTGTGCCTAAGATGCATACACACATTCCTTTTAAGATAATGATCGTTCGGTCTCTTTAGAACAGGAAACCGCTCAAGTCCCCTTATCAAACAGCTCAACCATGCACGTTCACAAACACACCCTCTGAGTGAAAGCAGGTCAAAAGACCCAGTGATGTGAAGCAGGGACAGCAGTTCCAGGATGGATGTGTCCAGAAGGCCTGGAAAGAATTGTTCAAGAGGGTTGCCCTCTTTTCCTATAGCAAATCACAACCTTTGGAAGGAAATTAAGAAAGGAAACCAGGCAACTGTGATCTTTAATCATAAGGAAATAGACAACAAGTGTTATGAAGCCAACAGCAGTGAGAACAATGGAAACAGTAGAAGGCTATTTTTGTTAGGGTTATACAATCAATTGCAGTTGGAAGACCTCCCTGCATTCCTTGCCCTCCCTCCTTCTGTCCTCCACCCCTAGACAGCATAGAATTTCCCTGCAAGAAATGATTTTCAGTAAGGAAAATCTTCTCTGTTTCATCATCAAGACTGACTTGAAATATGCATATGAGAAATATTATATATATATATATATGTATATATATATATATATATATATATATATATATATATATATATATATATATATATACTGGAGTTATAAATGTCTTATTGTGTGGTTATTAAAAATGTTAAAGCTTGTAGCAGTATTATCTTTGGGACTTCCCCTTTGGAAGATGGAAAAGAGTTAACTGAGCCTTCTGATTACAGATGTGTCTGTCCTCTCTGCTAGTTTGGTCCAGATGGCCTCATCGCATAAATTTCTATTCATCTGAGTAAGAACTTATTACTCATGACAGTTCTAAATTCTTAGTGTGATGCCCAAAGAGAAGGACATTCTGAAATGTCAGGCAAAAAGGAAAAAAATAATCAAAATCTTACATGATCTAATTGCTGGTAAAACCGCTGTCATCAGACTGACATTGGCCTTTGAGAAGCTGGCTATGGATTTGGGAATTTCCTCCCAAAAAAGTTGTAAAACTTTCTGACTTTTGGGAAAAGAAATCTTTCAGGAGGAGTTTGGGAGCCCACATAATCTTGGCAGTAGACCCTTTAAATTTCAAGGGACAGGTCATCATCCTTTCTGTAGAAAGATGCCATATGAGATGACACTGAGTTGTGGTCCCTTCTAAACTATACCAATACTCCATGCTATCCTCTGTCCCTTTCTAGACCCTATTTGCATGTTGTCTTCTCTCATTTAGAATTTAAGCTCCTTGAGGAACAGCCAGGGGTGTTTTACTTGTTTGTGTAGGGGATCTTGGAGAAGGAAGTGGTACTCCAGCATCTCTCCCAAGAAAACCCAAATGGGGTCACAAAGAGTTGGATATAACTGAAAATGACTAACCAATAATAACAATAGCAAAGTATAAAGGTTCCTTAACCTAGAAGTCCTAAGAGCTTCCCAGAGAGTAATTCACCACACCTAGATCCATTTGACTGGAGATCGATAAATCAGGAAGAAAGATAAAAGTTCAATCAGAAAATAGGGCAGATAGAAGACAAAAAGTTTCATTGGCATCAGCAGGTAACCAGTTGGCAGGTGGAGAGCAATGACCCTAAACAAATGGCAATAATACATGTATAAGATTTTAAACAATCTCAGGGAACCATCACAAGGCAAAGAGGAAATTTCAATTAGCCTCTTAGATGAGGCTGCTATACTACTTTCCTTATTTGAGAGACTGAAGAATAGGGACAGCATGTCAGGGGATTTGGGGGTAAATGGCTTAACCCTTAGAGTCTTAGGAATTTGACAAGATCTGGTGTATTTCAGTGAGATAAAGTTTTCTTTTTAGTTAATCTCATCAGAATGTTCTGTTTGAGCACTAAATCTCCAAGCTAGTGAAGGCATCACTTTAAGACAATATCACAGGGTAGCTAGGTGGTGCAGTGGATAAAGCTCTGGCCTTGGAATCAAGAGGACCTGAACTCAAATTTGTCCTCAGACACCTGACACTTACTAGCTGCGTGACCCTGGGCAAGTCACTTAACCCCCATTGCGTCACCAAAAAATAAATAAATAAATAAATAAGACAATATCAATCAGGATTATCTTGACTTTGCCAATGTGAGAGTCTCCACTTACTCTGTAGCCCTTGCTTCTCTGGCCTCTAAAGTTACTTTTTCTGTGATGTTCTCCCCAAACTTACGATATGTCAATTTTCAATTTAATTTGATGCTTCTTCCATAATGATTATTGTATTCTCAGTACTTAGCACAAATCATTGCTACATAGTAAGCTCTTAATAATCTATCTATTCATCTATTATCTCTCTCTCATATATGTACCCATCTATATATTCATCCATCTATTTAATTTAAAGACATGAAACACTTGGTCACTGCAGCTTCTGTGTGTGTGTGTGCTTGCACACATGCACGTGTGTGCGTGCGTGTGTGTGTGTGTGTTGCCCCTAGAACCTGGAAAGTCAAGCCTGAGTTTTGAGACAGGCAAGCAGGCCATGTAGAAGGAAGGAAAAGGAATTTGGTGTCCGTAATAGCAAAGGAGGAAGAGAAAGAAATGGAAGAGTAGTTGGAGTTAATAGCGGTAATGGGAGAGGTGATGATGGAGAAGAAAGGAAAAGAGATAGGGAGGAAGTAGCCAACAAGAAAAGAAGGAAAGTTTGCTCCCACTTCCCTGGTTATCTTCCCTTGTTACTGGCTTTCCTCAGCTCTCCCAGTTTTTATAGCCTCTTTGTCGTGTCATCCAGTCTGAATCTACCAGTTCTCTAAATGTTCTAAGTATGTTTTCATACAACACATCCTCCTTCTCTCTCCACCAGGATAAGCAATAACTAACACACTTTGGTGGCAGAGAGATCATTCTCTCTTTCTCTTTCAAGATTCCTTTTCCTTTTCTTTGCAAAGATTATATCTACAATGTAACCATACTTCAGTCCCTGTGGTCATAGACTAACAATCCACCATGGTTTTCAAAGTATAATGTCAAAGCAGAAAGTGGAAAGGAGGGTGTAATGCTGCCATGAACAAACCTTAAAGTAAAATGAATAAACAATGACATTCCACAGAATTTTTAAAAAAAATTACTAATGCCAATTCCAGGTACATTTATCATATGATCAGAGGATTTATAACTGAATGGGACTTGAAAGAACATCTCTAATCATTAGGTATTTTACAGGGAAGAATACTGTGGCCCATAGAGGCTAAATCACTTTCCCAAAGTCGCATGTCTAATATGCACCAAAGCCAAGATTCAAAACCGTGTCCTCTAACATCAAATCCATAGTCAATCTTTGACTTACTGTTTACAAATGGCAAGATGGTATAAGGGGCCAAAATACTTTAAGGGGATCGAACAAAAATAATAAGAAAAATGGGTAATGCAGAAACTCATTGATATCACTTTTGGTGGAACTACATTCTAAGCCAATATACTGGTAATACGGGGATGATATAAAAACATCATACTAACGCTGCTAGTGAATGCCCTTGGTGCCCAAACTACTCTGTATTTATTTTGTATTTATTTTTAATATACTTGACAGAAAGCATGGCACAGTGGATCAAAAACTAGTCTTGAAGCCAGGAAGATGTGGGTTCAAGTCCTACCATTGACACATCCAGGCAAATAGCTTAACCTCTGTGAGATGTAGGGAACTCCCTAAGAATAAAAATTGCAGAGTAGGTATCAAGTATGTATCCCTCTCGTTATATACACTAATATTTCTACCTATTGTCATTCCCCAATAGAATTTAGCTTCCTCGAGGGCAGGGAGTGTTCCATTTTTTTTTTTTTTTGGTTTTGTATCTCCAGTGCCCAGCACAGTGCCTGATACAAAGAAAACACCAAACAAATTTTTGTTGATTGATTAATTGATTGGGGTACAGACAAAAGTACCACCTAATTATTCCCGCTTTGTAATATGTGGGGTCTCAAAATTCTCTACATTTGTTGAGTCAGTGTCAGGTAGGGAATAATTAATAATAATAATAATGATAATGTCTCCTGGGCATGAAGACTTGATAATGATGCAGGACTCTTCAAAGTAAATGCATTTCCTGTGATCCATTAAGCCTTTTATCCAACTGCCCAATTTCCTTTAAGTAACATTTCCAATTATACGGGATAACCTCTGACCAGAAGCACTATTACTCTTTATAGAAGTCAATGGTTGAGTAATATATGAAACACACAATATTGGTTTGTTGTCCTTGATCATGGAAAAAGACCAAAATGACATCATAATGTCAGGCAGCCATTGTACTAAGTACTGGGGATACAAAGACAGTCCCTGCCCTTGAGGAGTTTACAATCTAATAGGGGAAGACAACACACAAAAGGAAGCTGAAAAGAGGGTCAAGATTAAAAAAAGATGGGGAGGAAGGTCCCCTTTGCAATGATATGATGGAGAAGTCTGAAAAGCAGTCTAGCTGGTGGTAAATGGGGAGAAAACCATGCTAAGCTCCTTCCTTAAACTGAGGCACATGGTGCTGCCCTCTAGTCAGAGGGTACAATTAGAGGAAAACCATGAAAGATTCTGAGAATACAGATATCAGAGAACTATTCCATACCCATGCCACCATAATTTCAGAGGGCTCAAAGTTTTCAACTGAGTTAGAAATAATTAGCACTTGTGAATAAGGTCTGGACATTTCTATTGAATCAATCAATAAATCAATCCATTTAAAAATAAAAAGTCCTTGATTAATTTGGAAAGAGTTGAGGCCATTGGATAGAATGAAGTGACACTATGTAAGAAATATTTTGAGGCCAGCTAAAGAAACTCAGCCACACTCTGAGTCTTCTATAAGACAGTAAAATAGTTTGGGATACATTCAAGTGTCTGGTAGCCTAGAGGAAAGAAAGCAGTTTCAGCCAAAACTCTGAGAGGGAATCTAGTGGAGGTATAGGTAGAGAGAGAGAGAGTTATCCTGTTTCCTCCCTTTACTCATCCCTGTAACCAGAGGAGAACCTTTTGAACTTCAGAAGTTTGGAAGATTTGAATCTGTCATTGGTATATTAGCAGCTTCCCTGCTTACAGTATCTGTATCAGGAACTGAGGACCAAACTAAGCAGGTTGTGAAAAGATAACTTTAGGTCTGTACATACACATTAACAGAAAGGCTACACCATGCCTAAAGGGAACATCTTGAGGACTCCAGATGTTTTACCTTTGGCCACATGTGCTATAAGCTCGACCTCACTGAACTCTGAGTGTACAGATGGGAGAATGTGTCATAAACTTTTGGGAATGATCTTTTATACCAGTTGTTCTTACCATGCTCTTCATAAATATTCCTAACTAAAAGTTAATTGTGTCACTAATTAATATCAATGGATAATCATTGGAAGGAAATACACTGGTGAGGGCTCCTGAGCTATAGAATTAGAAAATCATTCTGAACCACTTAAGGCTACCCCTAGAACCATGAAGGGAGGAGATGTAGTCACTGCCCTATGAGGATCCAGTCTTCCAGTGAGAATGGGGGTTGACTCCAAAGCCTGTGATACATAGGGGTATGAAACATTGTGTCCCAAAATTATTTTTAAGCTATATGTATAATATAATGGTGCTTAAAAATCTAAGAGGTCAGGCAATGGGACATATCCATTGTAAATAAAATACGTGTTAGATGTGCTGGGGGCAAAGAAGTGAGATGATTTTAGGAAAAATACTCTAGAAAAAAATTGGTGAAGTTAAGAACACTTGCGGTTCAATAGAATAAGTACTGGACTTAGAGTCAGAAAGCCATGGTTCAGATTCCATCTCATGCTTACTACCTACGTGACTCTAGGCAAGTCAACTTACACTTCCCCCCTCCCTCAGTGTCTCATTTTTCTCATCTGTACAATGAAGGGGTTCTTTAACTATGATCATACAAATTTTCATCAGTTTTCATGGAGGAGGTGACACTTTGACCTGATCCTCAAAGCAAAATAAGGATCCCAGTGGCAAAGATGGAGCACTATATTATGGTCACAGAGGACAGCCTGTGAAAATGCAAAGGAAGGGGAAGAGAGCATGTGGCATTTGAGGCATAGCTAATAGTGTAATTTTGCTAAAGCACAGAGTATATGAAGGAGAATAATGTAAAGCAAGGTTAGAAATATAGGTTAGAGACAGAGTGGGAAGGACCATAGGTGGTATGCCAAAACAAAACAAAACAAAACATATTTTATTCTAAATATAGTCCTTGAAGATTTTTTAACAGTCAGGTGATATGACCAGGCCTATGCCTTAGAATGGTAATTTTGGCAGTTGTGTGAAAGCCAGATTGAAGAGTTGAGAGGGAGGGAGACTGGCTAAGATATATTCTATTGTAATATTCTAGAAATGGAAAGTGGAGTTGGGAATAGTTGGCTATAGAGTCCAGATTCTGGAAGAGTAGATTTCAAAGGATTTAGAGGAAGGATCAGTAGGGTCCCATGACCTAAAATTTTAAGGGGAGGCTGGAAGGGAATCTCAGGCTTTTAGGAAGGAAATTCTGAAAATACAGAGAGAAACAACATTCACGTGGAAAAATGGAAGACTGGTGAAAAGAAATATTTGGGGGACTTTTGGTGCCAGGATGGCAGAGTGAGGAAGGAACACTCTGAAGCCCTCCCAAATTCTCTTCCAAACAACTAGAAAACCATCTCAGAATTGGTCTAGGAGCAGGGAAACAGCTTACCAGTCCAGCAAGAAAGGTCTGTCTCATTGGGGTGGGAGGGGAGAAAAGTCCAAGAGCAGCAGCAGCAGCAGTAGTGGCCAGCTTCACAGCAGGGAACCTGCAATCCACCAGCAAGGCCCTGCCCTCCTGCAAACCAGCAGCCCCTTAGGCAAGTGGTCAGTCTAAGCAGCACAGCAAGGCCCCACCCTAGCGACCCCACCCCCAGTACAAGCTACCAACTAGGCCTTGACCCCATTGCTGACCAGTAGTAAAGCCCTGCCCTGGGCCAAGACAAATCCAGAAAGTATATGAACACAACTATAAAATACTTTTCAAACAAATAAGGTCAGATCTAAACAATTGGGAAAGTATCAATTGTTCATGGGTAGGCTGAACCAATATAATGAAAAGGACGTTTCTACCTAAATTAATCTATATATTCAGTGCCATACCAATAAAACTATTAAAAATTATTTTATAAAGCTAGAAAAAAATAAAATTCATCTGGAAGAACAAAAGTTCATGGATATTAAGGGAATCAAAGAAAAATAAATGCAAAAGAAGGTGGTCTAGCCATGCCAGATCTCAAATTATATTATAAAACAGTAATTATCAAGACAGTCTGGTATTGGCTAGGAATTAGTGTAGTGGATTAGTGGAATAAATTAGATACAAATTACACTATAGTAAGTGCTATATTATTCCAATGTATGATAAACTCAAAGATTCAAACTTTTGGAACAAAAACTCATTATTTGATAAAAACTTCTGGGAAAACTGGAAAATAGTGCGGCAGAAACTAGGTATAGACCAATATCTCACACCCTATACCAAGATAATGTCAAAATGGGTACATGAATACACATGAAGGGTTATGCCATAAGCAAATTAAGAGATCACATCAAATTTATGGAACTATGGAGAGCATTACAAAATGTAAAATAATTTTGATTATATAAAATTATTTTTTGCACAAAGGAAAACAATGCAACCAAAATTATAAGGAAAGTAGAAAACTGGGGAAAATTTTTGCAACAAATTGATAAAGGCCTCATTTCTCAAAAATACAGAGAACTGAATCAAATGTATAAGAATAAGGGGCAGCTAGGTGGCACAGTGGATACAGCACTAGCCCTGGATTCAGGAGGACCTGAGTTCAAATCCTGCTTCAGACATATAACACTTACTAGCTGTGTGACCCTGGGCAAGTCACTTAACCCCATTGCCTAGCCAAAAACAAAATGTATAGGAATACAAGATGTTTTCCAATTGATAAATGGTCCAAGGATATGAACACGCAGTTTTCAGATGAAGAAATCAAAGCTATCTATAGACATATGAGAAAAATGCTCCAAATCGCTATTTATCAGAGAAATGCAAATTAAAACAACTCTGACGTACAACTCACACCTATCAGAGTGGCTAACATGACAAAAAATGGAAAACGTTGGATGTTGGAGGGGATGTGGGAAACCTGGGACACTAATGCATTGTTGGTGGAGTTGTGTGATGATCTAACCATTCTGGAGAACAGTTTGGAACTATGCACAAAAGGCTATAAAGCTACAAATACCCTTTGATCCAGCAATAACACTGGTAGGTCTGTATCACAAAGACATCAAAAAAAAAGGGAAAAGGACATATTTGTACTAAAATATTTATAGCAGCACTTTCTGTGGTGGCTAAGAATTGGAAATCAAAGCAAGCTGTCTTAGGAAAGGGGTAGGGGAGGGACAAAAATTTGGAACTTTAAATCTTATAAAAATGAATGTTTAAACTATCTTTATATGTAATTGGAAAAAATAAAACACTATTAAGTGGAAAAAAGAATAAAATGTCATCTCTAAAGTTAAAAAAAAAAGAATTGAAAATCAAAAGGATGTCCATCAATTGGGGAATGGCTAAACAAGCTATGATATATGACTGTAGTAGAATATTATTGTGCTATAAGAAATGACAAACAGGATGATTTAAAAAAAAAACCTGAAACAAGTGACATGAACTGATGCGTAGTGAAGCGAACAGAACCAGGATAACATTGAATACAAAAACAGCAATATTGTTTGAGGAAGAACTGTGAATGACTTAGTTATTCTTAGCAATACAACTATCTAAGACAATCCCAAAGGACTAAGGATGAAGCATATTATCTGCCTCCAGAGAAAGAACTGATGTTATTTGAATACAGACTGAAGCATGCTATTTTTCTCTTTTTTTAAAAATTTTTTCTTTTATTCAAGTCTTCTTGTACAAAATGACTAATATGGAAATGTTTTACATAATTACACATATGTAACCTATACCTCATTGCTTACCGTCTTGGGAAGGGAGGGCAGAGAGAGGAATAGAATTTGGAACTAAAAACTTTAAATAAAAAGGTTAAAAAACTGAAAAAAAAAATTAGAAAAAATGAATGACCAGAAAAGAAAGTAAGTTGGTTATATAGCGAGAGTAAGAGATGGTCAGTGTATAGTCTACCAATGTGATCATTGAATTACATTGAATCACAGTAGCCTCTGTCAAATCCCACCCACTAAAATCATCAGTCCCTGCCCAATTCACTAGTACTTAAGTGTGTTATAGCCACAGTGTCTCCATTTATAAAATGAGAATATTATCTGTGCCTATCTCATGTTTATATTGTCAGTACAAAGAAAATAATGGGTTTTTTGTTTGTTTTTTTTAGCTCTGTTGGGGAAAAACTAGAATAGCTTCAGTTTCTATAGTCTGATGCAATTTTGCTATTACTGTACCTGATTTCATATAAAAATTCTAAAAAGTCACAATTTTTAAAAATGGAGAGACCTTCAGGGATGCACAGAGAACTCATTGATAACCTTAGACTTTAAAAATCCATGTGCAGAAGATTGAAGGAAGATATGAAAGCACTATCTGGTTCCACAAGAACAGTGTCAGCAATGCTAGTGCTCAGAAAGAGCTGAGGTGGTGAAGAATGTCCAGGGCAACAAAGTGGTTTTGTGAGGATTTTTGTCTGTTGTTTGGGGAAAGAGGAAAATCAAAGACAGAGAAAGGAAGGGAACAAGTATTTATTAAATGCTTGCCATGCACTTTACAAGTCTTATCTTATTTGATCCTCCCAGCAACTCTGGGAGGTAGGTGTTATCATTTTCCCCATTTTGCAGATGAGGAAATTAAGGCAGTCAGAAGCTCAGTGACTTGCCCAGGGTCACACAGCTACTAAGTATCTGGGGCTGGATTTGAATTCAGAGATCTTCCTGACTCTAGGCCTAGCATTCTATCCACCACACCATCTCGCTGCCCTTAATGTAACTGTAGGTTACAATAAAACATAGCTTACATTTACTAGCTGCAGGGTTCTGGTCAAGTCAGTTAACCTCTGTCTGCCTGAATTCCTCATCTATAAAATGGGGATAAACATAGCACTTCCCTCCCAGGGCTGTTGTGAGGATTTCCTCACTGGACATCTTTATGTAAAGTCTGAAACACTGTTTGGTGGAAGGGTGCAGGGAATCATGCTCGCACATATATTGGAATACATGGACTCAAAGATCTCCTTTAACTAGAAAATTCTGAGTCCTTAATTACCATGTCTGACCATGTCACTTTCCCCATTTTCACTTTACAGTCTGTTTCTTGTTAATCTAATATTGGTATTTGGGAAAAATCATTTGTGATCACTTGTCTGATAGAAACTAGGCTGGATTCTCTGCCATTGGAGAATAAGGGGAACATGTCTTTCATGCTACAGAGGTAGACAGTTTGGCCTTAAAAGTGTAAATTTCCATGGAGCCTTCTGAGCCAGGGCAGATTTCCAGGTTCAGGTGGAGAACCAAGTGAAATTCTTCAGATTTACAGGGTCTTGACCCAAAACTTTGAAAAGTCGAATGACTTTTCCCTTGGAATCTTGGAATTTGCCAGGAAGGAAATCTGGAGCCAGAGAGTTGTAGATTCAAATGAATGGAAAACATGCATGACAGGATCATGAGCTGAAGCAGCTGACTTTCAGAGATCTCTCTAGGAGAAGTTGGATTTCTCCCATTGAGTCTCATTGGCAACAAAAGGCCTGCCCAGGGAGTCTGGGTAATAGCACTGTGAAACAGTAGAATGGGAACTTTGAGAAAATGAGGAAGCTCATTGAAAATAAAGCATTTTTACCTCTGTAATTCACAGAGAAATCCTGACTGATTTTCTGTCTCTCAGGTAAATGTAAGACTCTCCCAGTTGTTGAGGCAGAATGATGACTTCAGAGGCAGCATGGCTTAGTGGACAGAGAGCTAGGCTCATTTTCGGGAAGGCCTGGGTTTGAGACTTACCTCTGACGTGTACTTGGACGTGTGATCTTAGGAAAGTGAATTAATGTCTGCTCAATCCTAGGTAATATGCTAAGGTTATTAAGTTGTAGAGTTGGGGCCCGTCTGCCTTGGTAGAGACTGTCTTCATTTGGGAGGTCCCAATAATTAAATTATGGGTCCTGTCCAACCCAAATCCAAGATAAGAACAACAATAAATCCAGGGGCAGCAAAGATTCTCTGGGGTGGACTATAATAATCCTCATTTACCAGGTATTCTCAAAATGGGATGGAGAAGCTATTAATCATCTCTTCAGGCATTTCCCATCTTAACAAAAGAATCATGACAGTTCACCTCATCAGAGCATGAAGATTCTTGCCTGAACCTATAATCTGGAGTTGTTTTCTAGTCAAAAAGCTTGACAGGTTAGTGGTGGCAGGTTATTAATATTTGTGTGTCATACAGTACAATATTAGATTTGTTGCTTGGCTGGGGGTTTGTCTAGACTGGGTTGTTTTATTAGATAGCAGCTGACATAATGTGTTGTTTGCATCCCAAACTGAACTCCCTGTGTGTCCTTGGGAGTTAAGACAGGATCTGGTCAGTCTAAACTAGACTGAGAAATTGCTTGTGCAGCTGGGATCCTTGTAGATAAGTGGACCATCTTATCTTCATGGCTTGGTTGTTCCCCAGGGAAAAGAATATGGCTTTTGCCATCACTTTGCTCCTCCCATTCAGGAGGGGTTTTGTCCTTTTCCCACCTTTACTGCACCTTTCCCCCTCCTAAGCCACACCCTTTTAGGTGGAGATTTGTGTTTTCTCCCCCTTCCTTTGTCTATATAAATATGCAAACTTCTGTATGAATTGTGAACTCTTTCAATTCCATGTACATGTTCATTTCTCTTTTGTGACAAACCTAGTGAAGTTGTGATTCCCTGTGGACAGTATACACGCATAAACAGTCCTCAAAATCAGTGTGATTAAACTTTAATAGCTGAAAACAATACTGAGAATTTTGGGATACCCAATATAAAAACAGGCCTAAGATCTCATCATTCTAGAGAGCTCAAGGTGAAGAACATCTTCTATCAATGCATATCTACACCTTGTCCCCACCTGTAGCCTTCAAGAAAGCAGCTTCTGAGGGGCAGCCAGGTGGTGCAGTGGATAGAATACCGGCCCTGAAGTCAGGAGTACCTGAGTTCAAATCCAGCCTCAGACCAAACACTTGACACTTACTAGCTGTGTGAACCTGGGCAAGTCACTTGAACCCAATTGACTAACAAAAAAAGAAAGAAAGAAAGAAAGAAAGAAAGAAAGAAGAAAGAAAGAAAGAAAGAAAGGAAGAAAGAAAGAAAGAAAGCAGCTTCTGCATAGTCACAGAACTGCTATGTATCAAAGATATGACTTGAAGCTGGGCTTTCCTAACTCCAAGACCATCTCTCAATCCATGATGGTAGCATACTGCCGCACACATAAATGCACACTTATATATGCACATACATACATATGGACATGTATATAATTTTGCTCCAGAAAAATGGGATAATCAAAGGAATTGCAAACATAGATAAATTAACTCAGAACAAAGTATCAGATAATTGTTATCTCATATGGTTTTTCAGTTTTAGATGCAAAATAAATCATCTGGATATGCCTGAAAAAAAATCATGCCAAGTTAATAGCCTCATGAAAGTTTTGTCACTACTGCCCATCCTCTAATAACATTCTGAGGATAAAGTTTGGTGTACAATCATTTCAGATTTCAACTTGGCCATTGTTAGTATTGTAGCTTTTTAAAATATTTCCCCTGATATCTTTCCTGTGTAAATAAATATGTCCCAGGGACTCTTTGGTAAATGAGATCAACTAACGTAAAACATTAAATTATTCATGTCCATGGGAGACCCACAGGGACTTTGTTCTCATTTGTATAGAAATCAAAATAAATATTTTGATGCAGAAAAAGGGCCATCAGCACCTGAAACCATTTCAAGAATTATATTATGAGCTGAAATTTGTTCTTAATGAGGAAAACACATTAAAAATAAAAATATAAGCAGAAGTGGCAATAGTCTGAAATTAACCTGGATCTCTACCACAGTGTTAAATGAGACACTGGTTTTCTTGATATGAGTTTACTGCACAGGCTAACTAATTTCTCATTTAATGTCAAACTGGGGAAGGTAAGGCAGGAGACATGACCTTAATCAAATTGACCTTTCTTTGTTTCACTAGTGTTTAGCACAGTCTGTGGCATGTAGCATGCTTGATGACTGATGTGACACTGACTGTGACTTACCTGACCAATCAGAACCAGGAGATGGCCACATCACCTTAGCGTTATAGAATTTTAGGACCAGAAAGGATGGACAATGATGAGTAGTGAAAAGAGCATTGAATTGGGAGTGAGAGGACCTGGAGTCGCATCCAAGTTCCACCACTTATTTCTTATATGTCCTCTGGCAAGTTTCTTCCTTGCTCTGTGGGAAAATGAGGGCATTTACAGGATCACAGATTTAAAGTTGGAAGGGCCCTCAGAGGCCCTTTAATAGAAGTCCCTCATAAAGGAGCCTCAGGATCAGGCAAGTTAAATTACTTGCCCAGGATCACATGGGTAAATAAGCAGAAGATATGGGAGTGCCTCTGATTACAGAATATGGGTTCTTTCCACTCATCGCAGCCATAACGACATAATCATCTTAAAGATGAAGACACTATGGGATGGGAAGACATGACAAATTTAAATTCAGATAGCATGAGAGGAGAAAGGCAGGAACTAGAAGATGGAACTCCCAACACTTTATCTGGTGCTCTAGACTCCATGATGATCAAATTATGCTCAACCAGCTTATTTAAGAAATTACAAAACACTGCTGGGGTCTATTGTGGGGCAGGCTCTCCTCCACACACACATATTCTGTATCATGTTTGGACACTTGGCAGTATCCATGAGGGCAGCTAGCTAGCACAGTGCATAGAGCATGGCTTGGAATCAGGAAGACTCCTCTTCCTGAGTTCAAATCTGGCCTCAGACACTTATTAGCTGTTTGACCCTGGCAAGTCACTTAACCCTGTTTGCCTCTGTAAGATGAGCTGGAGAAGGAAATGGCAAAACACTCCATTATCCTTGCCAAGAAAAACTCAAAATGGGAACACAAAGAGTCAGACACCACTAAAAATGACCCAACAGCAACAGTGCCCATGAAGAAGCTGGCATCTTCCAAACCTACATTTATATATTACATGGCCATACACAACATACCCAAGATGTTTTTTTTCTCTCTGTAATAGCAAGGGGATATAATTACAGTGTGAGGAACAGCAAGGCCATTGTCACTGTATTGCAGAGTATGTGGAGGTGAGTAAGGTGTAAGAAGACTGGAAAAGTAAGAAAGGGCAAGATTATCAAGGCCCTTGGATACCAAAAAGAGGATTTATATTTGATCCTGGAGGTACTAGGGAGCCACTAGAGTTTATTGAGTAGAGGAGTGACATAGTCAAACCTGGGTTTTAGGAAAATCCCTTTGGTAGCTGAGTGGAGGATAGACTAGAGTGGGGAGAGGAGATGGGCAGACCCAATAGCAGGCTTTTGCGGTAGTACAGGGATGAAGTGATAAAAGCCTAAACTAGGTTGGTGACATTTTCAAGGGAGAGAAAAGGATATATATTGAAATTTATTGGGAAGGTACAAAAGGTAAGATTTTGCAAAGGGTTTAAAATTCTAAAATGAGAAGATGAAACTTTTTGATCAGGGAAGTACCATGGAAAACATTGACAAAAAAAGATACATAGAGATAATTTAACTATCAAAGTCTCAAAGAATATGAAAAATAAAAAAAAATTAAGTTCAGTAATGCAGGAAGTAACAAAAATGGTTCAGATATTTGGCCAGAGATAACAAAGCATTGATCAAAATAGATCCATAGATTATTGATGTGGAAAAATATGCTTGAAACTCCAGAAAATTTAGTGGTAAAATTTAACAACTTCAAAAACAAACAAAAAATTTCACAAGAAGCCAAGAGAAAGACTTTCAAATATGATATGACTCTGCAACCACAGAAAATCAGAAAAGAGATTGGAAAACATATTTTTAAAAAGCAAAGGAGTCCAATCTCAAACCCAAAGTAAGCTATGCTGCTAAGTCACACCTAAAAATAGGTGGGCCTTCATAAAACCAAGGCATTTGAAGCATTCCTGCCCCCAAGCCCTTTGCCCCACTCTGTACATTCAGAGGTGTTCAGAATATTATATCTGCAAAATCAATGTCTAACGAACAGGAATATGAGAAAGGTAAATAAATACAATGATCAAAAACATAAAATAATAAAATCAGTTTTTCATATTCATAAAGGCACAAAAAGGGTTGAAGTGGTTAAAGATTTAAGGAAGAATTTAAAGACTCAGAAATAGGCATGGAGGAAGAGGTAAATCAATACTTCACTGATTAAATCCTGTGACCCATCCCCTACCACAAGGAAATCAATATCTTTTGTGGGAGGGAAAGTACAGGAGGAAGCTATAATGAATGGGGAGAGGAGAGGTAGAATATAGAGGGGTTCTGGAGAGGCAACTCCACTAAGTCCACAAGTGAATAGTGAAAGGAAAATAATCCCTTCAGTCTCTCAAAAAGAATAGATTCTGAGAGAGAAAAGACAAAAACAATGATGGGAGGGAGGATGGAGATACAATATGGAAGCAGAAGAGGATTCTTACCCTGGAAGGGGAAAATAAAGAATATTATTTATTAATAATGTGTTCATCAGGGTACAAATATATGTCTATGGTAAGAGACAGGAGCCTTATAACAGGTTTCATGAGGAGGGAATTTGCACATTAGGAAAAAATATTCTCTAAGAAAAACCTGTCCTAACCAAGTACACATTGCACCTCAGAATAAGATGCATGCGTCCCAAAGGACTACCAGCACCCAAGATAAAATGGAGAATGTGAAATTAGAAATAGAATAACCTGACTTAGTGGACTTCAAGTTTTGTGGAACTGTGCTATATAAGATCTTGGTTACATTATGAACCTAATCCACATCCCTCTTCAGAAGCCAGGAGGGTATAGAGAGGATTATGCCCTGGAGGTATTAGGGGTGGGGTGCTATATGTTCTTGCTATACCTTTGAAGCAAACGTTTCTTTGTAAAAGCTAATCTGATTTGAGTTGTTAAATGGAACTGAGGCTCTGGAGACCTTCTGAAATGAAAAGAACACAATCATTTAGGGCTTGAACTGATGGCAGAAATTAACACCCCTCCCTAACCTCCTTCAGTGTACTGGAAAACCTGGGTGGGAGGGAGGATGGAATATAATAGATTTGAACTTCAGGAAGTGGCTGTCAGAGTAGTCACTGTTACATAAAGAAGGAAAAAATAAAGGTTATAGTACATAAATCAGAGAATATAATTCAGAAAAGATTAGAAGAAAAGAAAAATAATGAGGACGAGGACAAAGCTAAGGAAAACTTCTAAGAAAAGGTTTCAGCAAAAGAATGTCATCTTAACTTAAGAAATTGGGGTGGGGAAGGAGGCAAGATTTCAAATCACATACTTAAATGGACTAAAAAAAACAGGTCAAAAGAGAGGGAGAAATAAACAACAAACAGAGTAAGTTGAGAGGAAAATATGAAAATTAGAAGAAAAATAGATGAAAATGAGGGAAGTAGAGGAGGAGAGACTGTGAAGATTATAAACAAAATTAACAACTGGTTTTCAAATTAGAATAACAAACTGAAAGATTTTTTTTTCTAACCTGATCAAACAGGAGAAAAGAAAATCAGACTGGCTCCCTCTTGCCTGCTTCCTCACAAAACCAAACAATATAAAACCACAAGGAAAATGAAAGGAACCTACTATACTCAACTGCATTAGCTATAAAAAGAATATACTAAGAAATGGAAAATTACATGAAAATAAAAATGTCTAAAATTAACTGAATAAGTAAGGCAAAGAAAGAGAAGAAAACAATAGAATGGGAAAACAAGAAATCGCTTCAAGAAAAACTAGGGATGGCAAGGGAAAGTTTTATGCAAAAATGTGCATCATAAAAGACAAAAATGGTAGGAATTTAACAGAATCAAGAGATTAAGAATAGGTGGCAAGAATACACAGACCTGTACAAGAAAGATCTTAACATCACTGATAACCACAATAGTGTAGTTACTGATATAGAGCCAGACATTCTGGAGAATGAAGTCAAGTGGGCCTTAGCAAGCATGGCTAGCAATAAAATTAGTAGAGGGAATGGAATTCCAGCTGAGCTATTTAAAACCCTAAATGATGATGCTGTTAGAGTGTTGCCCTCAATATGCCAGCAAATTCAGAAAACACAACCATGGCCACTGAATTGGTAAAGATCAGTTTATGCAATAATCCTAAAAAAGGTAATGCCAAAGAATGTTCAAATTACTGAACAATTCAACTCATGTCACATGCCAGCAAGGTTATGCTTAACATTCTGCAAGCTAGGTTTCAAGCAATATGTGAAGCGAGAATTACCAGAAGAACAGGCTGGTTTTTGAAGAGTCAGAGGAACCAGAGACCAAATTGTTAACATTCTCTGGATTATGAAAAGGCAACAGAGTTCCAGAAAAAAGAAAAAAAATCTACCTTTGCTTCATTGCCTACATTAAAGCCTTTGACTATATGGATTACAATAGAATGTGATTAGTCCTCAAACATACGGGAGTACTAAATCATCTTGTCTTTTTTACGCCTTTATACCAGCCAAGAAGCAACAGTTAGAACTGAACATGGAACAACTGATTGGTTTTAGATTGGGAAAGGAGTATGATGAGGCTGTACATTGTCACCTTACTTATTTAACTTATATGCAGAGTACATCATGTGAAATGTCAGGCTGGATAAATCAGAAGCTGGAACTGACATTGCCAGGAGAAATAGCAACAATCTCAGATATGCAGATATTAACTAGCTTGATGTCAGAAAGTGAAGAGGAATTAAGAAGTCTCTTGATGGGGGTAAAAGAAGAAAGCATGAAAGCTGGCTTGAAGTTTAACATCAAAAACACTAAGATCTTGGCAACTTGTCCCATCACTTTCTGGCAAATAGAGGGAGAAGAAATGGAAACAGTATCAGATTTTATATTCTTGGGCTCAAAGATCATTGCAGACAGTCACTGCAGCCATGAAATTAAAAGACACTCACTCCTTGGAAGGAAAGCTATGGCAAATCTGGAGAGATGGCATACTAAAAAGCAGACCTCACCTTGCTGACAAAGGTCTGTATAAATCAAAGCTATGGCCTTTCCTGTAGCAATGTATGGCTGTGAGAGTTGGACTATAAGGAAAACTGAGCACCACATAATTGATGCTTTTGAATTGTGGTACAAGAAAAGACTTTTGAGAGTCCCTTAGATAGCAAGGAGGTCAAATCAGTCAATATTTAAAGAAATTAACATAGGTTGTTCACTGGAAGGTCAAACATTGAAGTTGAAGCTTAAATACATTCGCCACATAATGAGAAGGCAGGATTCATTGGAAAAAAACCTGATATTGGGAAAGATTGAAGGCAAAAAGAAAAGGGGATAGCAGAGGATGAGATGGATAAATAGCATCATGAAAACAATGAACATGAACTGTATAACATGTCAAATTGTTTGCCTATTCATTGGAGGGAGAGGGAGGAGAGATTTTGGAACTCAAAATTTGAAAAAAAAAGTCAAAGTTGTTTTTACATGTAATTGGGGAAAAATAAAGTATGAAATAAGGGGGTAAAAAATGAACATGAACTGGGAGAGTTCTACAGAGTAGAGAAGTGGATCCTGGAATGCTGTAGTCAATGGGGTCACAAAGAATTAGACATGACTGAGCAACTGGACACCACCAAATATTGGAGGGGTGTGTACTGCTCATGGTTTGGTCATATGAGTACAGATTTAGGAACTGTTTTGATCAAATTACCAAAAAGATACTTCATAAAATGAAAAAAATAACATTTATTTTGGGAAAGAATGAAAAAAGAAGTATAAATGAAAGGGGAATAGCACTTCTGGCCCTAAAATTTTATTATAAATAAAAGAATAATTGTATTTAGAACAGTTTATAAATATAAAAAGTAGATTACTATGAAAAAATACATATAAAGAATCAGAAATATTCAAGCTTAATAATCCAATATCCGATACACTGAGAAGAAAAGTTACTTGGAGGAATGAATTCTCCATTTTTACAAAAATAGCTGGGAAAAGCAAAAAGAAGCTTGGCAGAAATTAGATTTAGACCAACATTTTATACCATTTACTATGTATGATAAGCTAAAATGGATAGATGACCCAAATATTAAAGATTACACTATGAAAAAAAATTAGAAGGTAGGTACCTTTCATAACTATAACTGGAGGGAGAATTCTTAACCAAACAAGTCATAGCAATTACAGAGAAAAATGGATAATTTATATTGCATTAAGTTAAAATATTTTCCATGCAAAAATAATAAAATTAGATTAAGAAGAAAAACCTCTTATAAGGAAAAATCTTTGCATCAAATATGTCTGATTAGCATATGATATTTAAAAACGTAGTGATTTAACAGGCATGTATAAGACCAAGAATTATTCATCATATCAAAGGATATAGTCCTACAGTTCTCAAAGATGAATAGCAAACTATTAAAAACCACATGAAATATTGTTTGAAATGATTCATAATAAGAGAAATGAAGAATCAAAACAGCACTGTCAGTCAGCATTTATGAAGTACTTACCATGTGTGAGGTACTGAGCTGAGTTCTGGGGACATGAAAAAATGCAAAAATAATTCCTACTCTCAAGTAGCTCATATTCTAATGGGGGAGACAACATGGAGCAACTATGTACAAACAACATATATACAAGATATGTTGGAAGTAGTCTCAAATGACAGGTATTAAGATTTTAAATGATAAAAGATAGAAATAGTTAATTTTGGAGATGGTGCTGGACAAAAGGCACACTTAATGTGTTTATGGAATGGTGAATTCTTCCAACTGTTCCGGAAAGCAAGTTGAAATTACAGTTTTAAAAAAGTAATTAAAATGTCCATTCTCTTTGAACCACAGATTCTACTGCTGTGCACAAATCCCAAGAAGGTAAAAGACACAATGAAAAGTTCTGTATACAGTAAAATTTTCATAGTAACTTTTTTCTTCTTTTTTTTTTTTAGTGGCAATAAAGAATTGAAAACAAAGTACTTACCCAACTGATTATGGAATGGCAAAACAAATTGTGGTAAATGATTGTAATAGAATTTTACCTGTTATAAGAAATGACAAATCCGAAGAATTCAGAGAAGCATAGGAAGAGTTATATGAGAATTATTTGAACTGACACAGGGTGAAATAAAAGCAGAACCAAGAAAACAATATTCGCAAGGACAACAATTTAAATTGAAAGCATATAAAGGAGATAAAAACAAAAGAAGAGAAAAGAAGTTAAAATCTGAGTAGCTATAATGATCAAATATGACCCCGAATCAAAGCTGAGAAAATGCATTTCACACAGGTGATATGCTGTTTACTGCTACTTACTTTCCTTTTCTGTTCATTCATTCATTTATTTATTTATTGCTCTTTGTAAAAGGGATAACTTGCTGGGTAATGAAAGGTATAAATTTGCAAATGGGGTGATATAAAAAGAAAAGACATCCATTGAAGAGCCAATTTAATATTTTAAAGAATTTTTTGATATTTTTGTTTTCATATTACCTTCATTTTCAAATATATCCCTCTCCCACAACATAGAAAGTTGTTTTTGCAAATAGCAAAATTTAAAATTAATTACAATTAATTAATCATTAACTTAATAATAATTAATTGTTAATTATAATTACAAAATTCCTTACATAAGGAAATAAAAAGAAACAGTTCAAATAAACCACATAAACTGAGTCTGATAGCAAATCCCACATTCCGTACCTATACCTTCCAACCTCTGCAAAGAAGAGAGTGAGGTGCATTTTTTCCATCCTCTTCAGGGTCAGGCTTGTTGATTACAATTACACAGCATTCAGATTGATTTTATTTTATTTTGTATTTTCCATTTATAATGTTATTGTAGTCATTGTGCATATTATATGCTTTCCTGGTTCTGCTTTCCATTTCATCAATTCACATCTTTCCATGTTTCTAAGAATGCTTCACATTCACAACTTACATTATAGTTAGTAGTTCATTATATTCAGGTGCCACAATTTGTTCAACTATTCCTCAGAAAATGGACGTCTACTTTGCAGTTTTTTGCTAGCACAAAAAAACATGATTATGTTGATGTATATCACTTATTTGCCTAACAATTTCCCCTCTAGTCATAGCAGTGAAATCCACCCTATCTGGTTCCCTTTTAACTTTTTTTTAATGATGTAGCCTACATAGCAAGAAATCTAGAGGAAGGTCCTCTCCATCTCATTGGGTAGACAACCCTATGTAAGATTAACAAGAAAACATGGATAAGAGCTATATAAAACATGAAGGCAAAGCTGGGCTATGATCTAAATCTATGAGACTGCAGTTCCATGCAAGTATTAAAGTACTTTCATTTATATAGTCATCTCGTTCATCACAGAGGCAGCAAGGTGGAGCTGAGCCCGGAGTCAGGATGATTTGAGTTAAAATCTGGTCTTACTAGATGTGTGATTTTGGATGAGTGAATTCATCTCTATTTGCCTCAGTTCCCTCAACTGTAAAATGGGGATAATAATTGAGGTTGATGTGAGGATTAAATGAGATAATATTTGTAAAGAGTTTAACAAAGTGCTCAGCATATGGTAGGCATTATATAAATTGTGATGGTGATGGTGATGATGATGATGATGATGATGATGATGATTATGATGATGACATAATAGAGAAATAGATTTGGGTTCAGAAATACCTGGGTTTAAATACCACCAGCACCTCTGACATTTATTAACTGTGTGATCCTGGGCAAGAAATCTGATTTCTCTGGGTTCCACTTTCAAGCTGGACTAATGGAACTCTAAGTTCCTTTCTAATCAATCCTAAATCTATTGATTCTATGATAATAGCAGATGTGGAGGCAAATGTCACATTAGCTATGAAGGAATTTACCAACAGATCCTTTTTCAACTGAATGAGTAAGCTCTGGCAGTGAAGTCTCAAAGATTCAGTTTGGGCCCCCTTGAGTTTGAGGAATTATCCTCACAAATGAAGTCCCAGTGCCATGCCATTGTGTTTTCTTTGCCTATGAGACAATCCTGGTACATATGAATCATTTTAATCCCCCAACACACACACACACACATTTTCCCCCTTTTTGATCCTTCTGAGGGGAATTTAGCTTTTTTTTTTCCTCACTGCTTATTAAATATCAAACTTGGTTGAACTAGAAATCTTCTGCACAGTTGCTATCTGGACAGCTCAAACAATGGAAGTTCATTCATCAAATAGAACCCGAGTCTGCATTACAGTCTTCTCTTTGCTTTCCTGCCATTTAGGAATTTTAGACTTTCATTGAAAAATCCACCTTAGATGGGAATGCTCCATTAGCCTACACAGGTACTAACTAAACAATGATAATTCTTGGGAGCTTTTCCAAAAGATATGGGTTTATCAGCTGGTATTTCAGAGGTGGCAGTGGTACTAGAGGTGTAGCAGCTGTTTCTTCAGCACCCCTCTCCAGAATTAGCAGATAATTTCTTTCAGGATGCTAGGAGATATAATAACTGCAGGAATTGCCATAGAGACTGGGACATATTCATCAGTAAATCAAAGGTTGGGAAACAAATACTCTAAAATGTGTAATTATGGATGGAAATGGCACAAATACCATCTCTTTACAAAATGCCATATGTGTTTGATCCCTGGGCAACTGTGACTATGAGATAAAAAGTGTTTGACGCAGGGACCAGTAAATTACTTTCAATTGTCAGAAAAGAACTGATTGGTTTGCTTCAGGGGTCTTTCCATTTGCAAATGTAAACATGAATAATGGGTTTGATCTCATTGTAGGCCTGAGGCAAACTGGAACATTGTTGGCTTGGGGCCTAGAATGAGTCTATATTGGAGTAGCTGGCTCATTCCACAGAGGAAAAGAATATATTCAGGCGGACTCTGCTCCACAGGAAATGCTCTCATGCTCTAGGGATCAGAATATGCACATCCTAGGGACCAGTTGAGCTTATAATCTGATGCTATGGATCACTCAGAGTCTGAGGGCTCAAATAAATAATCCAATTAATAAAAAATATATTCAAATACCACAAACTCCAGATAAAGCAGTTTCTAAAGTAATTAAAAAGTGATTCAGGAAGATAAAAGCTTCTGTCTAAGGGTCAAATCAACAAATATTTATTAAGTTCCTACTGTTTTTAGTATTAGAGATACAAAGCAAAGCAAAAAAAGTAATTAATAGTCCCTACCCTCAAGGAGCTTACGGTCTAGTGGAGGAGATAACATGAAAACAACTATGTACAAATAAGATATATACAGGAAAAATAGGAGTTACTTCAAAGGGAGGGTACTAGGACTAAGGAGAGTCAGGAAAGGGAAGTTAAAAGCAGTTGGCATGGAGGTTCCCTGGGATCTCAGGAGTTCTCCACTTAAAAACATGTTTCTATGTTTCTTGCTGTATAGGCCCATAACAGGGTTCCTATTCAATCCACCCATGCACAAAATTAATCCAAACTGTCCCCCAGCTTCTTTGATCACAAAGGGATCAAAGTGGGAGTGTGGAAGACAGAAGGTTAACTTTCCAATTCCACCAGTATCTTGGTCCAAACATCCCACTTGGTTGATAGGTTGGGATATAGGATTTCTTGTTATGGATTCATCATGTACACAGATTGAGACACATAACACATTTGGTAAGCATTTCAGTTTGGTCTCAATTCTGTCTCTAATTTCACATTTTAGTGTGTTTGTTTTCTAACCCTTGGTTTTTTTTTTCAGATGAGATCATCACTCCCTACGGTTATAGTTTGTTTTTATTCCTCCCATGATCAGAGAGGCCACTGAAGACTCTCATATTTTTCTGGCCATGTTTTAGGATAGTTCTATATTGTCTTCAATGTATAACAAAAGAGTTTTTCATTGATGATATATGGCTCAAACAAAAGCCTCCCATCTATATTTGACCATAGGAAGAATTTCTTTGCTGAGCTAAAACATTCATAGGGGAACTTATATTTTCTGAGGTATAGTATTTAGGTAAAATAGTAATAAATAGTAGTAAAAATGGTAGTAATAAGAAAAAGGCAGTATGAAGTTGTGGATAAGGAATTGGTCTGGGAGTCAGGAAGATGTGGGTTTTAATTCTATCTCTGATACATACTGGCTATGTGACCAGGAAAATGTCAGAGTCTTTTCAGTGCCTATAAGCAACTTTCTAAGTCAGCTAATATGTATTGGCTAAGGGATTCTTCCTATCAGGTGTTCCTTTGGATAATTAAATCATAGATATGGTCCTATATTAAGAAAGGCTCATTTTCCTTTTTGAATAAATTTTCTGAAGGTGGAATGATCTTCTTCAAGAGGTGGTATAGAGGAGACCCCTTCCTTGGAGATCTAGGAACAAAGTCTGGATGACTATTTGTTATTTGTGTTATAGTAGAGATTTCCTTTACATGTGGGCTGGACTAAATGGTCACTGAGATGCCTTCCAATTCCCAAATTCTGTGATGCTGTGATATGGTATTTGAATTGAGTCTCAACTCAGAAACTTGGGCAACATGTCTAAAATACTTATCTTGGTAGTTGAACATTTGCGAGCGTTCTTACTGCAAGTTCCCAAAAGGAAATCTTTAAACAATAAAATCGGCAATAATGTCTTTTTGTCCATGATGAGAGCAGCCCAATGTCTCATCATCAAGGTCCCCCAATTCACTTACAGTTCCAGTCAAGACAGTCACTGCTCTCAAAGAGCTGATGTTCACATTGGGGAGACAACATATATGGGCAGATGAATATACCCATGAAGTGATTTACTTCTACATGCCCTCTGCTGGCACGAGCCTTTTCAAAGCCTGCTATTCTTTCTGATGCAGCTATATCTCTTTACACTCAGAGCTTACTCTAGATCTAGCAGTCTACAATGCTTCCTGGACAATCCAAGAATTACCAACAAAGAGCCCATGAATTTTCTTCTCCCATGAACTATCCAGTTGTTAATTTCAAGAGAGTATGCCATTCTTATTGTGTTCATCCTGATTATTAGTCAGCAAGAATTCTGAATTCCTAAGGTAAACCCTATGTTTTTACAACATTGTATTTCAAAACTGTTTCCTAGTGGAGGATTCATCAGGGGACCTCTATCATTTGACTCTACCCACCTTCCCGAGACATTTGATGAAACTACAGGTAGTGGTTCATTCCTACTTCTTAAAGGAAGGTTAAACAAGCATTTATACTTCCTTACTCCTTTAGGAGGAGTGACAAAGTTCCTCTGTCATTTTGATTCAATTATAGGCCAGCTAGATATTGGCTTGTTTTAGGCTCATACATACCCCTGGTGGTCTTTAAAATTCTAATCAACTCTGTGGATACATGTGCTCCCTCTAGGGTATCAATGCTCGCAATAAAAAAATAAAGCCAGCTACAAAGGAAGAAATGTTCTTCATAGTTTCTATTATATCCCTTCCAGAGTACAGCAGAGAATTTCTCCCTCCTCTACCCCATTAGTAACCATGTCTTGGAGCAGAGCAACTAACCTGGTAATAGATTTTGAGCCCCTCAGAGAGCAAGATCAAGCAATCCAATCAGGCAGTTGAGTTGAGAAGGGGAGAAGAGCAGGCCCACAGAACCCAGCTAAGCCCATGCTTAGCATATGGGTTGCAGAAAGGGAAATCAGTGTGAGGACATCAGGAGAAGAAAAAGGGGATACAGGTCTCTGCCGTGCTGGAGTGTTTGAATTGTCTTGATCCACACATGTTCCCTATATGTGTCTCTCTACTAATGTATTCTTTCTATTGTATCCACTCTCTGACTCTGTATACAACTGGGGCAACGAAGAGCTCATATTTATGGAGAAAATGTTTTGTTATTACTGTTCATGCTATGTTACTAAATGCCTTTTTAAAAATCATTGTATCAAATGTATGACTATTAAAGGTGAACGAAGCAGTGGGGACTCCAGAACTGTGATTTTAGGCATAAAGGCCAAAAGGGTACCTTGAACATGCTGCAGTCATCTTTCAAAGAAGCCAAAATCTTAGTGAAAGCACTGGCCCAAAGAAGCTGTTAGATGTTTAAAAAAAAAAAAAACCTTGGATTAGAAGAGCTATCATTTGCTTTCTGTTTAAGAATGACATAAGAAAAAGAGCAATGTCCAGTGCATTTTGAGTCAGAGGATATATGTTCAAATCCTACTCTGTCACTACCTTTGCGACATTGGGCAAGTCACTTAACCTTTGGTTTACTCATCTCCAAAGTGAAGAGGCTGGACTAGATCTAAGAATCAATTAACAAATGTTTAAAATGTTTCTATTACGTGGTAGGTACTGGGAATACAAATAAAAGAGTTAAACATACATATGCAGGCTATATTAAATTTGTATAAGGAGAATAGGAAAAATGGACTAGTTAAATATAAAGTCATTGGAGAATGAGGATGCTAGCAGTTCAGGAATCAAGAAGGGTTTTCTATATAAGGTGATGTTTGAGTGCGTCTTGAATAAAGAAAGGGATTCTATAAGGCGGAGTTGAGAAGTAAGTGAATTTCAGGCATGAAGGAGACAATATGAAGATTGAGAAATAGGAGGTGGAATGCCATGTGTAAGGAATAAAGAAACCTTTTCAACTAGATCACAGAGTGCAAGAGTCAGAGTAATATTCAGTGGGCTTAGAAAGGTAGGTTGGCATTAAGTGCA
The DNA here is from genome assembly GCF_003287225.1 of Phascolarctos cinereus. Classification (NCBI taxonomy): domain Eukaryota; kingdom Metazoa; phylum Chordata; class Mammalia; order Diprotodontia; family Phascolarctidae; genus Phascolarctos; species Phascolarctos cinereus. The sequence continues at coordinate 32,206,176 of NW_027556402.1, forward strand.
TCTTTAAAAACTAAGTAAAAGTTTATATTTTCTCCTAGAGCCAAAAGGGAAGCACTGGGTTTTATTGAGTAAGGGAATTACTTGATCAGAACTGCGTTTAAAGAAATCATTTTGGCAGCCATGTTCCAAAAGTACTGCTTTGGGGAAATACTTGAAGGAGGCAACCAATGGAGAGCACTTTCATAAACTGGGCTAGATAGTGTTTGAACCAGGGTAATGGTTGTGTGAACAGAAAGTGTCAGATGGGAGAGATGTTGCTAGAAGCAGAAAAAAATGGCAATTTATTGGAATGCATATATAATATGTATATGTACACACACATAAATACATATACACAGAGAAAGGAAGAGACAGACAGAGACAGAGAGATAGAGAGAGAAGTCAAGATTGATGCAGTGTTTACAAAACAGGAGATTGGAAGAACAGAAGTGCTTTTTAACAAAAATAAGAATTTCAGAAGATGGGTTTTTGGGAGAAAGATAATGAGTGTGCTTTGGACATATTGAGCTTGATGTACCTATGGAACATCCAGTTAGAAATGTCCAAGAAGTACTTGGAAATACACATCGAAGTGTTTAAAATTAGATATCTAGAACTGGGATTCACTTGCATATGGATGGTAATTAAAATTGTGGGAACTAATGAGGCTCCTGAAACAGTACCCCTCACCATCTTGGTTGTCTTTTTACCTTACCAATGTCCTTCTTAAACTGGGGTGCCCAGAACCAAACAGAATACTCAAGCAAAATATCTTGGCAATATGACCTTGTTCCTGCAGCCAAGCCTGTCTTACTGCAGCCCAATATCCTAATGGCTGTCTGTCCAAGGCCGTGTACCTAGTAAGTCAAGTGTAAGAAGCTAGTGTGTGAGGGGGGAGTCCGAGTGAGGCTACTTGGAAGTCTGACACTATAGGCTTCATCATCCCATTTCCTTTTGTGATGTCTTCATCCTCAAATAACTCACCCTGGGCATAACATCTCAGATGAATTCACTGGGCCTCTTTCTCTGCAGATCAACACATAATATCTGGGTAAAATGCTTTCTTGACACACAAAGCTCTTCCTCACTTCTGGGTAAATTTCCTACAGATTTGATATCTCCTACTGGGTAAGTGGCTCCCTTGAAAGGTGCCACAATCAATGACTGGAGAAGGAGAGAGAAATCTCCTCATCACCCCTACCATCACCTTCCCACCCCCCTCCAAAGTTGAGGAAAAAGTCCTTCTCAAGAGCTCAGTTCTTCTTCCATAGCTGGCTCTCTTCTCAACTTCCTGATCTCATATCCCTTAGAGCTATCTCCTATCTGAACTCAACTCCCTACTCAGCTCTTGATTTTTAGAAGGTCATCAAGAACATAGCAAATCCTTTATTCTGGCCACGGCTAGCTACCTCTAATTCTATCAAGGTTGCCTGAAGAACTTATTTATACCTCATAAAGGGCTAATAAAGTGTAGTCACTTTTTCTCTATTTCATTTAAATGCATAACATCTTGTTATCCTGGCTACCTGCTTCATATTCACTGTAATTTCATCAGTGAGACTGAGGAAAAAATTGATCAGGGATGGCCTGACCAAAGTCTTCTCTTCTGGCTCTGTCCCCCCAATTATAAAGAACTATATTTTCTTCTGGACAATGCTCTCTGTTCACCAAACCCTATGATGAACATCTTGTCACTATTCTGACTAAAAGGAATCCAGAGGGGGAAAAAAAACCCTCTTGTTTATTTCCTCTTCACGTGAATTCTGAAAGGTTGGTAAGAAGAAGGGTACTGATTTTATGACACTTTAGCAAAGAATAAGAGGAAAATTCATTCACCAGTTGTACATAAATGAAAGCACACATATAATGCCGAAATACAGTTTTGAGGGGTATTATACTAAAGGGATTATACTGAAGAAATGGAAGAGAAAGTCAGATTCAGTATCAAGGCAACTTTCTTTAAGTATGAGCTGTACTGAAGTGTGAAATCAGTTTTTCCAAACTGGTATATCCATCATCCTTTGCATTATTTTATTGTGGTTGGATAAAGAGCAAGGACACATATTGCAAGAAGGAGTCTCTAGGGGTTACAATAGGTGACGTAATAGTGAATGTCACTTTCTTTTCTTATCTGACCTCTCAAAGGAAAAAAAATGAATTAAATTTGGCCTGGAAGTATGTCAAGATTCATGTAAGCATCAGAGCTGATTTCAACTTTTCCACCTCAGACAGTTTCCAGAAGGATGCACAGCGAGATGGACCTGGGTATTGCCTTAGTCAACAGCTCAAAAGCCATTTTTACAGCTATCCAGTGAGGCATATGATGAACCATTTGCAAGTGTAACATCCATTTTCCACTACAGGTAACAACCTGTTTTTCTTGATAAGACACATGTATCAAGTAATCTTCTCCATCTATAATTTTCATGACTCCCAAGAACAGATTGCCAGGTAGCTGACATTCTGCCCTTGATCTATCCAGGAAAAATAAATTGACATGAGTGGAAGTTTTGTGCATTTTGTATTTACTTGGAGTAATAAGTCAGTCTGCGGAAGGCGGTCCAGGATATCAAGGAAAGGGGGTTCAATAAGTCTTGGCAGAATTTTTGTCAAGGATTTTTTTTTTGCTTATTGAGACTGTGTTCCATTATTCAAGTCTCTGCAACAATAAATCCAGCAGTAGTAGTGCAGAATGGAATGATTTACATGGAAGGCAATCGTGTCTTATCAGCAGCACCAGCTCACCGCACATGCAGTGTAATAGAAAATGGATATGACAATGTGAACAGAGGACTCACCTTCTGACACAGTGATAGAAGGTTAGGTTTCTGTGGCTACTGGCATTAGTGAATGGATGTATTTTAAAGTAGGAACACCATCAGTCTTTTCAGGATGGAATGGCTAATGTCAAAAGAGATACTTATGAAAAACTCACTTGGATTTCTGGGAGTCATAGACAGTGCTTTTATTCCATCAGTCCCTAGAGTATGTGGCCTACCTCCCAAAAAACAAATTATATCCAGGGACATGCAAAGGGCTTTGCAAATTCCTTGAGCTGGTTCAATACACTTTACCATCTGGTGCTACTCTACCTTCCTTCCTTATATCCAGGGGCAAGCTGATAAATTTTTAACAAATGACTCTCTAGGGGAAAAAATGTGCACATGACATGCTTTCAAGTTTAATCTGCACTATTAATATTTTCTCCATTACCTTCTTAAGTCTAGACAATCAACAAAACAATAAACCAAGTAGTGATTTGTAGCATTTGCTAATGAAGATGCTCACACTGAAAATTAAATAATTGGCCTGTGAGAGCTGGTCTGAGCTGGTTCTGTGACCCCATTGCCTACCTCACATTTATCTTTTCTACATACATTTCATTCTAGCAAAACCAGACTACTCTCCTCAGTCTCCTGCAAAGACACTATCCTCACCTTGTCCATTTCATTTAAAAAAATTATTTTATTTTAACTGATAGAATAAAGCAAGAATTTCCATAATAGAGTATAATAAAAAGTTGATTACATATGAAATTGCAATCTGTTATGTACAACTTGCTATTACTTTTAAATATATGATAAAGTCATCATGTAAATTTCTTTTTCCTCTTTTTTTTCCTTCTCTCTTCCCTGCCCTAGAGATGGCTACCATTACACAAACACACACACACATACATGTATATGTATATGTGTGTATTATATATCATATATAATACATACATATGTAAATTATGCAATAGATACTCCTATTTATCAGTTCATTCTCTGGATGCAGATAGTGTCTTTCTTCATATATCCTTTATTTTAATTTCTGTATTTATAGTAGTAAAATGACTTAGTCACTCAAAGTCATTCTTAAAGCAATGTTGCTGTTATTGTATACAATGTTCCCTTGATTCTGCTCACTTTACTCTTCCCCGTTTCATGTGGGGGAAGAAGATAAGGTACCAGGGATAGAGCAAAAAGAGAGGCTGGGAAAGAAAATAGTGAATAAAATTTAAGAGAGGGAAATTCACAAATAGTAATTGTAACTTTTAATGTGAATAGGGATATTTATAGCACCTTTCTTTGTAGTGGCAAAGAACTGAATGTTGCAGGGATGTCCATCAGTTGGAGAATGGAGGGACAACTTCTGGTGCATGGTTGTGATGGAATGTGCTGTAAGAAATGATGAACTCAATGATCTTTGAAAGGCAAGGAAAGACCTTTTCCATTTCCATCCTTTGTTCACACTGTTTCCTCAGCCTGGAATGTTCTCCCAAATTCTCCTTAACTGTTGAACTCTACTCATCATTTAAAACTCTGCTTCAGTGCCAACATCTCCATGAAGCCTTCTCTGATTCTCATTGTTGACAATAGATCTCACACATCTCTTTTGCTTTATACCACTCTAATGCATTTGTATTATTGAGTATTATTAGTGTATTTATATTTCATATTCTATTATTAGAGAGTAATATCCATATGGTCAAGGACTGGGTTATATTTAAACTTGTCATCCCTTCTAAATTGTACAATGCCCTGTAAAGCTTAATTCATTTTTTTTATTGAATTGAATTGGATCATTCTGCATGCACTGTCACACTTGATTGATGTGTTGATTAGTTTTGCTGAACGTTTTCTTCTTTTTTCCTTCTTTATTACAAGGGATACTTCTCTAGGGGAGAGAGGTGAAATGTAGAGTGAGAAATGAAGGATACATAAAACCAAAAGAAACTGATAAACTAATAAAATAAATACCTATTATGTATAAAGTAGAACATAAGTCCTGGAGACAACATAAAGATAAAAACTGCACTCATAGTCCTCATTGTTTAGAGGGCAATATGAGAAAACAAAACCATTACAACACAAAGCAGTAAATGGTGAATACATAAGAGAAGTGCAAAGTTATATGTTAAGTTCCCAAGGGGAAGGATTATTTTAGAATGGGGTAGAGAAGGTGAAAATTAAGCAAGGATTTAAAAGACAGGCAACGTTTTCTCCTTGTGGGTGGAGTAAGTTTTAGGATATTTGGTTTTCATATCATAAAAAACAGATCCTCCTTTCAAAAGCGTTAAACCCTCCTTTGTAAGAAAAGAAATACATTAAGTAAACCAATCAACATTGATTACATAGGTACATGCAACATTCTATGCCCATAGTACGCTACCTTGCTAGAATTCAAATTTATCATTGTAATTACTCTACATTTGGCTATCTTTTTGTACTGTTTTTATTTATATTTTTATAGTCATTGTACATGTTGTTCTGTTTCTACTTCATTCTGTATTACTAAATAGAAGTCTTCCCATGTTTGAATTTTTTCATATTATTTTTATTATGAAATGATAATATTCTATTAAATTCACATAGTTAAATTTGATCAGCAGTTCCCTACTATATCTTCAGCTTTTTGCTAACACATAATGTGCTGCTATGAATATTTTGGCACACATAAGATCCTTCTTTTTATCTTTGACCTCTTTGAGGTAAAAATTGAATAATGAAATCATCGTTATTGTTGTTTAGTCATTACAGTCCTGTCTGATTCTTCATGATCTCATTTGGGGTTTTCTTGGCAAAGACACTAGAGTGGTTTGCCACTTCTTTCTCCAGCTCATTTTATAGGTAAGGAAGCTGAGGCAAATAGGGTTAAGTGACTTGACCAGGATCACACAACTAGTAAGTGTCTGATGCCAAATTTGAACTCGGGAGACAAACTCTTCCTGACTCCACAGCCAGAAAACTATCCACTGAACCTAGGATATGAATAGTCTACTTATTTTTTTAATCACGTATTTCAAGATTATCAACCAGAAGAGCTGGGCCACTTCATAGCTCCACCAACATCATATTAGTGTGTCCATATTTTCACAGATTTTTAAATATGATTTTCATCATCTTTACCCATTTGCAAGATGCTTTAATTTATATTTTCTTTTTATTAGTGATTTGGGGACATTTTTTCATATAGTTGTGATTTGATCATCTTATCTGCCTTTGAAACTGTTTCTCCCTGTCTTTTGACCATTTATCTACTAGGGAATAGCTCTTGGTCATTTGTATTCATGTCATTCTCCATATATCTTGGATATCAACTTTCAGCAGAGATTTTTGATACAAAAGCATTTTTCCCACTCAACTTGTATTCTTATTCTTCTGACCATTGCTGTGACACTTATGTCTTTATATTTACCTTTCAATTTTTAAAAATTTTGTAAGCTTTTATATCTAGGCCAAATCATCTCTTGGACATATTTGGATATATTTTAGATATATTTTATATAATTTGATATATTACATAAAATGTGTCCAAACCTATCTTTTTGTTCAACTGCTTTGAGTTTCACTAGAATATCTAGTCAAATAATGAAGACTTCCTCCAAGGGTATGTGCTTTCAGCAGGTAAATAGAATAGCATAAGCTATGAGATTAAATGGATCATAGGAGAAAGCCAGTGCAACTAGATCATATACTACCTGTAGAGAAGTAAGATGAGATAAGGTTGGAAAGCTTGGAACACATGGAGGTTTTAAAGGTTGGCTAAAGAAGCTAGAACCTGGATTGAGTGACAGTGAGGAATCATTAAATGGTGTTTGAGGGGCAGCTAGGTGGCATAGTGGATAGAGTACTGGGTTTGTAATCAGGAAGACTCATCTTCATGAATTCAAATCTGGCCTCAGACACTTACTAGCTGTGTGAACTCTGGTCAAGTTACTTAACCCTCTTTGTCTCAGTTTCCTCATCTCTAAAATAAGCTGGAAAAGGAAATAGCAAACCACTCCAGTATCTTTGCCAAGAAAACCCCCAAAGGGCATCATGAATAGTCGACGCAAGTGAAATGATTCAACAACAACAAACAATAAAATGATGCTTGAACAGAACAATCAGAGACTCTTGGAGTTGGAAGGAATTAATTTCATCTGTCGTCCAGTATGACTCATATCTAAGCAGGAATCTCCTCTAAGCCATTTTTAACATTTTATATTTAATCAATCAATAAGCATTTACTAAACATTGACTGTGAGTCAAGTATTATACTAAGTGCTGGGGACACAGAAAAAGGCAAAAATAGTCCCTTCCCTTAAGAAGCTCACATTCTAAAGGGGGAGATAACACAGAAAAACTAGGTCTATACAAGATATATATGGAGTAGAAGAAGATAAGCTAAAATGGGAAGGCATTAAAAGCTGGAGGGGGAGGAGAGTAAGCCAGGACAGGCCTCCTGAATATGATGGATTTGAGTTGAACAGTAATAGGAAGTCAGGGAAATTGAAGCAGAGGGATGGGGTAGAATATTCCAGGCATGTGGGACAGCTAGTGAAAAGGCATAGAGACAAGAGACAGAATGTTATGTTTGAGAAAGCACGAGGAAGCCAATGTAGCTGGATCATAGAGTTCATGGAAGGGACTAAGAAGGAGCCTAGTTATGAAGAGATTTGAAAGCCAAACAGAGAATTTTATATTTGATCCTGGAGGTAATGGGGAGCCACTGTTGAGCTTTCTGAGTAGGAGGCAGGGGGGTGACATTGTCAGGGGCAGTTGGGTGGCACAGCAAACAGAGTGCTGGTCCTGGAGCCAAGAAGACTAATATTTGTGACGTCAAATCTGGCCTCAGACATTTACTAACTATGTGACCTTGGGCAAGTCATATAATCCTGTTTGCCTTAGTTTACTCATCTGTAAAATGAGCTGGAGAAAAACATAGCAAACCACTCCAGTATCTCCACCAAGAAAATCCCAGATGGGGTCATAAAGAGTCAGATGTGACTGAAACAACTGGATAACAACAAGTGACATATCAGAAGAACATTTTAGAAGAATCACCTTGGCATCCAAGTGGACAAAAAAAAATTGATTGGGAAGGCAAAGAAACCAGTTTGAAGGATATTGTAGTGGTCTATCGTAGTCCATTTGAGGGGTGACAAGGGTCTGAACTAGGTGGCAACTATATGAATAGAGATAGTAAGGAATATGTATATATGTATGTATATATATAATGTGTATATGTGTATACATATATAATATGCATATATATGATGACATATATACATGTTCTTTTATTGTGAAGACATTGTGAAGGTAGAAAGGTTTGCAATGGATTGCGTATGTGAGGTGAGGTGAGTGATGAGGTGGGCATGACACTATGGTCATCCTTAGTGAAGGTAAGCCTCACTGACTGAGTATAGACATTTATAAAAATATACAAAAGAAAGGTGGAGGGTTTGGGGATGGATAATATATTGTTTTTTGGACATGTTGGGTTTAAGATGTCTATTAAATATCCAATTTGAGATGTCCAAGAAGAAGTCAGAGATACACGACTATATAGCTCAGTAGAAAGATTCATGCGAGTAGAGATATAGAACTAGGAATCTGAATAGATATGATCATTAAACCATGGGAGCTTTGAGATCTCCAGGTGAGATTATATACTAAAAAGAGAAAGAAGCTAAGGAAAGACCCTGAAATTAGAGGGGATGGAGGGCAGCTAGATGGCACAGTGGATAGAGCACCGGCTCTGAAGTCAGGAAGACCTGAGTTCAAATCCAGCCTTGGACCAAACACTTGACACTTACTAGCTGTGTGACCCTGGGCAAGTCACTTAACCCCAATTGCCAAAAAAAAAAAAAGAATTAGAGGGGATGGCTCGGGATGAAGAACCACCAAAGGAGAATTCAAGGAATGGTTGGACAGGTAGGAAGAGAACCAGGAGAGAGTAACGTCATGAAAATCTAGAGAAAAGGAATATTCAGTGGGAGAAGTTAATAAACAGTGTCAAATGCTACAGAGTCCAAGGAAAATCAGAATTGAGAAAAAGGACAATTAAGAGATCATTGGTAACTTTAAAGAGCACATTTTTATTTGACTGATGAGGTCAGAAGCCAATTAGCAGAGGACTTGGAAGAAGTACTAAGAGGGTAGGAGGTAAAGACAATGATTATAGATGGCTTTCTCAAGGAGAAATGGAGAAGATATTTACATTACAGCCAGTTAGAATGGTTGGATCAAGTAAATCAGTCAAAAAACATTTGTTTCTTGCCTAGTGTATGCCAGGTACTTTTAGAGGATAGGGAAACATGGGCATGTTTATAGGCAGCATGGAAGAAGATAGGAGCTAGGAAAAGGCTGAAGATGATAGTAATTGTAATTTGCTAGAAAATAAGTGAGATCAAGGGTGAACATAAAAGAGTCTGCCTTGGCAAGAAGAACCATTTCTTCCTTTGAGACAGGAGTCTAGGAAAAGATAATAGAGGAAGATATCTGAGTGATGTGAAATGAGAATGTGAGAATCAGAGGTCTTGGCAAATAGTATCAATTTTTTTCAGTGAATTCTGAAGCAAGATCCTCAGATAATAGGAAGGAGCTTGGAGAGTGGTGGGAGCTTTGAGGAGGAGTGAGAAGGTTTGGAAGAGTTCTTTATAGAGAGGGATAGCAAATTGATTAGAGTAGAATCAAATTGATGTTATGTAACAGAAATTGGTAGTGAATCCAGTCTGGTAAGTTTGGGATTTCTTCCAGTTTTCTTTGTCCAGCAGCAAAAGAGGCAGATAGTAGGAGTAATCCAGGTTTGGTGCTTGGTAAGACATGACTAGTGATAGGCTAAAGGGACAAGGAAATAAAGGTTAGAGGATATTGTATAATTGAATTTATTCACCAAGAGGGTAAAGATCAGAAAGGGACAAGAATGTAGCCAATGCAGACACGATGACTCAGGAAAGAACTGAAGGGTACAAGCAATAGAGGTCACATTGAGGATGAAGAACAAGTTTGGTCATAAAGCATAGAGAAAAATAGAAAGATAAAAACCATGATCAGATAAAGGAATTTTGGAGTTGATGAATACAGAAGTGGAGCTCTTGTGGATTACGGCAAGAACAAGGGTATGATCACCTCAGTTTGTAGCTGAGGTAGAGCAGGGGAGGTCATGAAAATTGACTAGACTGAGTAAATAGGAAATTTGAATATTTGAGGGAGTATCAATATGTATGTAGACATCCTTCAGTGAGGGCAGGAGGTAAGATGAAAAGACTATAATTCTGGCATTGAACTCAATGAGGGGTGAAGGAGAATGTCCGGGGGGGGGTAGAGAACAATTACCAGAATCTCGTTTCGCAGACAAATATGGATTAAATGTACCTAAGAGGAGTAGAGGTTACTGAGCAGTGGTTTTATAAGGAAAGCCTGGAAGTGGCAATAGGGATCAAGGAGTCTTTCAACTCCCCCACCTCAATTTGAGTCTGTGGATTTTGAGTAAAAGTGCAACCAGTGTTAAAAAGAGTGACCAGGACTGCACTGTCATCAGAAAAAAGCCATATCTCAGTGAAGGCTAGAAGATGGAAGGGGAAAGAAAGAGGTTTATTGAATGAGTCCAGGCAGAGTATCAGTGATCTTGCCATTCTTATTATATTCATAAAACTACTTAGAATGCTGCAACTGCAAGTACTAACATTTTTCACTGCTTGGAATATAAATCAATCGATATTTCTGGCTGGAAAATAAATTAATGTGCAAAGCATGCCCCAGAGCTCCTCTCTCACACTTCCTTTCAAAACTACAGAGGTAGCCTTCCCTGCTCCTGCCACCCTAAGAAGACATTTTGTCAGACTGTAGGTGGTTCAGGCACCCTCTCTGACCATCCACTGCCCCACAGGCATTACCTTGCCTGTGTGAGCCATCTTGAGTAACCATTCCACCATTGTTAAGGCACACCATGCCACAGGGGTTTCTTGCACCTTCCTATGTGCCCTCAATCTCCTATCTCACACCCACCCCCCTTTTCCAGCCACATATAGATAACTGAGTCCTTGGGACAAACTTCACTTGAGGATGGAGCCTTATCGACAATGATAGGCTATCTGAACTCATTCCTTAATGATTAACACGTTTCAGCCCATCACATCCCAGTGATTTTTAACTTTTTGCAGCCCCACTTGCTATTGAGCATCCTTCACTGATTTCTCCTTTATTACCATCCCCTGACCCTAACCACCACACCACACCCTGCTCTAAGCTGCTGTTGTGCTCTCTGTAATACCTGCTCCTTAGATAACAAACTAGCTTTCATCTTAAACCTTTTTCTTTCTCAATCCCCCACATCTTCTTCCACTCACTGAGACTTGCCTCCCTCCTGATGACACAGATTTCCTGGCTACCCTTTCCAGAACTGGTTGCTTTCTCACACTCTCACCCTCATGATTCATTGGTTGTGATGGGATCACTTTTGAATACTCCTTGCTCATCATTGCTACTTCCAGGCTATCGTTCTGCATACATCATTTGATAACCTCTCCTTTGAAGTTCATGAAATCCACATTTATCACTCAATCAAGGATCTGATGTCTGGTGTCTACAAACTTCAAGGACTCTCCTTCAACATATATAATGATATTCCCTTGAAAAGCTTAACCTCCTAATTTATGAACTTAAATATTTCCAATGACCTACTCCTCCAGCCTACACACACACACATGCACACACATGTGTACACACATATATGTACATATGTATATATACATACAACACACACATATATACAAACATGTATGCAACCACACACTCACACATACACACACACATATATATGTATATATATATACATATACATACACACACACACGTGTATATATGTATGTCAACTGGACCTCATTGTGGCAAAGCAATATTTTTCCATCTCCCTAAACATTCACTAACTCAATCACCACCTCAGCTTTTCCAAACTTTTTCATCTCCTTCAAATGTTTCCCTCCTCCCATCCTCTCAGTTGAAAACCTTGCCTCATATTTCACTGGAAATAAATAGAGGTCATTGCTTTCCTCTCTCCTTATGTCACATCACGCAGATGCCTTCTGTCACTATCTTCTCCTTCACTCCATTTCACAAGAAGAGTTGGCCCTTTTCCTTGCCAAGGCCAGACACTCTACATGTACAAGTAATCTCATTCTATCTTGTCATCTTTAGGAGATTGCCCACTGTATTATTTCTCCTCCCTCACTAATCTTAAATTTCTTATACATATAGAGTCAAGGGGAGCACGGGCTTCAGTTTTGAGAGCACACATGCCAAAAAGGTAACTCACAGCTACTCGAGATTTTTTTTATTAGTGGAAACAATTAATTTTAGCAAAGTAGAAGGATATAAAATAAAGCCACATAAAGCATTAGCATTGCTATATATCACCAAAAAACCCTGTAAGAAGAAATAGTAAGAGACACCCCACTTAAAATAACTGTAGACAGTATAAAATACCTGGAGGTATGCCTACCAAAACAAACCCAGAAACTACATGAACAAAATTACGAAACACTTTTTATGCAAATAAAATCAAATTTAAATAATCGGAGAAAGTTAATTGTTTATGGGTAGGCAAAGGTGATATAATAAGAATGGCAATTTTACTTAATCTATTTATTCAATGACATCCCAATTAAATTGCCAAAAAATTATTTTACTGGGCTAGAGAAAAAGAATAACAAAATTCATTTCAAAGAACAAAAAAATCAAGAATATAAAAGGAATTAATGAAAAAATGTAAAGGAAAGAAGTTTAGCAGTCCTACATCTTAAAGTATACTATAAGGCAACAATTATTAAAACTATCCAGTACTAGCTAAGAAATAAAAGGGTCAATCAGTGTAACAGAGTAGAAACATAATACACAGTAGCAAATTATTATAGCAACCTTGTGTTTGACAAACATAAAGATTTATGCTTTGGGGATAAGAATTCATTATTTGGTTAAAAAAAAATTGAGAAAGTTGGAAAGCAGTCTGGTAGAAATTGGGTATAGACTAATATCTTACCAGGATAATGTCAAAATGGATACATGACATAAATATAAAGGGACATATCTTAAGGAAATTAGAAGAACATGGAATGTATTACCTATCAGAATTGTGGATAGGAGAACAATTTATGAATAAATAAGAGACAGAGAACAGTACGAGATGTAAAATGGATACTTTTGATTACATTAAATTATTTTTTGTAGAAATAAAACCAATGTAGCCAAGATTAGAAGAAAAACAGAAACTTGGGAGAAAAATGTTGTAGACAGTTTCTCAGATAAAGGTTTAAACTTTTTTAAACTAAAGGTTTAATATCTCAAATATATAAAGAATTTTGTCAAATTTGTAAGCATGTGAGTCATTACCCAGTTGCTAAATGGTCAAAGGATATGAACAGGTAGTTTACGATGAAGAAATCAAAACAATTTATGGTCATGTGAAAAAAATTCTCTAACTCACTATTAGAGAAATGAAAATTAAAATAATTTCAAGATATCATCTCACACCTTTCAGACTGGCAAAAATGATAGAAAGGGAAAGTAACAGATGTTGACGGGGATGTGGAAAAATTGAGACACTGATTCACTGTTGGTAGAACTGTGAGCTGATACAAAATTTTGGGGAGCAATCTGGAATTATGCCCAAAGAGTTATGAAACTGTGTATGCCATTTGACTCAGCAATACCACTATTAGGTCTATTTCCCAAGATGATTAGTGGAAAAAGAAAAGAACTTACATGTTCTAAAATATTTATAGTTGCTCTCCTCGTGGTGGGAAAGAAGTGGAAATTAGGGGGATGCCCATAAATTGGGGAATGGCTGACCAAAATGTGGCATATGGTTGTGATGGAGTAACATTGTGCTATAAGAAATTATGAGGTGACTGATTTTAGAAAAAACACGGAAAGACTTGCATGGAATAATTGAGTGAAATGAGTGGAACCAAGAGAATGCTGCACACAGTAATAGCAATATCATTCTAAGAACAACTTTGAGTGACTAAGTCATTTTGAATATTATAAATACTCAAATCTGTTATAAAGGACCTATGAAGGAAGATGCTATCCACATCTAGAGAGAGAACTGATAAGTGGAAGTATGTATATAGTATGGTTAATACATATTAGTGGCTGATGGTGGCCTTCTCTAGGGCAAAGTAGGGAAGGAGGGAGAAAAAAATGCACAGCAGAGAACAAAAGAAAACTTAGAAGGAAGCTCAGAAAAGCAAGATAGCTTTGAGAATAATGTGTAATATTTATTACATAGTTTTTCAAAAGAAGTAAACAGTATGAAATGGAAATTTTTGGTTTCATACTGAATCCTCTTTTTATATTATGCTATGTACACGGAAATAGCTTTTTCTTTGTCTTTGTGTATTTAAATTCAAAATAAATAAAAAATTTTTAAAAATTGATTAATGCCTTCAGGAAGTTCCCCTTAGATGTGGCATAGTTTTTCTTCTGGGATCCTTACAGAGCCTTGAATCTGTTTTCTATATGTCAGCCAGTTGACTCAAGGTTCCTAATGCAGAAGCTGCCAATAGCTATTGCTGTTCTAAGGATGCTTCTGGGATAGCAATGAATAAGTCCATTTTCTCTGTTCCTCTGAAATTCCCTTGATCCTTCTCTGGCCAAGGTGCAGGAGTGGGGAAGAGAGATGGCAGCTGAGAAGGTCTCCCTCCAACACCCTGTCCTCTAATACTCCCCCTTCCTACAAGTGATTGCTTCTTAGCATCTTGGGTAGAAGCCAGATACTCAAACTGTTGGTTCCAAACTTACTTTCTGGTTTTTCAATACATCTTATAGGACATGCCCAAATCTCTTAGTGTTCAAGTGGGGATATCTTCCTTACTTGAAATGCATGGATTGAATTGTTCATCAGACCTCTCTCTGATTACTTCAATTGAGGTGTGTTTTCACCTTATCAAATGTATTAGGACTCACATCTTTTCGGTTACTTTAATTGAGGTTGAGTGATATGATTGATTGGTTCAAACAACCTTCACATGAACATATTATAAATAGCGAGATTAATCATTAAGGCTGTTCTCTTGCTAGGGTTTTAGTGTATTAGAAGTTTATTTTCTCTCCCTTATAGAGTTTGAGTTACCATTCATAGGTTTTCCTGAGGGGGGGAAAAAAAAACACTGAATCACCTCCAGAAGGCCCTCGATCCTCACTTAAGAAAACAAATCATCTTCATTGAACAATGAAGCAATTTGGAATTGGCTCCTATCCTATATGCTTACAAAGTTTTCATAATAATAACAAAAATAATGATGATGATAATAATAGCATTTATGTAGTGCTTCAAGGTTTCCAAAACATTCTGTTAATTTTATCATATTTTATCCTATTTTATTCTATTTTATCCTCAGAACAGCCAGAAGTAAGTTATGTTATTATTGTCATCTTGTAGCTGAAGAGACTGAGGCAGGTAGCAATTAAAGTGACTTGCCCAGAGTCACACATCTAGGAAGTGCCTGAGACTAGATTTGAACTCAGGTTTTCCTGACTTCAGATAAGGCATTCTATCCATAATTTCACATAATTATCTTGTGTTTTTTTTCTTTTTTTTCCACCTTAAAGCCAGCTGAGGACTTCTTCTACTTCTACAATTATAAATTCATAAATAAGTGTTCACTGGGGCCCAAATGACCTGTAATCCCTAGAACAGAAGCGGGGAACCCGCAACCTCAAGGCCACACATGGCCATCCAGGTCCTTGAGTACACTCCTTTAACTGAATCCAAACTTGATTCAGTCAAATTTTGGATTCAAAGGGCCACACTCGAGGACCTGGAGGGCCACATGTGGCTTCAAAGCTGCAGGTTCCCCACCCCTGCCCTAGAATAATGGATAATATTTTCCACAACCTCCTTCTTAGCCAACCTGAGTAAATAAGGAACTATACTCGTTTCATATTCCAATCCTATTCAACTAATTACTGTGCTCAGAGGACCCAAAGAATAGATCTTGATGCTTCTATTCCCCACCAAGAACCATCCTGGAAACCATGATGAGGAGAAGACATCTCTAACATAGGTCAGAAATGCAGTTTCTCTTATACAAAAAGGGGCAGCTGAGAAGCCATCTTTAATGGCTGCCACAGCCACACGGCACAGTGGAGAGAGTGCCAGGTCAGAAGTAGGAAGACTCATCTTCCTGAGTTCAGAGGTTGTTATTGCTGTTGTTTGTTGCCATGATAAATCTAGCCTCAGATACTTACTAGCTCTGTGACCCTGGGCAAGCCACTTAACTCTGTTTACCTCAGTTTCCTCACCTATAAAATGAGCTGGAGAAGGAAATGGCAAACCACTCCACTATCTTTGCCAAGAAAATGAGTTCATAAAGAGTTGGACTTGACTGAAATGGTTGAACAGCAGCAACACATTAATTTGGATGCAGATTTGGAATATTATCGCTTCTTGTCTCCGTCCAGTTATAAAGAATATCCACTAATTCCTAACTTGTGGTCTGTAAACTTTATATATCTATATCTAGATAGATAGCTAACTATTTCAATATAATTGGTTTCCTTTGTAATACTCTATATTTTATTTTATACAAAGAGGTGGTGCATTGGATAAAGCATGGAACTGAGTTTCACTTGTGTGTCAGACACTTACCATGGGACCCTAGGCAAATCACTTAACATATCTCTCTCACTTCTCATTGACTCAGTTTCCCCATCTGTAAAATAAAAGTGATAATAGCGTCTACTTCACAAAGTTGTTTTAAGATCAAAATGAGTAATCATGTAGAGTACTTGGCAAACCTTAAAATGTTATACAAATGCTAACTATGCTAAGTATTATTATTCTGAGAAAAGGTCCATAGCCTTCACCAGACTGCCAAAGGCATTTATGATGCAAAAAGAGGTTGAGGACCCCTGCTCTAATAAATCTATCTGGAACACATAAATCTTTTAAATTGACTTCTTCCTATTTCTCCCTCTCTCTTTTTACAAATGCTTACCATATAATCACTCATTTGGAGAGTAATTTACCACCAAATGTTAGAACTGAAATGGAAGGCAAAAATGATCATTTCCTCATTTTAAATATTCCTTGAACTCATGCAGAGAGCCTTCATTGCTATACCTACAGTTGAGTGGACCTAATTTGTTCAGTCTTCAGAATATAGCCTTTTAAATACTGCAAACATCTGTCAGGTTTCCCTCTAAATCTTCTTGTCTTCAGGCTAAATAACCCTATTTCCTTCAACTGACACTTATGAGGCATGGTTTTTAGCTTTCTCATTAGTTTGGTTGCACTGCTCTACAAAGGCTCCGAATTGCCAGTATCTTTCCTAAAGTGTAGCTCCAGAATAGACCACAATACTCCAAATCTGGTCTGATCAGAGTAGTGTACAGGAGAATTATCTCCTCACTTCTAGCTACCATACTTTCATTACCACAGTCTAAGGTCATAGAAGAAAGAAGGAAGTTGTAGCTAAAAAGAAGGATGACACACACATACTCTGGTAGAATGGGTTTTATAGTACACAGAAAAGTTACAAGAAAATATTTCTTCATGGGAGAAATAGTTATCATCTATTAGAGTACAAATGATAAGTATTGCTGAAAAAGACCACCATGAGAATAATCTTGCAACTTATGCTTTAACCTTCATTGCCAAGGTCAAAGTAGAGAAATTCTGTGAAGAACTTCGTAAGACCTTCAAATCAAAATAACATATTCTGATATTTGGTGACTCCAATGAAAAGGTGGGGGAAAGTGAGGATGGGGAGAAATATATGGAAAAAGTATAGCTCAGGAGAAAGAAATGAGAGAGGACTTGTAGATGATGCAAAAGTTTCACACTTTATGTCATAAACGTATTCTTCAAAAGTTGAATTGAAAGGCATTGGACATGAAGAACACCAAAAGTGAACACAAAGAATGAAACTGAATATATTTTAATAGGGAAGAAAAGATGTGTTATGGATGTGAGGGATGTCCCTGAATTAGGTATCTGTTTGTATATAGTCAGACCACCTACTTGTGAGAGTAAAGATCAGAAAGTACAGTAAATAAAAATTAAAAATAGTAACAAGAAAAGTGTGTGGTATATAATTAAGAATATATTTAATTCTGGTACAGTAGGGAGTTAGCCTCAGAACCAGAAAGAAGAGTACAAGTTCTATCTTTGAGGTTCACTACTTCTTTGACACTGGACAAGTCACTTAATGTCTTGGTGCTTAGGCAACTCTGTGACTGTTAGTGACAACAAACATGACAATCTGCATTTTTAAAGGGAATGTCTTCATCTTCAATGAACTCACATTATAGTCCTTATCGCTATTGAAAATCTAAAATTGGAAATTGACAACAGAAATGATATTGGCACCAACTATAATAACTTTATCCAGAAATTAAATCAATAGGTTAATTATTATATTATATTGTTAATTATTGTGTTGTATTATTGCAAAGAGGCCAGCAAAAGGCTAAAAGGTACTTTACTCACCAAACAATGAACATATTTGCCAAACAGAGAAAGATGGCTGCCAAAGAAAATACCAGGTTGTTTATATACATGTCTATATGTAGATATAGATATAATTTAAATTGTCTTCAATATATAAATTGTCTAGTTTACAAAGAATGGTGATGAATAATTGTAAACATTATCTTCTCATAAAGCAGAGAGAAAGCAGTGAAACATAAAATCAGTCCAAAGAAATTGTGGTAGAATCTTCAAGCAAAGTCATCCAAAGGGAATTCAAAGATGGAAAGAGAAAGAGGACTATAAACAGAAGAAAAAAATGGAAAATATTTGCAGAAATTTCTATGAGAAACTGGCTGTTTCATCAATAATAGTGGAACCACCATGCTTGCAACCCTAGAAGCAAATAGTGCCTAAAGAGTTTGCAGAGAAGGCAGAAATGGCACTAAAGAGGTCAAAGAAAGAAAAGTAGTTAAATTGCATTAACTACATTGAAGTTTTGCTGGAGATGTATAATTTGTGGCCATTGAGCAATTGATTTACACAGTGTCCAGGGGAGGGAAAGATCCAAAAGATGTGGAAAAAAATCTTTGGACATTTTTGATACCCATAAAAGGAAATGTATAAATTCCCACTCTAGGATATGGAGAACTACATTACACATTTCCAAAGAGAGACTGGGATTGATTTCTACCTTTGTAGAGGATAGGAGGTGAGCCTTGGCTGAGCAGCAAGTAGACCACAGGAGAAGGGCAAGCATGAACAAGGACAGTTAACATCTAAGCAATCACTCCATTGCGTTCCTATCTCCAAAAGGAAAATTAGTTTGGAATTATATCTACCTACTCTACCTTAAATACTGGCACAATATTTAATTAATTAAAAATCTTTCCTAAAAACTAGATTACTTTAAGGGGGAACTAAATTGGTCTATAGCTTAAGGAATAATTTCCTGACCATGAGAATTGTTAGAAAATAGCATATTTTGCTGAAGTTTCAAATATAGGTCTAATTATAATCTTCCCCAAAAGGGAACAATCTGACCATGTTAGTCCTCTAATAAATCATCTATGACTTCTTTTCATCAGTAAAGGTGGAACTTATAGCCAGGCATCTTTTAAGGCTTTTCCAATTGTATTTCACATGACTCTCCTCAAATTCTTCATTATATATGCATGTATGTGCATATATATATATATATATATATATATATATATATATATACACACACACATAATTGCTAAGTATATATATATATATATATATAATTTCTTTAAATGTTTCTGAACATACTCCATCCATTATATCATTCCAAAGATAAAAAATAAAAAGTTCAACAAAGCCAACTGACATATCAATTGTGTTTTACAATATATGAAACACTCCCACAATCATAGTTCCTTATCTCTTCAAAGAAAAAAGTAAGTTGATTTTTTTTTCATCTCTTCTCTGGGGCTAATGATGAACATTAATTTTTTTTTCATTTTCAAGTTCATTTATGGTTTCTTTTTATATTGTATTTATAGATTAATCCCAATTTTGTGTAACAAAGTAAAATAATTAAATGAAATTAATGATAAAGACCTCATCTGAAAGTTCATGTAACATCTGTTTTTTTTTAATGAACAGAAATGTATTTTCTTTCCCTCCTTTTTCCTATCCCTTTAAAAAAAAAGAGAAAAAAACAAACTTCTTGAATGAAATAAATATGCATAGTGAAGCAAAATAAATTCCTCCAATAGCTGTTTGTGTATAGTTGTACATCTCTATCCTACCTTTCCTATCAATACTATCTTTCTATCTAATCTATCTCTCTATCTATCTATCTTGTGTGTATATGTGTCATTTTGTACCCTATATCCATCATCTCTCTGTAATTAGTGCATCTACTTGCTATAGTAATAAGACAAAAAATGGAAGGAATAATGATAATTAAAAAAATAAAATTATCACTTTTTGTATAGATAACATGATAACACATTTAAAGAACTTCAAAGATTTAGCTAAAAAAGTAACTGAAATAATTAATAACTACTTAATATCATTAACTGAACAATCAAACAATATTAAATAATAAAATTAAATATTCAAATTAATAACTTTTTTGTCCTTCATTTTTGAAGAGAATGAGAACACGGGATACCGTCTTGACTTACAATGTTGCATAAACTCGTCAGCCTCACTCTCTCTTCCAGAATCACAGAAATCCAGTGGCAAGATAAAAGTCAAGATGACTGATGATGTCCTGGGATACAGTGGATCACTCTGGGGTCTTCAATTTCTGACCAAGCTCTAAGCACTCTAAGCCCCTGTTGTACTCATCTTTGTGTTCATTTGAACAAACTGTTTTCATTTGCCCATTCTGTTGAGGGAAGCCTTTACATGCTTGGGGGAGACATCTACCTATGTCACTGATGGTTTTGAGGGTCTCTGGTTACCCTTAATCTGGTTTAGACCATCTACTTAGATTCACCTTCCTGAGTATAAATCTGGTCTCACACCCTACTAGCTATATGATCTTAGGCAAGTCACTTAACCCTGTTTGCCTCAGTTTCCTCATTGGTAAAATGAGCTGGAGAAGAAAATGGCAAACCACTCCAATGTCTTTGCCAAGAAAAACCACAAATGGAGTCAAAAAGAGTTGGATATGACTGAAGCAAATGAAAAATAATAGAGGTTTTTTTTTTAAAACTGCTACTCTATTAAAAACTCCATTCTGCACTTCTGATCTCTTTCTTCTGGAGCTGGGGAGAAATAAAACCATCAGGTTCTTTATTGACTTAGACCCCTTCCCAAGGCAACCTTGCCAGAACTCTTCTATTTCTCTCTCAGATTTGGGATTTATAGTCCTTTGCAAAAGTCAAGGGATGATACACAATAAAATAAGGTGATTATTTAATCCAGCATCCCAGGTGGTAATCTTAGAACTCCATTCATAGCAAGAAAACAAAACAAACAAAAACCAACCTCCCATCCCAAACCCTGTAATAGTGCATGTGACATATAGCACAATGCAAAAGCATCACTAAACAGGTCATAATGAGTCTTCTTGCAAGGCTACTTAGAAGTGGGCCACAGGTTGCTAAAGGCTCTAGAAGTGAGAGTTTTAAAAAAGCTGGAGAAAGAGAATATGTAGTAAATAGGGAAGAAATTATACTTTAAAAAACTGCCTAGGATCCAAAGTAGAAGGTTGTATTCCCTCATTGCAGGTCATCCCGCCCTTCTGAAAACAAGCTTATCCAACATTCACATTTATTTGTTCTGCTCCCAGGCCTGGGCGCTTAGTGGCCAGGCCCCCATTATACTATAAAGCAAAGTTATTCTGGCATTACAAAAATTTTCAAATGGAGAAGGAGTAATGAATCACAACCCTGTACTGCAGCACACATCATAAAGATTAAGACATTTATCTAAGAGATGGAGATTAACATGCTTCTATGGCCTGGGAACTGACCTGATTTAAACCCCACTGAAAATCTATGGGCTATCATAAAGGCTAAAGTTGCCAAAATGGACGTTTTTCAAAGATACACTCGATATGCAATGAGTTATGTGGTTTCACAATGAAGAATTAAAGAATATGTGTCAAACTCTCTTGCCAAATTATGTAAAATAAATTATTTCAGCATAAGAACATGTTGCATATTAAAAGTGTTTTAAAGATATAAAACACTTTAAGGCTTACATGTTGCTCAATAAATACAATCATTTACTTTAGCCCAAGTACTTTCTACTATTTATATACATAACAAAAATGTAGTACTGTATCATACATAAATAGGGATATATAGATGTATAATATTGCATATAATGCATACACACACACATATAATATATATATACATAGACACATATGGATGGATGAATGTATAATTTGTATGTATGTATATATTTATATAATAAGATATGATAGATATAATAAGAATTGGACCTACAATCTCATTAAAATATGGATCTTTCAGATGAAGACATTTCCTCTGCCAGTGCAAGTCAGCACACTTTCTGCACCTTGTAGAACTAAAGAGTTACCTAGAGCCACATTTCTGGCAGGAGAGATGAGGGAGCATCAGTGATTTTTAGTATTATTTTTTTTTTTGCAAGGCAATCAGGGTCAAGTGACTTGCCCAGAGTCACACAACTAGTAAGTGTCAAGTGTCTGAGGTCAGATTTGAATCCAGGACCTCTTGACTTCAGGACTGGTGCTCTATCCACCATGCCACCTAGCTACCCCAATTACTTTTAGTATTATTTTTAATTCCTGATACATTTTGGTTTTATGTTGCTTATATTTCTGAGTATGGCCACCTCCACACCTCCAAAAAAGGGGATCGTTTAGGTATTTCTTCTGACCCTTCAGGCAAAAGTATTTTAAAATATCCCCAGCCCAAGGGGTGAAAAAGGAAAAGCTGAGTCGTATAAGAACAAACTCTGAGGTCAAAAAGGGAAAGGCTGGCTCTGATCATTTCTTTCCTGGCCTTGAGTAGAAGTAGCTTCAAATCAGCCAATGTAAGGTGAGGATGCCAGTGTGAAATAGCCATCACCAGGCTGATGGAATGGGACACGTGGGGAAACTCTTTTCATGGATCTCTACCAAGAGCTTCTTCCTTCTCCACTTCTTTCCTTCTGCTTAGTTTCCAAATTCTTCTGGATCTCAGGTCAGCTCATCCCCGAACGTGATCCACTGATTTGGAACCTGGCTGAGTTGTTGGCATTTAATCTTTGATAAGGTATAAACTGACTATGAGAAGTTGGAGTGGAGAAATCATCTTCAGGATATTTTATTTCTTTTTCTTTTTTTTTAACACAGTAAATATTTATCAAGTGTCTATTAATAAGCACTGGAGATACAAATCAAGATAGGAAACAGCGTGCGCTCTTGTGGGATTTATATTATACTAAAACAAGTACTGAACCGATAATTCCAGCATAGTCACTTTAACTTTGCTTCTCCAGGGCCACGTCGAAGAAGGAAGAACACTAGAGTCAGGAGACATGGGTTTGAATTTTTATTTTCATCCTATAATTTTGAGCCCCCAGACAAACGACTGGATCTCTACCTATACCTCAGATTCTTCATCTGGAGAGTTAAGTGTTGTTAATAACACCTTTCCTACCTACCTCATAGGAAAGTTTGGGAAATCAAGACAGATTCATCAGTTTGTTCAACCTGAAAAAGACCTTAGAGATCACTTAGTCCAACACTCTAATTATTCATTATTTTTTAATCATTATTTTTAATTCTTAATATTTTTTGGTTTTATGTGGCTTATATTTCTAAGTGTGGGTATTTCCACACTTCCCAAAAGGGGATCGTCTTTTAAAGCCTGGTTAGATATTTCTTCTTCTTCTGCCAAATTGACAATTCACAAATCCTTTGAGTGTTATCATATAATTACATGTGTACTTATTGTTTATACCCAGTAGAATGATAGCTTTTTGAGGGGATGAACTTTTTATTTATGTTTTTGCATATGAATGTTCTAGCATTATTTGTTACACATAGTTGCTTAATGATTAAAAAATAATAAATGGAGAAGTAGTAGAAGTGAGATGAAACTTATGTACATTGTTCCAGATCATTAAGGGGTTGAGAAGGTATTTGGTTTCCTTACTACTTGCATAAGAGGGCCAGCCTAGGAGTATTGGGATTGAAGGCTTTAATGGAATTCCCTTTGCCCTGAGTGAATGCTGTTCTGACCTACTGCGACCAGTTTCTGTAGTAAGTGCAGTGGTGTGCAGAGTAGCCATTTTATCTGAATTCAACTTTTTTGAAATACCAATTTAAAAATCACGTGTTTGCTTTATATTCCCTCCATCTAGGAAACATATGTGAAGATAAGGTATCACATATGTTTTAATATATTTCCTATAGAAAACTTTTTTCAGAATTAATATTTTTATTAAATCGGATAGAAATGTTTTCTTTAGAAAACACTGAGGTATGTAACCAAATAGACCTTTTTATACATATTATACATATTAGCAACAAATTACTTTTGTGGTTTCTATTTTTGGTTTTGTTTTTAAGAGAATTAGCAGTTTACATTAGCAAGGAATTATAGAGTTCGTTCTTTATCCTGTTCTCTGATTTAGATGTTTCAGCACAAGAAATACATAATGCATATACAGACATTCGTTCTAACTAGTGAAAGTGAAAATAGTATACATAGTAATCCTGTAGCTGGAAAGTCCTGACATGGGCTTTCTGGCTTCTGGCAACTTCAGAGCCACACGTAACTGGTGAGTGCCATGCATACATGTAAACTCCCTTTATTCTCCTCATTCTCCAGATAATTAATTCTCAGCAGTCAACTGGACAACCTGGCATTTGGTTTCTGAGGGAATTTTTGTAAGTTTTGGTGAATATGCAATATTAAACTAATCCACTAAAAATCCTTCAATCTTTATAAACCCTCCAAATTTAGCAGACAAAAGCACATGGATATCACCTATAAAAGTACCAAACATGTATTTTAAATAAAATTATATTTTAAAGCACTTAGCACAATGCAAAGCAAATGATAGGTGATTGCTCCCTTCCTCTATCTAGCTTTTATGAACAAAAAATTTCTTATATGCATAAAGAAGAGTATATATCTCCTTTATTCATTCATTCATTCATTCATTTATCCATTCTTTCATTTATTCATTTTTGTTCATTCATTCACTTATTTATTTATTAACACATTCATTCATTCATTTGTTTATTTATTTACTTATTTATTCATCCATTCATTCATTTATGTATTTATTTATTCATTCGTTCATTCATTCATTCATTTGTTTGTTTGTTTGTTTGTTGGTGAAGCAATTGGAGTTAAGTGACTTGCCCAGAGTTACACAGCTAGAGAGTGTTATGTGTCTGAGGCTGGATTTGAACTCAGGTCCTCCTGACTCCAAGGCCTCTTTTAAATACTTGTTTATTAACATATAATACAAACAACTCAAAACATCTCCCATTAAATTCACTGCTGTAATAATCACTCAGAATTACTGCTGTTAAATTTTTGGGACCACAGTTTACTTAACTAACTCTTCAGTATTAGTAGTCAGTGGTTGGTTACTTGTCAGTAAAAAGATAAATGTATCTCCTTCTCAATTATCCCAGACTTTCCCTTGATAATAGCAGATTGTTTCTTTCCAGAGACCAAAAGGAAATGGCCTGCTGTGTGATACCACACATCTTAGCAATCAACCGAATAGTAACATTCACCTTATTTTCTTCTGATAATATTATTCTTTTTTTAATTAATTATTTTTTCAATATAAATTTATTTATTTTTAGCTTTCAACATTCACTCCCACAAGTTTTTGAATTCCAAATTTATACCCCATCTCCCCCCTCCCCAAGATGGCATGCATTCTGAATATCCCTTCCCCTAGTCTGTCCTCTCTTCTATTTCTCTCCCCTTCTCTTATCCCCTTCCCCTTCTCTTTTTCTGTAGGGCAGGATAGACTTCTGTACCCCATTTCCTGTATTTCTTATTTGCCAGTAGCATGTGAAAACATTTTTTTAAACATATGTTTTTAAAACTTTAGATTTCAAATTTTCTCTCTTCCTCCCTCCCCACCCACCCTCATTGAAAAGGCAAGCAACTCAATATAGGTTGTATATGTGCAGTTATGCAAAACATATCCATAGCAGACATGTTATGAAAAACTAACTGTTTCCCTTAATCCTATCCTGCCCTCCCATTTATTCTATTCTTTCCTATGAGAATAAGATTCACTCATTCTCTCTCACCTTCCCCTGTTTCCCCTCCACTGTAAGAGACTTTTCTGTTTTTTTCTGAGATAGTTTATCCTGTTCTACCTCTCCCTTTCTTCTTCTCTGAGTATAATCCTCTCTCATCCCTTAATTTTATGCTCCAGATATGACCCCTTAATCTTCAACTCACCCTGTGCCCTCTATCTATCTATCTACATATACATACATATAATTTTTTTCCTCCAACTACCCTAATACTGACAAAGGTCTCATGAGTTATAAATATCATCTTTCCATGCAGGAATGTAAACAGTTCAGTCTTAACAAGTCTCTTATGATTTCTCTTTCCTGTTTACCTCTTCATGTTCCACTTGAGTTCTGTATTTGAAAGTCAAATTTTCTATTCAGCTCTGGTCTTTTCATCAGGAATGCTTGAAAGTCCTCTATTTCATTGAATTTTTTTGCCCTGAAGGATTATACTCAGTTTGGCTGGGTAGGTGATTCTTGGTTGTAATCCTATCTCCTTTGCCCTTCGGAATATTATATTCCATGCCCTGCAGTCCTTTAATGTAGAAGCTGCTAAATCTTGTGTTATCCTGATTGTGTTTCCACAGTACTTGAACTGTTTCCTTCTGGCAGCTTGTAATATTTTCTCCTTGACCTGGGAACTCTGGAATTTGGCTACAATATTCCTAGGAGTTTTCCTTTGGGGATCTCTTTCAGGAGGAGATCTGTGGATTCTTTCAATTTCTATTTTGCCCTCTGGTTCTAATATATCAGGGCAGTTTTCCTTGATAATTTCTTGAAAGATGATGTCTAGGCTCTTTTTTTGATCATGGCTTTCAGATAGTCCAATAATTTTTTTCTCTGGATCTATTTGTTTTTTTCCAATGAGATATTTCACATTGTTTTCTAATTTTTCATTCTTTTGGATTTGTTTACTGTGTCTGATTTCTCATAAAGTCACTAGCTTCCAATTGCTCTATTCTAATTTTTAAGGAAGTATTTTCTTCAGTAATCTTTTGGACTTCCTTTTCCATTTGGCCAATTTTTCTTTTTAGGGCATTCTTCTCCTCATTGGCTTTTTGGACCTCTTTTGCCATTTGGGTTAGGCTATTTTTTAAGGTGTTATTTTCTTCAGTATTTTTTTGGGTCTCCTTTAGCAAGCTGTTGACTTGTTTTTCATGATTTTCTTGCATCACTCTCATTTCTCTTCCCAGTTTTTCCTCTACTTCTCTTACTTGCTTCTCAAAATCCCTTTTGAGCTCTTCCAAGGCCTGGGACTGATTCATATTTTTCTTGGAGGCTTTGGATGTAGGAGCTTTGACTTTGTTGTCTTCTTCTGGTTGTATATTTTGATCTTCTTTTCACCAAAGTAAGATAATATAGTCTGACTCTTTTTGCGCTGCTTGCTCATGATCCCAGCCAATTACCTGAGTTTTAAACTCTTTGTTAATGTAAGAGTCTGCTTCCAATGTGGAGAGTGTACTGTCCCAAGCTTCGGGGGGTTTGTACAGCTGTTTTCAGAGATACTTGTAGGGACCTGTAAATTTTCAGTTCTTCCAAGGTGGTATGATAAGGGGCAAGGTGTTTACTCCTTTCCTGGCCTGTGACTACAAGTATTCCTTTCTGTCCTGCAACTGTGAGGAAGGGTTCCTCTCTACAGCCACTCCAAGCTCTACCACGCCAGTGTTCCTCCTTACCCCAGCACCGCCACCCAGAACTGTGACCCAGATCCAAACACAGGCAAAGCAAGAGATTCCTGCCTCAGCACTGGCAAAGAGATCCCTGCAATCCCTCTCTGATCAGCCACTGGATTCCCCCTCAGTCTGTGGGCCAGAAGCTCAGGAAGCAGCTGCCCCCCCCGGCCGTGCTCTTGGGGAATGGAGCTGAAACCCCACCTTCCTGTCTCAGCACTGACAGAAACAGACTTTTCCCACTAACCCTCTAAGTTGTCTTTGGCATTCGTGGATTGAGGAGTCTGGAAACTGCCACAGGTGCCCGAGATTCAGTCCTCTGAGGCCTGCTCCAGATTTGCTTCGGCCTGTGTGCCCACGCTGCACTGATCTCCCAGCCAGGCGCAATACACCTTTCTGATCAATCATCCATGTTGTCTTGGGATGGAAATTTGTTTCACTCTGTCTTTTTGTGGGTTCTGCTGCTTCAGAATTTGTTAGATACATTTTTTATGAGTATTTGGAGGGGTTTGGGGGAGAGCTCAAGCAAGTCACTGCTTTCACTTTGCCATCTTGGCTCCGCCCTGCTGATAATATTATTCTTTAAATCTCACTATTCTTGTAACATGAACCTCTTTGTAAATGTAACTTTCTTTAGATTAGTTTTTTCCCCCACTACAGAACACACCCAATGAAGAATTTCCTTTTTTTTTTCATTTAGTTTTCAGAGTTTCTATTTTGATATCTGTAATAACTGGCTCAGATTTGTTAGAGCTTAATCAATTTCATCTTTAAAAACACCACTGTCACTTACTGCACAATGAGCAAAATGTGGGGAAACTGTACCAGATTTAAAATTGAGGAATGAGAAATTAAAGAGAACCTAACATGCCAAAGAATAAATACATCACTGACACCACCACTGACTCCATTTTCCCCATCGCCACAATGAAATAAGTTCTTTTCTATACTTTTTGGGTAATACTATAACCGCCATTTTTTGAAAGATGATAGGATAAGATTTTTTTTAAAGCTTATTTTGATTTTGCAGTTAAAAAATGAAAGGACTGTTTTTTTTATTAATATAAACATTAGGTTATTGAAATGTGAATTCATGTAGTTTTTTTTTTAAAGATAGACCATAGCACCCACTTCGTGCCCTGCATGGTGCTAAGCATTTTTGACAAATATTATGTAACTTGGCAGGTGCTATTATTATCCTCCCTTTACAGTTGAAGAAATTGAGGGGAATAGAGGTTAAGTGACTTGCATAGGGTCACACAGCTAATAAGTGTCAGAGGACAAATTTGAATTTGAACTCATCTTTCTCACTCCAGACCCAGTGCACTATTGCCACCAAGTGTCTCTAAGCTATCATTTGTAGACAGAAGATGCCAATGTTCAGAGCCTTCATAATAATGGTAACTTGCATTACATAGTACTTTAAGTTTTGATATCTCTCTCATATCATATCAGATATCTCCATTGATTCTCACAACAGCTTTTGGTGGTAGGGGCAATTATCATTCTCATGTTACAGATAAGGAAAGTGAGTCTGAGATAGGTTAAGGGATTTATCCAGGGTCATACAGCGAGTAAGACACCTAGTACCTGCAGCAGGATTTGAACTCAAGTCGTGATTCCAGCTCCAAAGCTCTATCCACTGTGCTACTTTGCTGTTTCTATTTTCTGCCTTCATAAGTTTACTTGGTAAGATTGTTGTGTTGTTATGTTTCTCCATTCAAATTAATAATTATAAGTTCTCCATAATTACATTAATGTCATAGAATATATTATATATATATACATATGTACATATGTGGACATATGTATGTATGCACATACATACAAAACATGTTGAAGAAAAGCTCAGGTGGAAAGTACTAACTGGCATTAAGAAGGATCCGTACAGACTTCTCATAGAAGATGGGATTTTAGCTAGGACTTGAAGGAATCCAGGGAAGCTGAGAGGCAGAAATGAGGAAAGCATTTTAAGCAAGGGAAACAGTGAAAATACCCAGTCAATAAGCAATTATCAAGTGCCTACTGTGTGTTAGGCATTTTTCTGCGCATTAGAGATACAAGCAAAGGCAAAAGACAGTCCCCACACTCAACAAGTTCACAGCCTATTAAGGGAGGCAACATGAAAATAATTATGGACAAACAAGATATATTTATATCTACATCTATCTCATATATAGATATATATTTCATATATAGATATATCACATGTATACATCATATATATCATATACATAGACAACTATATGCAAACTATATATATATATGTATATATATATATATGTGTGTGTGTATACCTTGTATGTAAGAGTCAATCTTATATGTATATAACAACTATGTACAAATAAGATGTATATGTATGTATATATACTTATATGTGTATATAGCTATAGATATATATAGTCTTCATATGTATATAAAATATATATCATATATAAGATGTATATAGAGAGATGTATATCTTGTTTGTACAAAGGTATTATACATGATGTGTTTACATATTAGATAAATAAGTAGGTAGGTAGATAGATGGGTAGTAGATAAATTTTTTTGTACATAATTATTTTCATGCTATTTCCCCCATTACACTGTGAGCACGTCAAGGATGAGAATTGTCTTTTGCCTTTTCTTCTGTCTCTGATGCTCAGCAAAGTGCCTAACACATAGTAAAAACTTAATAAATGCTGCATTGGTTTCTTCCACCACCACCACCACCCATTATCTTGGCCTAAACCAAGGTATCCAAAGGGGTTGATGGATTTCAGGGGGTCTGTGAACTTTGATGGGAAAAAAAGTTGCATATTTATTTTCATTGATCTCTAACAAAAATTTAGCATTTACTTCAGTGAAGAATATAACAAACAAGAGTATTATTAGTAGGTCAATAAGCATTTATTAAGTGCCTGCTATGTGCAAGACACTTGGCTGAGCGTTGGAGATTCAAAGAAAAGCAAAAGACAGTCTTCATCCTCAAGGAGCTCGCAGTCTAGCAAGATACACATATGAATGTATATACATACATGTATATATATATATATATATATATATATATATATATATATATATGTATATATACACTATATGTCTTATTTGTACATAATTATTTTATATTGTCTCCCCCCTCATTAAACTGTATATATGTATATGTATGTAGAGAGTTGGCTCAGACTTCTTGATTTTTACCTTCATTTCTTCACTTCAAAATCTATTATTTTGAAGTCTTGGACATCAAATTAGTTGAGGGAATAAAAAGGCCTCTACTTCTATGGCTTTGTAGGGCCTCCTTTTTGCATTGCTCTATACAGACAGGCTTTGCATGTTGAAGTCTGACAATATTCAGAATGGAATAACAATTCACTTTTATATAATGCTTTAAAGTTTGCAAAGCTCTTTATAAATATTACCTCATTTGCTCCTCACAATATTCCTGGGAGAAAAATGTAATTACCATTCCCTTTCTACAAATGACAAAACTGATGTAGACATAGGTGAAGTTACTTGCCAGGGTCTCCCTGCTAGTAAGTGTCCAAAGCCAGATTCAAACTCAGTTCTGCCTGACACCAAATCCCACCTTGTACCCTATTTTGCCACCTAGCCGGCCCCAAAATATATCAGGCAAGCACAAGAAATACAATGTTCATTTGTCTGTTCTCTTCAATACAGACATTGCTGTTTTTACTTGTGGTCTCTTCTAGAGGGTTACACTCAATATGAGTAAAGTTATGACTGATTTTTCTCATTCATTGATTTCCAAGTACGACCCTTCATAAAAACAAGGATGGGACAATTTGGAAAGGTTATTCTAAGCTTATGAGACAACATAGAAGGAGAAATGACATGGTAGTACCATCTGTCAGGAAGTATTGTTATATCTTATTAATACAAGATTTGACTTCTTTTTTGGGGGGGTTGTTTTGTTTTTGCAAAGCAATTGGAGTTAGGTGACTTGCCCAGGATCACACAGCTAGTAAGTGTCAGGCGTCTGGTCTGAGACTGGGTCTGAACTCAGGTACTCCTGACTCCGAGGCCGTTGCTCTATCCACTGTGCCACCTAGCTGCCCCACGAGATTTGATTTCAAAGAGGACCAGTGACAGACATTGCAGGTGATGCATTGACTTGCATATGAATTGGATTTAAGTGAGGCAGAGTCGCACAAAGTCAGCAGCCTCACACTCTCTTCCTGAGTCATTGAAGTCCAGTGGCTGGGCAAAAGTCAGGATGACTGACAACAGCCTGGGATGCGATCGATGACTTTGGTGTCTTTGATTTCTGACCAAGCGTTAAGTGCTCCACAGTGTCTGCTTCTGCCACCTTCATGGTCATTGGAACAAATTCACCCATTCCAGTGAATGAAGTCTTCACATGCTTGGGGTAGACACCCCCCTAATTCATCAACAGGTTTGAAGCCTGTCATTTACCCTCAAGTTGCATTAGCTCATCTGCTGAGGAATTCACTGGGGTGTGGCTGCTACACTTGCTACAGCTTCTTAGAGCCACAGGTGAGAGTGGAGTGAATCAGTAGACACCCAAGGTGGATGAGCAGCCCTGGAAAGGACTTGGCAAGCCCTCACACCAGAGATGCCCGTCCTCTGTGAACACCCCATACACCCCAAGTAAACTTGTTTCAGCATTGGAAAGAAGAGAAAAGTGCATGGGTAGTTTAGTGAATCGAGGCAGGTAGCCCAGTAAAATGGTTTCAATTCTCTTACTATGCTTCAGGTACTGTGCTTAGCACTTTATAAATATCTCTTTTGATCTTCACATCAACCCCAGGAAGTAGATGCTATTATTATCTCCATTTTACAGTTAAGGAAACTGAGGCAAATAGAGATTAAGCGACTTGCTCAGAGTCACATGGTTAGTAAGTGTCTGAGGCTGGATTCAAACTCATCTTTCTAACTCCATGCCCAGTGTTCTATCTACCATGCCATTTTATTTGCCATTCACACAATGGGACTGAAATGG
Source organism: Phascolarctos cinereus (assembly GCF_003287225.1). NCBI lineage: Eukaryota > Metazoa > Chordata > Mammalia > Diprotodontia > Phascolarctidae > Phascolarctos > Phascolarctos cinereus. The sequence goes on from NW_027556402.1 coordinate 32,238,745, forward strand.
AAGGGTCACTTGATTCATGGCAAAACTGTTAGTCCACTTGACCATGACTGTCTCCCCCTCCATAAAAATGCTTCCGATAATATTTATTTTTTTCTTTTTCTTTTCTTTTCTTTTTTTTGGTCTAGGTAATGGGGTTAAGTGACTTGCCCAGGGTCACACAGATAGTGTTATGTGTCTGAGATTGGATTTGAACTCAGGTCCTCCTGAATTCAGGCCCAATGGTCTATCCACTGCACCACCTAGCTGCCCCTTAATGATTCTTTCTTTCTTTCTTTCTTTCTTTCTTTCTTTCTTTCTTTCTTTCTTTCTTTCTTTCTTTCTTTCTTTCTTTCTTTCTTTCTTTCTTTCTTTTTTCCTTCCTTCCTTCTTCCTTCCTTCTTCCTCCTTCCCCTTCTCCTTCCTTCCTTCCTTCTTCCTTTTTCTTTCTTTTTTCTTTCTTTCTTTCTTTCTTTCTTTCTTTCTTTCTGGTTAGGCAAAGGGGTTAAGTGACTTGTCCAGGGTCACACAGCTAGTAAGTGTTATGTATCTGATAATATTTAAAAGCAAGTAAAGGCATACAGCTTTACAAGAACAGAAAGCAGTTGGATCTTTGTGGGGTGGAATAATCTGTTATCTCTGCCTGCCACAGAGCATTGATAGACTTTTATCTCCACTTGATAAGATATTAATGTGCTCTTTGTAAGAAGCATCAACTGCTATTTATGAATGTAGACCCATGTTACTGAGTCCTTGGATCATAAACGTTTTGGGGGACCTTCATGAGATGATAGAGAATCCTTGAGCCGCCTTCTTGAAGGCATTCAGAGGGACTCTGAGAGTTCCAGTGACCCCAAAGGAGGTATTGTTGCCCAAATTTTGAATCCTCAGGCGGAGAGGAAAGAGAGGAGAGGGAGAGAAAGAGAGGAGAAGGAGAGAAAGAGAGAGAGAGAGAGAGAGAGAGAGAGAGAGAGAGAGAGAGAGAGAAGAAGGGGGAAGAGAGAGGAGAAGGGGGAAGAGAGAGAAGAAAGAGAGGAGAGAGAAGAGGGGGAAGAGAGAGGAGAGAGAGAAGGGGGGAGAAAGGAGAGAGAGGAGAGAGGGGTGGAGAGAGAGGGAGAGAAGGAGGGAGAAAAGGAGAGGGGGGAGGAGAGAGAGAGGAGGGAGAGAGGAGAGAGAGAGAGGAGGGGGGGAGAAGAGAGAGAGGAGAGTGGGGAGAGAGAGGGAGAGACAGAGAGACAGAAAGAGAGACAAAGAGAGAGAGAGAGAGAGTAGGAGGGATAAAAGGAATGTGGGGAAAAAAGAAACAGAGACACTAAAACTGGAGTAATAAGAGCACGTAGACTGAACAGTGAGAAAGAAGCCAGACATGAGGCAGCAGACATGACGTAAGACCAAAATGGCAGCCCAGGAAGCTATTCAGAGGCAAGGCCCAGGTGGTAAGAGTGAAGTCCCTGTATCAACTTGATTTTTTTCCCCTTCCCCTTGCTTTTTTTTAAGAAGGGAAACTTCACCCAGGGTTAAATCTCATTGCCTTTCTTCAGAAATTTCACCTCAGACCAGGAGAGAAGAAAGAGGTGATCTTGGCTACAAGCCCCATTGCAGCCCTCTATATCTTCAATTTAAATATTTCTCTCTGATTTTATGTTCCTCCATACTGCTAATAAATTACATGGCCATTAACAGTGATCCCCCCCACCCGCCACCAAGTCTCTAAATTCATGTCTCTGGATTGAGAAGGAAATTATTCCATGGGAAAAGAGATTGCTATGGTTTCACTCCAGTGGGGGTGCCAAACCAATTAAAGAGAGAGTACCTATTTTGGTAATCAACTGAAAATATCCCAGAGTATTTTCATTTGTCTGCCTTTGAACCTGGGGAGAAAGAGAATTCATAAAGAAATGAGCCAGTAATGGAGGGATAGAGAGAGGAATTTTGGTATGACTGTCTATGGGTTCACCTGAAAGACACTGAATCTCAGGCTCATTCTGCAAGAGGTATACACAGAAAATACATGTAAGGGGTTGGGCTTTCCTTTTCTATTTCAGATGATGTGGTTACAGAAGACCCAAAATATAATTATAAGGTCTTAATGAAGTGTTAAACTGACTTCAGAAAAAGCATCTATGCCCTGATCTCTTGGTGATGTTTGAATACCTCTCTGGTCCAATCAAAGAAGGAAAAATTTGATAGGCTGAGCAAACAAATTATTCATACTTCTGAGGTCTTCAAATGGCTGAGCTCTGAATGAATTTCAGAGGTTAAGAGTAAGAGATGTCTGCCTCTGGGGAGACTCCTACAGGGAGTGAAACGTGGATTCCCCTTTCCTCCCCCATCAGTTAAGCATCTTTGAAAGAACTGCTGGACCAGTAGGAGGAATTGCATCCAGTGGGGAGCAGAGATATTAACTCCAGACAGACATCGTTGCAGAGAGACAGTCACCTAAGGGCTAGAGAAGCTTCATAGAGTGTCTCCCTTTAACAAGAGAGAAAGGCTTTCCAGGTCCTGCAGCATCAGGAGCTGTGAGTTATTTCCTATTTATCCTATAGGTATACTTCACCATCATTGTACTCTAAGTATGAACCCACTCTTCCCATGAAAAATGAGATTTACAGAGGAATATATTGTAATTACTATTCTTGCTATACCATGTGAGTCAGTCTTTAATAAGAGCTAATTGAGTTGACTCAATTAGTTAATTGAACTAATTGGCATGACTGTTAATGGAAAGCCCACTTGTGAAGGTATGTTAAGAGTACAGATCCCCACAGGGTTCCCTCTAAAATCTGAGATAACAGCCTCCTGGGGACCCAACTCACCAATACATGTGCTAAATTAGAAATATATCCCAAAGGTAGTGTTACACATAGAAACTAATTTTTAAAAGAACATTGTGAACCTTGAAAATGAAAAATCTGATCCCCATGTCTAATTGGTAAAACAGATAAAGTTTTTTTAACTATTCCTCAACTTCTCCCCTAAAAGATGCTAAAAATAGAGAAATTGTTATTCACACCTTATTTCATTTCCATTAGTAATAGGATTGAAGCCTTCTGGTTGGTCTTCTGGTTACCTTAAATCTCTCCCTACCCTAGTTCAGCCTCAGCTCAGCTGTCAAATCAATCTTCCTAAAAGAAGATCTCCTCAAGAAGATCTTAAAAGCACAGGTCTGATCATACCATCCCACCCCTCCTCCATTCAATAAATTCCACAGGTTCTCTATCATTATCAGAACCAAATATAAAAATCCTCTATTTGATATGCAAAGTCTTACATAACCTTCCCCCTTCCTATCATCCCAGTCTTCTTACACTTTATCCCCCCCTACTCCCCAATATACTCTGTGATCCAGTGACATTAGCCTTGTTATTCCTTTCACAAGACACTCCATCTCCAGCTCCATAAATTTTCATCAGCTCTCCTGCATGCCTGGAATTCTTTCTCTCCTCCTCTGGCTCCCTTCAAGTCCAAACTAAAATCTCACCTTCTATAAGAAACCTTTGCTGATCCACCTTAATGTTAGTGCCCTCCCTCTGGGATTATCTCCCATTTAACCTGTATGTATCACGCTTGTACATAGTGAGCTCCTTGAGGGCAGAAACTCTTTCCACCTTTTTTTTATCCCCAGTGCCCAACACAGTGCTTGGCACATAGTAGGTGCTTACTAAATATTTGTTAACTGTTGATACAGAATGACTTTGAGTGACTAAGTCATTTTTATTATTACAAATACCCAAATTAAAAATAAAGAGCATATGAAGAAAGACACTATCTACATTCAGAGAAAGAACTGATAAATAGAAGCATGTATAGAATAATTTTATATATATTATATATATATATATATATATATATGCCTATTTGAGTCTAAATAAAAATTTTTTTTAAAAGCTCAAGAGATGATATAAGTTGTGTCTGTGTGATACAAGTATACCACCAGACTCATGGGGGGGAGGGTGGGCGGGAAGTGTAGATGTAGACTCAGGGATCGATGTCTCTAACATTCTAAATACATTTACCATTGTCTCCACAGTTATGGTAACAAATACCAACTATTTCTATCTGCGTGGAAGATGGGGAGAAGAGGAGGGGACTGTGTGCCTAAAGGATGTGAGTATACATACGCAATGGAAGTAGCATCAAAATACTGCTCTTATCATCTCCCTCTTCAATTGTTAGGCCCTAGATGTCAGGGAGTATATTTAATATATTCCTAAGGCTTTAGTGTGTGCCTGGTAAAGCATGAGTCCTTTATGAACATATAATCTATAATGATGATAAACTTAAGGGAGGTTTGTAACTGGCATCTAGGAACTTTACAACCATATGTTTTGATAGCTGTATTTTAATATAAGTGAAGAGAAAGGGAAAAGGCATATATATGGTGCTTGCCATGTGCTAACTATAGGGCAACTGGGTGGCACTGCAGTGGATAGAGAGTTGGGGCTCAAGTCAGGAAGGCTCATCTCATCTCCCTGAGTTGAAATCTGGCCTCAGACACTTACTAGCTCTGTGACCCCTCCGGCAAGTCCCTTAACCCTGTTTGCCTCAATTTCTATAAAATGTGAAGGAGAATGAAATGGCAAACCACTCCAGTATCTTTGCCAAGAGAAACCCAAATGGGGTCATGAAGAGTCAGACATGACTGAAATGGCTGAACAATATGTGTCAGGCATTATGCTAAGTACTTATAATTACTGTCACATTTGATGAGTGATTCTTATTCGCATCAGACATGGCTTAATGAGGGAATAACATACACACTCAATTGGGTATGGAAATCTATTTTACCCCATAGGAAAACAGGGGTAAGGGGATAAGAGAGCAGGGGGGAATGATAGAAGGGTGGGCAGACTGGGGGAAGGGGGTAATCAGAAGCAAACACTTCTGAGGAGTGACTGGGTCAAAAGACAGAATAAGATCAACAGGGGTGAAATAGGATGAAGGTAAATATAGTTAGTTTTCCTAACATGACTACTATGGAAGTGTTTTGCATGACTACACATGTATAACTTGTATCGAGTTGCTTGCTTTCTCAGTGAGAGTGGGTGGGGAGGGAGGAAGAGAGAGAATTTGGAACCCGAAGTTTTAAAAACAAATGTCAAAAGTTGTTTTTACATGCAATGGGAAATAAGATATATGGGTAATGGGTATAGAAATCTATCCTGCCCTACAGGAAAACAAAAGGGGATAAAAGAAGGGGGGAAGTGGTAGAAGGGAGGGCAGATTAGGGGAAGGGGTATTCAGAATGCATGCCATCTTGGAGTAGGGGGAGAGGAGAGATGGGGAGAAAATTTGGAACTCAAAATCTTGTGGAAGTGAATGTTGAAAGCTAAAAATACATATTTAAATTAAAAAAGAGTAAAATAAACCCACAAAAAACAAAACAAATAAAAAACCCCCAATTATTGTCACATTTGATCCTTACAATAACCCTGTGAGGTAGGTGCTGTTATTGTCCTCATTTTACAGTTGAGGAAACTGAAGCAGAGGCTAAGTGAATTGCCCAGGGTCACACAGCTAGTAATTTCTGAGGCTGGTTTTGAATTCAGATCTTCCTGCCTCCAGGTCCAGTGCTCTATCCACTGTACCACCTACCTGTCTCTAGAATAACTATTTTTTTCTTTCTATTTATTTTATTTTATGCCTTTAGGAATATTATTCTGAGAAGTGAGCCAAAGGTTTTGGCAGCCTGCCGGAAAGGCACAGGACACATAAAGAAGGTTAAGAAACCCTGCCTCAAAGGCATCTTAAGAATGAATGACTAATGACTAATCAGTAGTTTCAAAATAAAATTTGCAAAAATGATTCCATGTTACTTGTTTCCTTGAGATATAAGCTGATATCATGGCAGATGGCATCTTCCAATGATTTAGACAGGCTCCCATGGACAGTTGGGGCTGGACAGAGAAATTCCACCATGGAGTAGAGAAGATTGGGTCCAAATTAGAAGAGTTAGGGCAAACTGTAAAACTAGGTCATGTCAACACCAGTATGTTTATAAAACATCCAAGTAACTAAAAGAATCAGAAAGACCAGTCACTAGAGCTGGGTCTCAGGCTGAGGAGTTCATACTAGATAAGACAGATAACTATTTGTTCAACTCAATCTAATTCAACAAGTTTGGGTCTTTTTATCATGTCCTTCTCATTCATTGCTTCATCAGGACAAGATGGAGGATGTGGTTACAGATGAGATCCCCCAAGCTATCTGTTGTCTCATTTGCCCCCTACTGACTGTGGGATTTCAAGACAATTATCCCAACAATACCATGAAGCTAGATGTAACTGAGGGAGGGGATAAATTGAGGAGGCCTAGCATTACAATAGTAAGACTGATAGTATAAGTATAGTAACTAAATCCACAAGAATAGCTCTACTGAAAAACAGCACTTAAAATACAAAGTTAAAGCCTTTTCAACTTCAGAAATTCTAATTTTATTTTATTTCCAAAATATCTACATGTGTTGGAATACTTGATGTTTCCTTAAAACTTATTCTACTAAGCTTAAAAAAAACATATAACTAATAGAGGATGATGAAAAAATGTAACTGTTTAAACCCATATTTTGTTGGATTTTAAAGTTGTTCATAAAGAAGAAAGGATCTAGCTCCTTTAAAAAGTCAAATTATATCAGCCTCTGGGTAAAAGGAGTGGCCCTGAGCAAGGGAATTAGGCCCAGCTGAAGCAGACATGATTACATGTCTTCCCTTTAAAAGGGAAGCTACCATAGACAGATCTCAGAGCAGATGTTGAAAAAAAAAAAAGAGCCAAATGGCAGGAGAGGGCTGAGAGTTGAGGCAAAGGTTTGGAAGTGGACAGCTGGAGAGATAGATAGTTGATCATCAGAAGTTTGAAAGTTGCTTCAGGGTATTTGTGCTCCGAGTGAGTAAGCAGAAAGTTGCTGATGAGGTATTGAATACCTGGGCTCTAATTAGCAATGAGTACAATCTGAAATTAAGAAGCCAGCCTGAAGCAGTGAGGACACATGGGTTGGCTTTAGCTGAAAGGTATGGAAGTCCATTTTAGAGAAGGGGATTATAACAGTCATGTTAGGAAAAATTCAAATATTCAAAGTGTTCAAAATTACTACTTAGGATTTGTATCTATAATAATAATTAATATGGTTATGTTATAACTATATAATATACAACTATATTATATAAAGATATTAAAAATATAAGTAATATAAGTATATAATTAAGTAATTGATATTTTTATTTAATGAAAAGATCAGAACTTAGGCATATAGATAAATGCCATCCCTTGAAAGTAAATCTTCCACATGTACAAAACTATTTATAGCAGATCTTTTTATGGTGGCAAAGAACTGAAAATTGAGGGGATACCCATCAATTGGGGAATGGCTGAACAAGTTGTGGTATACATATATAATGGAATACTATTGTTGCATAAGAAATGATGAGTAGGTGGATTTCAGAAAAAAAAAATAAATTGGAAAGACTTACATGAGCTGATGCAGAGTGAAGTGAGCAGAACCAGGAGAACATTGTACACAATAACAGCAACATTGCATGATGACCAACTTTGATAGACTTAGCTCTTCTCAGCAATAACAATGATCTAAGAATTCCAAAAGACTCATGATAGAAAAGGCTATACGTGTAAAGAGAAAGAGCTATGGAATATACATGCAGATTGAAGCATACTGTTTTCTCTCTTTTTTTTCTCCTTTTGTTATGATTCTTCTTTCACAATATGACTGACATGGAAATATGTTTAATATGATGGTACGCATATAGCCTATATCACATTGCATACCATCTTCAGGAGGAAGGAAGGAGAAAAAAATTGGAACTCAAAATCTTATAAAAGTGACTGTTGAAAATTATCTTTACATGTAATTGGAAAAAATAAAATACTATTAAGTGGGGTTAAAAAAAAAGAAAGTAAGTCTACTTGGGAAGCTATATGCTTATTCCAATGTTATCCTTCCTAAAAAAAATTCTTGGAGCTCCTCTTTGGAAATTGCCTTCATAGCTTTTTATCCATTCTTTCGAACGCTTTCAATAGTGAGAAATCTTTCTGTGATGATGAGCTTGATTTTTGGAAAAAGCCAAATGCCATTTGGAGCCAAGCATGTTGAGTAACATGCATGATAAAGCTGAATTGTTTTTGTTTAAAAAAATTAGGTATGACTGTCAAGAAATTAAACTGCTTTCCTAATGTGGCCTATATATTGGCTCTGACTGCCTTATCATCTTTGATTAAGGGCTCCTCAAAATGAGCTCCCAATGTGCTCTGAGGGAAGGCAGTGCTATTGGTAAAATGTCGAGTCTACCAAGGTGACAGCTTTAAAGAATGCTACCTTCATATAGGAGCAGTGTTCTGGAGAAGGTATTCACAATATCAGTTTTATTGCTGTAATCCTAGGCCTCCTCAGTTTGGCCCCTCCCTCAGTTACATCCAGTTCTCGGTATTGTTGTGATAATCGTCTATTTGAAATAATAGCTCCTAGCTGGCGATATATTGGTAAATGTTTAATAATTGGCTCTCTGATACTTAGGATACATTTTTAAGTTTAATATGCATTGTTTTTAATATGTATCATTTTCTTAAATATAAGCTAGTAGTAGAAAAACTATGGTCTGGGGTTCAAATCCTTCTTGCACCTATTTGTGTCTGTGAATTAAGAATGTTCTTCCTTTACATTTTTAAAATACAATAAAAACTTATTTTAAAATGTTTTAAAAAAACCCATCTCAGGGTGAGGGCTGTACAAAAACAGATGGATTGTATTCAGCCCCATGGTTTGTTGACTGCTGGTCTAGACAATCAACAAAGCCTTGATTTGCAGTATTTGCCAATTTCCATTTTTAATTTTTTGACTGATTCAAAAAAAACAAAAAGCAAAAGTTTCAATCCTGGTTCATCCCATGACTCTTCAAACTATTTCTCAACTTCTGCCCCTGTTCCTTTCTCATGTAGGAAACCCTCTACCATTATTGTTTCCTCTGCTGGGGAGTTAGTCCCTGGACTCAACCATGACAGCCACTTTCCCTCCAAACCTGGCTCATTCCATTTACTCCCCAGCAACTTTCTGCCTTGCCCCCAACCTTTCCAGCTCCCTTTTATGTGTTGTCTTCCCCCATTAGAATGTAAGCTTCTTGAGGGCAAATGGCATCTTTCTTTTTGTGCTTAGCTCAATGCCTGGTTCTACATATGTTTAATACATGTTCTCTCTCTGCCTCTGTCTCTGTTTCTCTTCTCTCTGTGTCTCTCTGTCCCCTGTCTCTGTTTCTGTCTCTCTGACTGTCTCTCTCTGTGTCTCTCTGTTTCTTGTCTCCTTCTCTCCTCTTTCTCTCTCTGCTTCTGCCTCTATCTTTCTCCCCTCTGTCTCTATGTGTTTCTCTCTGTCTTTTTGTCTGTTTCCTGTCTCTCTTTGTCTCAATGTTTCTCCATCTGCCTCTCTCTCTCTCTCTCTCTCTCTCTCTCTCTCTCTCTCTCTCTCTCTCTCTCTCTCTCTTCTCTCTCTCTGTGTGTGTGTGTGTCTGTCTGTCTTCCTCTCCATGTAGTAGCAAGGACATATTAGGTAATATTTGTCTGGTGTCTCAAAAATCTAATCAAAAGTCCTTTTAACTCTAAGGACAGGAAAGGGAGAAAACTACATTTGTATATCCTCCAAACTCAATAGACTGACTATGTGTAGGAGAACATCTGTAATGAAGGAAAAATAATAAATTGTAGCTCAAACAGCTTGAAGTTCAGAGGAGAAAAAAATTAAAGAGGCAGCAGTAAAACCTGTGGCTTAGAAGGGAAAATGCACCAATTTTATTAAAAAGAAAAGATGAGGGAAAAAGAATAGAGCCTTCAAAGTGTGGCCCAGTGAGCTTGATTTCAATCAATTCAAGCACAATTTCTAGATTTTAAGAAGCTGTAGAGGGTCCACAGGAGGGAAATTGGGATGTTAAAGGGTTTGAGTTCGTGCTATGGGAGGCTTAGTTGATAAATCTCAGGATATTTAGCCTAGAGAAGAGAAAATTCAGAGGGGGTATAACTGCCTTGAAATATTTGAGGGGTTGTACTGTGGATAAAGCAGTTAGGTGGTACAGCGACTAGAATGCTGAGCCTGGAGGTAGGAAGACTGGAGTTCAAATCCAGCCCCAGGTCCCAGCTGTGTGACCCTGGGCATGTCATTTAACCCTGTTTGCTTTAGTTGCTCATCTGTAAAATGAGGTGGAAAAGGGGAAAAAAAGACATTCCAGTATCTTTGCAAAAACAAAACACAAAAAAGCAACAGAAAAACTCCAAAAGGGCTCATGTAAAGTCAAAGAAGAATAACATGACTTAACAATAAAAAGATGTAATTAATAGAATTTTGAGCTGTTCATTCTATAGAGGAGGAAGTGTGGTATAATAAACTCAGAGTCAGGAAGATCTAGGTTTCAATCCCCCTTTAGATGCTTACTGTATGACCCTAAGCAGGTCTCTTAACTTTTCTGAACCCAAGTTTCTTTTTCTGTTAAATAAGGAGTTTAGACAAGATAACACCTGAGGTCCTTCATGTTTCTCAAGCCATGAACAGTTCTATATTCACAGGAATAATTTTTTAAAATCTTATTTCATAACTATTGCTCCCCAGCTCCATGTCCCTTTCTGACCCTGGCCACCTTTTTTCTTGAATGTCCTTTGCATTTGGATCTCTGCTTCCATGATTCAATGAACCTGAATTCTGTATCTTGTACAGAAAATTCTTGAGTCCTTTCACTCCCAAGACTAGGATCAGCTCTTCACATCAGCAGAGTGTGAATCTGGATCTGTGGAAGCCTTATTTTGAAGGTACCCAACAAATTGTGAGGGGCAGTTTTTCTGTACTGATGCCCCCTCTGCTACTGGAAACAAAAATCTCAAATTTCCTGTGGGGGAGTTGCAAATTTTCTGCTATAACCTCATATTCCTTCTAGCATTTTGCATAATATCTATAATTTTAGCGAAGGCTTTTTCATCACACTGAACACTCTACAGGTATTCCGCCTACTTTGCCATCTAATTCCATACTTCTGATGGATTTCCCTAGAATATTGCTAGGAAACCAAGATATTAACAAAGGCAATGGAGTTTATGGACTATGTGAATATCCCTTCCCTATTCTTCTCCCAAATCCACCTACCAATGACAAATGGAAACTTCCTTAAATTGAGTATGGTGTAGTTTATGGCTCTGGGAGTGACAGCAGTGGCATCCAAGCTTAATACCCTGATCTAAGAGGGTGGAATTCTTTTGTCAAGGACCTTCTTGTTCTTCTTACTGGGTGATTTCATTTTAGGGCCAATGTGTGGGAGGAGGAGGCTAAAGTTTTGTTAGCAGCTCAGTTTGTTGGCTTCTGCTCCATTTTCCTTTTTCTTTGTAGTTTGACAAAGAAACTACAAGCACAAGAGATAAATAAGAGTATTTGGAATTCTTATCAAAATCAATATTCCTTAAATTTCTAAAGCTCATACAAAGGATTACCAATTTGCAATCAAAGAAGTGGTGTGGAGCTGTCTACCACATACAGCGTGGGGGTATCATTGTGTGGCTCAAAGGAAGGCAGACTAAGGGGCAGCTAGGTGGCACAGTGGATAGAGCACTGGCCCTGGATTCAGGAGGACCTGAGTTCAAATCTGGCCTCAGACACATAACACTTACCAGCTGTGTGGCCCTGAGGAAATCACTTAACCCAATTGCCTAGCCAAAAACAAACAAACAAACAAAAAAAGGGAGGCAGAATAGCCATCTCTAACTTCTTCCCAAACCTTCTGCAGAATAGCCATCTCTAACTTCTTCCCAAACCTTCTGCAATGGACATTTTAATTCTTACCAGGAGGGGAAGCTAGAGGGTGGGGCCACAAACTCGACCACTCTGATCTTCTCATAGAGACAATGTACCAGGCTAAAATTATATCTTAAATATAATTATAAATCTTAAATATAAACATCTAAAGTATATAATATAAATACATATAATATGTAATTATATATTATATAATATATTACATATATTATATAATGATATAATGTAAATATATCATACATAAATTTTAAAATTTAAATATAATTATAATCTTAAAATCATCCCTTAAATATTATTAATCTAGAGGATGTATTTTTTGTTATTCAATCATTTCAGTCATGTCTGACTCTTTGTGACCCCATTTGGAGTTTTCTTGACAAAGATACTGGAGCGGTTTGCCATTTCCTTCTCCATTTCCTTCTACAGACAAGGAAATTGAAGCAAACAGGCTTAATTAAGTGACTTGCCCAGAGTCACAGCTAGTAAGTGTCTGAGGTCAGATTTGAACTCAGGAAGATGAGTCTTCCTGACTTCAGGCCCAGTGCTGTAAGCACTATGGTGCCACCTAGATGCCCATGTGTGTTTTACATTCAAGTTAAACTTTTGACTATTCTTTATCAGTGAGGGGAAATGAGGACCCCAAGTTTTATACCCAAGGTTTGACTGTTTTCCCATTGCATGCCAGTTCTACAATGAACCCACACAGTGTGTAGCAAAAAAATCCATTTGTTCAACTTAATAGTAAAATAAGATATCAGAGAAGGTATGCATAGTGGAATATATACCAAACAATATAGAGTAAAGGAGCTATTCCATTGGGAATGAGATAACAGAGAGGAGAGGAGAGGAGAGGAGAGGAGAGAGAGAAGGAGAGAGAGAGAGAGAGAGAGGGAGAGAGGAGAGAAGGGATAGAGAGAAGAAGGAGAGAGACAGAGACAGCAAGAAACAGAATCAGTTTTATACTCATCCAAGGGGAAGTTCCCTGAAGTCTCTACTGTAGCAAGGGGATAGGAACATAATGAAAACTGCCAGCTTCTCTTTTGTCATGTCTTCTTCTCAGAGTCTTATTCTCCCTTCAACAACTTGAAGTAGGGTTGGCATCATCCATCTTCTCTCTTGGGGCTGGAAGCCAGAAGTATCCAAAGTGATTGCAGTGCCTGAAGGAACTTGAAGAAGGCCTAAAAACTTGAAAAGACTCAAGAGCTCAAAGAAACTGAACCTCTCCTCTTTCCAGATCTCACTTCCTCCTTCCTGCACTATATGCAAGCTCATGGCATTGATCTCCACCAATGAAGAAAGAGTCTCATATAAATAGACTTTAGGACTAAGGTTACATTCCTCCCCTCAGCTGAAACTTTTTGCAGTCCCTTGCAAAGATCAGCTAGAGCAAGTCTACAACCTCTAACTATATAACATAAACTTAAGCATCAGGGCTTTAAAACAACAAGGATGATTTTCCTGGCATCCAAAGTAACCAGTCTTCAGTACTGTTGAAAGTGAAATAGAACAAACGCAGATTAACAATACAGACAGTAGACATGGTCCTATATAGAACATCACCCAGAAGGACTTGAATTACAGAGAGCCCAGACATATACATACCCAAAGTGCACAGCAATCAATAAAAAACATGGCTAACTAATAGATTAAAGCTAACTACAGCAATAACATTACCAATAGAGTTATACATAAAATTCACCTTAACTAAAAGCAATGGCATATATGCAAAACAATGAACAAAGAATGTTATACCATGCACACAACACAAAACAGTCAAGTGAACATAACAGAAAAATTAAAAAAAAACCCACAAGCACACTGAAATGTGCCAAACAAAACAAACAAACAACAACCAGAAAACAAGCATACTCAAACATGCAGTAATTCACATAGAGACCTATTTCCCCTACCATGTGGGTGGAAATAGCCTCCTTTGATGTGTTTCTGCATCTTTAAAACTGGCAAAATTAAGCTAATTGTTTTGACCTTTTCAGAGGCCTCTTTTCTGACATCTATAACAGTGGCAATAGATTATATCCCTTGACATAATACAGTTTTCTTTTTTATATACAAAAACTCACTTTTTTCATTAAATTATTTCATTTATCTTAAAAGGACCAGGTACCTTAAAAAAGATCATAGACTTAGAAGTGGAAGGGACCTTAGAAGTCATGGTATTCAACTTGCTCATTTTATAGATGAGGAAACTGAAAGCCAAATATGTTAAATGACTTGTCTAGAGTCATACAGCTAATAAATGTCTGAAGAAGAATTCCAACCCAAGTCTTCCTGCTTCCAACTCCAGCATTCCACCCACCATGCCATATTACCTTGTTATTAACGTATTTCTTAATACAGCTCAGTTTTATTTGCAAAGAATGTGGGCATAGCCACATCACTCATTCAAAGGAAAAAGTGGGGCACGTTGTTGGTTTGGTCTTGTTTAAAGCTCATTGTGAGCTGATAAGCCTCAACTGCAAAAAAACCAAAACAAACAAAAACCCAATTGGTGTACATGCCAGCTGTAGATGTCAGCAGTAGGTACTCCTGCTCCTATGGCAAATTAAGATGGCTGGTAATTCCGAGGCTTCCTTGAGTGAGCTAGTCTGTGCTTAGGATGCTCTCAGTCTCTCCACCATCCCAATCCTTGCAAGTAGTCATGAATGGGTCTACTGTCTCACTGAAATGGTTCTCCTTAAGGTCATAGTGCTGTATCTTGGAACTGTACTTTGACTCAGAATATCTGGACCCTGGAATTTATCAGCATGGAACCTGAAAATGATCATCTGTTTTGGAGTCTAATTTTTCTCATTTATACAATAAGGGGGTCAGCTTAAGATTGATTCTAGCTCTAATATGATAACCTAATACCTTTAAATTAATAATCACAAGCTTACTTAAATACAATTGTGGTTTTTTCATTCCTCATCCTCATAGAATTGTAGAATTTACACTCAACAGTATCATGATATCAAATATAATAGTGAATGTCAGATGCTTTACTAACCTTAAAGTGCTGTATAAACGTTAGTTATTATTATTAGACTCGTATGGGCCTTGCTGCCCATGCCTAAATCACCTAAGATAGAGACACCCAGGAGTGAGATAGCAGAGACCTGCTCCTGGGAGGAGATATTCTGTCCCTCCCCCCCATCAATGTGGGTGGCAGTAGCTCCTTTTCATTAGCTTTGTAGCCAGTACAGGCTGTGTCTTTAAAACTACCAGACTGGGACAGTTTTGATCCCTCTCTGCCAGGGTGTAAAGATTCTACAGCACATGCATTATGCACTAAGTTGAATGGGGAGGTAGGGATATTTCTGTGCCCCCCCCCCCACCGCCGGAATGGGTATGAGGCTTTATCCTGCTTCTTTTGTCCTTTTCAGTTCTATGCTCAAGCAGAACAATCCCTGGACCTAGCCACATTGACCTTGGGGGCAGGCTTTAGCACAGGGTGCTGGTGCTGAAAGAACAGGACTTTTGCCTCCTGTATACCTTCCAGAAAAAAGAGGGTGAGGGTGTCCCAGATCAGTAGCTTTAAATTTGCAGTCTGCATTGGCCATGGGCATCGGAAAGAGGGTGCACCCACTCATGTGGTAGAGGAACAATGTATGTCTTCTCCTAGAAGCAGGTGACTATTGTCTCACACGGGTGTCTCCATCTTGGGTGATTTAGGCATAGGCAGCAAAGCCCCCTCTACTAATACCTCCCCCATTTCCCTCCCACCCCCCAAAATCTTATATTTATTTTATATTTTTTTTTAGTGAAAGCAGCATGGCCTCAGAGTCAAGAAAATCTGTGATCAAATCCTGCCTCTGACACATATTGGCTGTGAGGCCCACGGTAAATCAGTGCTTCATTCAACTCTTTCAGTTTCTGAGGAGGTGCTATCTGCACTGGTAGGAGGAAAAAGGTTTGGTTTGGTTTGGTTTTTCATAGAGAGTTGGATTTCTCAATTAAATCACAGATCCAGTAAATATAGGAGACTTGGGTTCAAATGCTACCTCAGACACTTACTGTGAGATCAACTCAACTTCTCTGTGCTTCATTTTCTTAATCTTTGAAATGGGGAGATTAGACTCATTGGCTCCAAGGCTCCCTTA
The DNA here is from genome assembly GCF_003287225.1 of Phascolarctos cinereus. Taxonomy (NCBI): domain Eukaryota; kingdom Metazoa; phylum Chordata; class Mammalia; order Diprotodontia; family Phascolarctidae; genus Phascolarctos; species Phascolarctos cinereus. The sequence goes on from NW_027556402.1 coordinate 32,254,612, forward strand.
CAACTCTCTTTACATAATCATATTCAAATTTTAAAAATGTGGTGTTTGTTACAAAGAAATGGATTCATTCTAATTTTTTTTTCTAGTTAATATACCTTAGTAAGTTCAATGCTTCCTATGGAAGAAAAAAAAATTATGGTATTTCCTGGTTAGCTGAGTTTAAGTCTATTAATAATTGTATGACTATTCTGGTCTCAAAGAGTGAGGTTGCTTATATCTCATCAGGGCTTTAGGGGTGTGTTTGAGGGGTTGAATGTGTTTTTCTCTAAAGCTATCCACTTGAGCCCTCATTCCAGTGTTTCTCCCCACTGTTAACACCGACACCCCCCCCAGTCAATGTAATTAACTTTGATTAGCTTTTATAAAGTGTTATTTACCGCAAAGATATAACAAGAACCAATACAAATATTTCCCTTCAACACTTCAGGAGCATACCCTCTCCTGTACCACCTCCTATCTGTGGAGAGGGTGGACTCAGGCTTTAGCCAGCTTCAGTATTGCTTCAGTCCCCAAAATTCACATCTAAATGCAGGATAGCTTCTGGATGATTCTATGTATCACCTATGTTATGGCTTAGCAGAGTCTCAAAAGTTGCTTCTTGGACATTCCATGCTGTATTAACTTCAAAAACCAGCATTGACTCCACTCCCAGACCTCCTGACATCTCACTTTATTGACTTCTCAAAACTCATAAGGTTATAGTCATCTTTAATCTTTTTCACCTGAAACCAAAAAGAACAGCCAAAAATAGCAACAATAATAGGATCATGTGTTCATGGGCCAGGTTATGGTGGCTTTATTTGGGAGATAAAAGCCTGCAGCTTCTCTCCCCGCCAAGGGCTTATTCCTTGACTGCTTCACTTAAACACTTCTGTGAAGAAAAAGCTAGACCATGAAGCTGAGATCCAGGCTAACTGGTACCTTTTGCATGTTCCCAGGTCAGGTTCCATAGCCAAAGAGGCTCTTTCAGACCATATGCTTAGTGGTCTAGAACCATTTGTGGGAAGTCTCTACATGCTCTAAAGTCAACCTGGCGATTGCATCACCTTAACCCCCCTGCATGTGCTCATTGATCACTCTCATGTTACATAGCATTAGAAGATCAGTTATAACTGCGGAACCATGTTAAAATTACAGTGTGCTCATTTCCATCTCACTCCTCCGAATGAATTTCATACTCAGATAACCACTCAGATGTGACCACCTGGACCATCCCTCCAGATGGTCACTTGGCCAAGACAGGTGCCATAATACAGCTTCAGAATGTGTCCGTGGAGCTAGAAAACCTGAATATGTATCCTTAATGATGAAGAATATGTTGAAACTTAACAAATCTAAGATGAAACATGCTAAAACCTTAAATAAATTATCTATTTCAATTATTAATAAATACTTTAAACTGCACACAGACATATACATGTTGTCTCCCTCAGTAGAATATGAGCTCTTTGAGAGTTAGAAATATTTCATTATGTGTATTGTATCTCTCGTGCCCAGCACGGTGTCCAGCACATAGTAGGAACTTAATAAATGGTTATTGATTGATTTTATGCAAATACCTTAGAAATAATACATTGAGATTCTTGTATAATAGAATACTTATGGAAATATGTATCTTAATATCATTAAACATTTTTTAAAATTGCTCTTTCTGCATATGGAGGAAGAAACAATATAAACTTTTATTTCACCTATTAAAAAAAATATTTAAGGTCTTGGAGTCCTCAAAAGTTCTTATATGTCACGTATAGTGATGCCTCAACTTTGAGAAACATCAGTATTTTCATTCATGATTTCATTTATTACATTTTTATCTGCAGTGCCTATCACCAAGCCTAGCACATAATAGCTTATTCAGAATTTTTATTGATTGATTATGATTAATTTGTGTGTGTAATGATGTCGATGAAATAACACCCATAACCAAAGAGCCCTCTCTTCTGTTCCTAAGCTGCCTGCAATAGATTGCACGTACAAACACGTTTATAAAACATAGGCCTGAGCCAGTGAACCAAATCAGGCCAGGCAGAACCTAATGCCTCTGGGATTATGGGAAAACAATAAACTGGGGCAATGATATCACACTGTGGTGTGTGTAATCAGCAAACTAATGAGTTTTCCTGTTTTGAAAGCATTCAACAGAGTTTGGAAAATTATAGGCATGAGCAATTATATTGCTCAATTCTTTTTTACAATAACTTGTTAATAAAAGACCTAGTTCTTTTTTAATGTTTATTTTTTTAACATTCATTTAAAAAATTTTGACTTTTAAATTCTCCCCTTCCCTAAAGCCTCTTCCTCACCAATTGAGAAGGCAAGAAATATGATACCCATTATATATGTGAAATCAGTCAAAACATATTTCCATATTAGACATGTTACCCCCCAAAAAAAGCCAAAAAAATTAAGAAAGTGGAAAAATACACTTCAATCAGCACTTAGAGATCATTAGTTCTCTCTCCACAGGTGGATAGAATTTTTCATCATGAGTCCTTGGGAATTGTCATGGATCATGGGCTAAGGTGATGCAATCCCCATGTTGACTTTAGAGCATGTGGAAACTTTCCATAAACGGTTCTAGTCCACTAATCACATGGTCTAAAAGAGCCTCTTTGGCTATGGAACCTGACCTGATCAGAGCAGCTGAGTATAAAAGTCCTCAGTCTGAATATATGGGTCCACCCGAAAAAAAAAAAACAAAATCACCCAACAGCTGTTTATCTAACTAACTATTGTTATTGTTGTTTGTCCTTTATTCTCAAAGAGGACCATGACATCAGGGAGGTGAGAGTAAGCTGTTAATTATATACCTGAGTGGATAAACTGACCTAATCTGATCTTTGTGACCACTTTCTCTTTGATATACTCACTCAGCTGGAAAGGATTCCAGTCTGTCCCAAATGAGGTTCTACATTGATGTTGATAAAATATAAGATAGAAAAATAGGTGGATAGATGATATATATCATAAGCAGATGAGAGACTGATAGATGAATTGATGAATGACAAATGATAGATAGATAATAAATAGAAAGACCAATAGTTAGAAGGACAGAATATTTATTGAATATTTATCATGTGTCAGGTGCTCTGATAAGCACTGAACTTATAAATACGAATAAGCAAGACATCCCCTGCTTTCCAAGAGCTTACATTCTAATGGGAGAAAACCTATGAGGGGAAACTAGAAGTAAGGGGAGGGAGTGGGAGTGGAGACATCCTACAATGTAATGGAAGCCTGGTTGTAGGCAAGATAAGGTAAAGGTTCATGTGTAAGAGCCTGGAGTCCTAGAGGAGGGGAGGGGGTGCTGGTGAAGGGTGGGAGGAAATATAAGGATGATAGACTGGGGGTGGCATAAAAAAATCTTACAAGGCCATAAATTATCAATATAATTCTTCCTCTCTGAGTGCCACCTTTCCAGAGTATCCTAAAGTCCTTCACATTCATAACACCATCCTTTAGTTTTCCCTAGAAAGGGAAACTAAGCAAACATGTAATATTTTAGGGAGTTTCTCTTCAACACATCCAGCCATATAGGCCGTGATACTACCTTGACCACTTGGCTCCCTATGGAAGGGAAATACACTTGGCACTGCTAGACAGTCATCTCCTCTCCAATCAGACCTATGCTGTCTAAATAACTCATTATAATAACGAGAGTCAAGTCTAAGTCTCATCTTCTTCTAAATCAAGACTCAGGTTCCCTGACTACCTCTTCAGTCTTAGGCCCCACATGTGTGATTCTCCTCTCCCTCTAAGATACAGAAGCTGCTCAGATATTCCCCTTTTGTCTCCAGAAGCCTGGATCCAGAGGTATGCTGGAGACAGCTTGTACAGGATCCTAAGAAACCAATTGTTGAATTTCCAATGTGAGCATTTATACCCCAGAAATCAGCAAAATCTCCAAACAGTATCTTGATTTATTGTTTTGTTAGTTGTCTAAACTTAAGAAAGTAATGGATAGAATGTTAATAGTGCAGATTAAACTTAAACATGTCTTGAAAATTTTTCAAGAGTTAGTTGTTAAACATTTACCAGGACCCCCTCTCTAACTCCCCTCCCCCCAAACTCTCAAACCTAAACAAGTTTGTCAACATTTTTGGCTTCCACGAAGAAAACATAACAGGGCAATGGAACCTTTCTACAGCTTAAAAGAGTGTTAACGTGAATAGAAACACACAAAAAATTGGAAAGCAAAATGTAAAAAATATAACAGAGATCAGTTAGAAAAACACAAAGTTAGAAATGGCTATAACACCAAATGAGATGGTTTCTTTCAAACCACTGAGCACTCCTAGTACAAAACATTCCCTACTCTATATAATTACTTACGTCTGAGCAAGAACAAGGAAATTAAAACTGGAATGAAGGATGTGTCAAGATGTCATGCTGCTGATGGCCATTTAACCGGAGAAATCATTGTTCATGGTAGAAGTGTAAGAGGTACTAATAAGCTGTAAATTTGGTTTGGATGTCAATGGTTATTTTGTCACATTCTTCAGTCTGCAAGATTGGAACAGAGGTTTCCAGACGGTGGGTGTGCTGGGTGATTACTAGCAATTCCAATTTCTTACCCCTGTTAAAAAAAAACAGACCAAAAATGTTCTAGCAATATTATTTGCTTTCTTCCCCTGGATAGAAAATGAACATGACAAAGGGAAAATGAAAAAAAAAAAGCTTTCCATTTTCTCTTGAATATTCCATGATCTCACTGAGTTTTTGATTCTTGGGATCTGATATTGTCTCCATCAATTGACTTCAGTCAAATGGTTTTGGCCCAGCCTGAGACTTACATACAAATTATCTTTCCAATCCTGAGTACTGGCTATTTTCAGAGGTTCCTTCCCTAAACTGCAAAAGAACTTTAAAAAAAAGCCATTTAGAAGAAAAAAGATGGCTGCCATTTTATCGGGCCCTGAACCAAGACCCACTGAGGGCAATGCCTGTCAGGGGCTGCAGCAGCTGTTTCCCAGTAATCAGTCTTCTAGGCCTTGGCTAGTATCATCCTGATTGTTCATGTGTGGACAGAGAAATAAAAGAAAACAGTGCCAGACGGGTTTCAGCTCTTTTCAACCAAATATGTAAAAAAATAAAAAAAAAAGAAAGAAACATTGTATGAATAGAAACAAATAAAATTCCTTTCCATGCAGATTTTATTTGGATGCCAAAAACCAAAAAATAAGAAATAAAGAATAAAGATTAAAATGGAAGAGGAATGATTTTTCATCTTTTGTGTTCAATTACACAAGCATCTATTGAGTGTCTATGATTTACGTGGTACATCCAGATCCATCTGGAGTTTTGAATTTTTGTGTGTGTGTGGGGGAGATTATTAAACTAAGGGGAAAATGATCTCAAATGATTTTGGTATAGCAAATAGTTCTCATCAGTCAATATTAGGAGAATCATAGATGATTTATAAAAAATAAACATCTTCCCCCTAAAGTATAATATTTTTAAGCTGGAGGTATAATTTTTCTTTCAAAATGTGTTTGGTGAGTATTTTAGTGACTAAATATTTTGAAAAGAAAAATGTGGACATTTAAATTTAATATGGCCTTATCTTTTTAACTACAAACTTTATAGCTAGCTTACAGTTTTTGTCCTTTTTTGACTACTAGGAACATCACGGTGTTTGGACAAAACACTGGATCTGGATTGTGAGGTAGGCAGTTCAAATCCTAGCTTTCTCATTATATATGTGACTTTGGACAAATCAGTTAACCCCTCTGGCACTCAGTTTCCTTACCTGTAAGAAGAAGGCTTTCTTTCTTATATGACAATCAAAATCTCTCCTAAGTCTAGACATGTGATGTTTTGATGTTTTACTTACTTTCTCTTTGTTTGAGTCTTATTTCTATTCTGGCTCTGCCTACTGCACTAGACATTAATCCCATCCTTCAAAATTCTCAAATCAGTGCCACCAACTACTCCAATCATTTCTTTGGATCTACTTAACTTTACTCCCTAGACTTGGAGTCAGTTTGCATCCCAATTCCAAAGGTGCATGACCATTTAAATTTTGTGAAGCTCAGTATTTTTCAAGTGTGAAATTGCAATAATACTTATACTTCCTACTTCACAAGGTTGTTTCAAGAAAACTACTTTTTAGGAGCTTTCTGGCAACATGATGGAGTGAAATGCTGTGGCTAAGCGTATTTTCCACCATCACCTCAAAAATAATCAGATGTGTGAAATAAAAGAATATTGAATTAATTATTAAATAAATTTAAATATTTTAAATTAAAGCGGATTATTCAAAAGTGTATTAAAACATGAGAAGGAAAAACTTTCCCACAAGCTGCTTCCCTTCTTCCACCCTTACATATCACAAAAGCCTGTACTATTGGCTTCTCAACAACTCTTGCCTTCAGTCCCTACCACAGGACCTACGCTGTAAATTCTGCTTTGTAAAGGTTTTAGTGGCTGCAGAGATAAAAGAAATTTTGATGGAATAGAAAATTGGGGGGTGGGTAATCACCAGGGGCCCTTGCCAGTTACCTTTTTTGAATATTCCCTTGGCAATGATTCAACTAGAGTTCTCCATTCATGAACAGGGGAAGTTCAATAATTAAGGCTCCATAGGTCAGAAGAAAATGAGAAACAAAGGAAAAGTCCTAATACAACAACCAAATAAATATATGGGTAAGAGAATCCCAGAATGAAATTACTGAAGCAAAAATAAATTCCAAATTAAACAGTCTCAGAAAAAAAAAGAATGGATTGATCACTGGAACCCCAATTAGTCTGATAGGTCTAATTAAAGGGGGAAAAAAAACCTCAAAGAACAAATAAGTGAGATTAGAGCTTTTGAAGTAAAACCTGAGAGAATATAAAACCTAGTCCAAAAGCACAGAAACATTACCAAAGTAGTAAACATTCTGGGGGGGAAAAGAATGGAGAAAATGTAACTCAAAAGAAACTTGAATAATTTTTGCTTGCCTCTTAGTATATCATTTTTCTATATTTCTTTTTTTCACATATGATGATTAATCTTAAGTGATTCTTACTAGGGTTCCTCAGTAGGTGAACTGCCTCTTATTTACCACTTGAAGTAATCGTTTCTTTGACCTAAGAATGTTGGAGCTTGGAAATCACGTGTTTATGTGTGTTATCCTTAGCATTTCTTTCTCACCCAATAGTAACATACCCTGCCAAAATGAACATAATTGCACATTGGGAAAATGGACTTTTAATAGAATCAGACTCAAACATTTAGATTAAGAAAACAATATCTAGGCAATGTCTTCAGAAAGGAAATGCAATTACCAAAAGAAAGGTAGAAAAGGTAAAGAACTTTGAATAACTCAAAAGGGTGATGATCATTAAGTGCTTATATACTGAAGGCGGGATTGTATTATATATTGTCTCTCAAACTTTGTCCCATCTCTCATGTGAGATAACTTGAGACAAACCTGAATATTCAGAAAGCAACAACATTATCATCAACAACAGCAAAAATACTATGAGATTTTTGGGGGGCTAATTTCTCTTTTTATCCTAATTAAGAAGTAAGTAAATGACAGTGGATAGAGTGTCAGACTTAGAGAAGAAATACTTGAGTTTCAATACTGCTTTTGTACCAGTTATGTAATAGGGCAAATCATTTAACCCCCCATTAATATCATAATGAAATAGAAGGGAGAAGAGGGGGAGGGAAGAACTTACTATTTCCTCTAATGGGGATACCATAGAAGATTTTTTTAAAAAAATTGAGATGGGAGCAAGAGGAGGAGAAATCTCATGAAACTCATTGATCTTGGCTGATCAATAAAGATTTTAAAATGGCATTGTATAGAAACCCAAGCAAGTAATAATGGGACTTGATTTGAATAGGGAGGAGGAAGGCAGAGTTAATGGAGGAAAAGTGTGTTGTTTCCAGAAATTGTCTAAGTAAAAATACAATAACAGAAGGCTATTTGTAAAAGAAATTTGAGACATGGTAGGGATAAGTAGGGAGGAGAAAGGATTGTGATCATATTTTTCCATCATAAAGCCCCAGGTACATAGTGCTGATCTCATTCTTTTTCTTTTTTCCTTTGAAAAGGAAAAAAAGCAGAGAGAAGAAATATTGTAACAAGATTTGATAGAGGGAAAAAACAAACTTAATACTTACAATTGGGAATGAAATAAACTTGCCCATAAAATGGAGGCTAGTGACAAGATGAATTAGAAAATCGAAAGACAGCAATTTGCTGCATACAAGAAATATACTTTAACAATGATTTACACAGAGTTAAAATGTAGGACAGCAATCATGATTTCAAATGACCCCAATTTCAAAACATAATTCCAGGATATTTCCAAATCATAGCACCTTTACTTCATTCATCCGTCTCATCCTCCTTATTCCCTGCCCTGGAACCTAGGACTCTTCTTGGAACAAGGCTTCAATGTCACATCATGCAGTCATTACAAAGAGCATACAGTAAAGCATCGAGATTTTTTTCTACCCCACCACACTCCTTCTGGCAGATTTCCATCATACCCCAGCAGGAACCTAGTCCTCAGGAAACTCATGATCATGTGACATTTCATCAGCCTCGTGAATCAAACCTCATGAGTTCTCTCAGTACCTTCTGTCCCCCTCTCTGGAAGGCAGATCAAAGAACTCCCTCCAAAGCATCTGTGTAAAGAGGCATCCCAGGTCACTCATCACTTGGTCGCCACACTGTATCTATCCACTCCCCTCTTTGGCTTCCTTTCATCTGTCTTCTTTCCCCATTAATTTGTAAGCTCTTTGTGGTCAAGGACTGTCTTCCTTCTTCCTGTTTGGATCCCCAAGGCTTAGCACAGTGCCTGGCACTTAGTACGTGCTTAATAGATATTTATTGATTGATAGGAAAAGATACATATACATATAGAGATGGAAAAAAATATAAAGTGCATTACAGCAATGCCAAAGATCTGAGAGGAAAGATGCTTTCTGACATAGAGCACTAGGTCAACTCTCAGTAAGGTTTTGGAAATGAATTTATATTTTCTTTTTTTTTTTTAATTTTGAGCATATCATTCCTCTATTCAGAAATTTTTCCTGACTCATCTCTTACCTTCTTATTGCCTACTATTCCAGGCCACTCACAACCCATTGCCACCCAGTCTTTCTAGTGTCATCTCATGTTAATCTCTATAAATTTTGGACTCTAAATTGTACTGCTTTTTGTCTTTTGAACATACCTCACACTTTCCTATGTTTGTACTTCTATCACAGCTATGTCTGGACATTTTCCCCCATTAACTCTTTTTTAATTTTTAAAAATATTTTATTTTTCCCCAGTTACTAATAAGCACAATTTTTAATGTTTATTTAAAAAATGAATGAAAATGAATTTATTTTTGAGACTATCATTGTTCTTGACCGCCAAGTTTCTTTGCTTGGATTGGAGACTAAATGTTTGCCATCTGAGGAAGTTTCTGGGATCTTTCGGCCTGCTAATTTGGGTAATTGCTTCATAGCACATAAACTTCCATAGGAAATGGTGATGTAGTACATGCAGATATCTTCTGTCTGTTTGTTTTCCTTTTTCATTGTCAAAAGCTTTTCTGATTGGTCACATTGCTATTATTAATTACATACCATTCATTCTTCCCATACTTACTCATTGACTTCTCATTTGGTGTTGTTATTGATCTTCATTTTGGCACACACTCCTGAGTTAGAAATGACTTGATCAATGATAATCAGTTATTTCCTGTATGTTAGGATAGGAATAGAGACTTAACCTGAAATTACACTGGTATAGGGAACTCCCAGATGACAAAACTCCTTTTTGCTGATGCAGGCTACCACCTTCTCTGAAATGTATGCTCTTAGAGGGCTGCCCGGAACTGACTTGTACTGAGTCAGAGAGACAGTATGGCCAGGCTTGTACCAAGGTCTGGCTTCAAATGTAGCTCTTGATCCTTTATACCACCCTGCCAGGGAGAGTCCTCTTTTCCTGTAATAAATTTTTGTGTATATTATGTATGTGTATGTGCGTATAGATGTGTGTGTATGTGTATATTGTGTTTGGGGGTGCAGGAGTCGGGGGAGGAAGGGGTTGTTGGGTGCTCACCACGTCCAACAACTCCTGATTCTTCTTGGGGAAAATATTTGAGCGGTACATTTCTGAGATCCCTTTTTAGGGTATGAATCTTTGACCTCTTGTTTCTTTAGCCTGAATCTGCAACCAAGTTCTAATGTCTCTAAATCCTGATTCTATGATCCAAAAATACTAGCTATGTCTTACAGGTTTATGCCACTCAGGAACTTATAAACATAGTATTGTGCTCTGTCTTTTGGGTGGTGCTTTACATTCCATCCACATGGTAAGATTAATTCTTATCAGAGATTTCCTTATCTTCTGCCAACTCTGAGTCTGTTCTCTAGTTGTCATTTTGTGTCTGGCCTACTGGGTGGTGTTTTTCAGTGCTGTCTAGCCAGGTGTCCAGATGGAATGTAGCGGTCGAGCTCAAGTCCACGGTGTCCCGTTAATCACGCACTGTTCTTCACCACGAGGACATGACCCTCAGATTAGATAATCACGCCCCGTTATTTTTATCAGATCTGCCAAGAAAAAAGATGACTTCCTTCAAAAACAAATTAAACAACACGCTTTTCCCAAGGAAGTTGCATCCCTTTGTTTGTGTAAGTTAGGATTGTTTTTGTGGTTAAAATATAGAATTCCTTTTCTCAAAAATGCATCAGAGCATGAGAGGTGTTCTGTGTTGTGTTGTGTTGTGTTTTATTTTTTGAGATTGTGGCATCTACCTAAGAAATGGAAAGACTGTTAAGTCAGAGGAAGTCAGAATTTTTTAGCTATGGATTGAACAACAACTGTTCCCATGGGTCTTTACTTTTTAATTCATTATTTCCAAGGAGGAAACATTGACTTCACTTTCATTGTGGGCATTGTAATTTACTCTAAAGGTCAGTAAATGCACAATTTATTTTCCTGGAATGAAAATCCTAGCTTAGGTATGTGTAGATCCACACTTCTCCTCTGCTGTGTTCAGCATATAGCATTTGAATACATTTACTCCAGTGCTCTTCATTCTTTCCCATTCTCTGGTCCAGTTTGGACAGAAACACTTCATTACAGCTAGAAGAAACCTTAGTGGCCTCTGGGTCCACCTCTGTTCTTTCGCAGCTGAGGATGGAAAGAGATGAAGAGGCCTTAGGCCACTCACTGAACTATGTAGTGGTGCCAGGATTCACAGCACAAACTCATGAATTTAATAAAACAACTAGGACTGTGACTATAACTTTTATTAACTTGAGAGGGGGAGAGAAAAAATGTATTTGTGTAAATGATTAATGAAACTTTTCATATCTTTAATGGAGAAGTAAGTTCATGAGATTTAAAAAAAATAAATAAACACCCCAGGGACTTGGCAAATTTATGCTGAGAGTAACCTTGAAATTGTGTCTGTCTCACAGTCCAACATGAGGTTGGGTGGGGGTGTTCCATGTAAATCATATCCTTTGGTTTCTTTGTTACTTTGTGGGGGGCACAGCTCAGGTTCACCACCTGGTCTGCAACTTATATTATTACAAGTTGATTGGGTCACGCCTGGTGCCATGCAGCCAACATATTTCAAAGACAGAACCTGAACCGTGATCCTCCTGCTTCTGAGGCCGAGCCTCCATCTCCTATCCCACATTACTTCTCATTAGCTTCAGTTAGCTAACCAACTTAAGCTTTATTGTAAATTCCTCACTTCATTGCAGTGCCATGATATGTCCCAGCTCTTAAGTTGGAAATCATAGAAGAGTGCAGAGGAAGGCATGTCAGACCTAGGTTCGGGTCCCTGCTCTGTTACTTGTATGACCTTTAGTAAATCACTTAAACTCCTATACCTCAGTTTCTTCATCTGTAAAATGAGAGGTTCTACCAGATGACCTTTAAAGCCCTTGCCAAATCTAGATCTATTGTCCTATAAATGTTTTCCCCCCTCAACTTTTCTATGCTAGTAAATACCATGAGATTCTATTGCGTTGCTGATATGAGGATAGGGTAGAGTCAGTCTCTTAGGTTTCTTAGATGGCCCGATGTCTAGAGTACTGGGCCTAGAGTTAAGAAAATCTGGGTCTGTTGAATTGAAATGACCTAAACAATTCTCTATTTCTATCCCATTCATTTTTCTCCTCAATAGCCCATTTTATTATTAATTTATAAAGAATAGCTGGAACCTACTGAGAAGAATAAAAATACATCGAAAATTGCATTCCAGGGCAAATAATAAATTCAAATCTGGTGTCTAACACTTACTGGTTATGTGGCCCCGGGCAGATCACTTCATCTCCACTTGCCTCAGTTTCTCCAACTATTAAGTGGTGATAATAATAGCATTTACCTCCCAAGGGGATTGTGAGATAATATTTAAGATTGTGAGAGAATAATCTTTGCAAATGAGATATTTGTAAAGTGCTTTGCAAACCTTAAAGGGCAATATAAATACTAACTCAGTTCCTCATCTGTAAAATGAGCTGGAGAAGGAAATGACAAATCCTTCCAGTATCTTTGCCAAGAAATGGCAAAAAATGGGGTCATGAAGAATAGGACACAACAAAAACAACAAAAAAAGATGATAAGCATTGAGTTGGGATTCAAACACAGGTCTCCTGAATCCAATTCCACTGTTCTTTCCAGTGTCCCAACATGCACTTCAAGAGCATTCTGTTCTGGTAAAAGAGCCAATCCTATACAATCCGATTTCCCCTTTAAACCCACCTATTTTTAGACAAAACAAATGAAGTCTCATGCGAGACACTTTTATCCTCTCTTCCAATATTTGTTGAGTGCTACTCAGATATATGGAGCCAGCTCAAACTGATTAAATTTTCAACGTGGGCACATACTTCTGGAATTGGAAAACCCTATAATGTAGTTTTGTTAGTTGCCTAGACTTAAGAAAGTGATGAAGAAAATGTTGTTAATCATGCATCTACACCTTTCCAGCCCAGAAAGTCAGTTGTTAAACATTTAAACATGGTGCTATGTGTACTACCCTGATAGGTTCTGGGTAAATAAAAATGGCATAAACTGGGTCTCCATTCTCAAAAGCATAGAAGAAGATGGCTAATTATAGGAAGTAAGCATGAGGTAATATTATATAGAATCCTCTACTTCCCCCAATGCCCTTTATTTATAGTCCTATTTTTTTTTATATTTATAAAAAAGCCAATTACAAAATGGTCCATATAAATGCAAAAAGGCACTCACAGGCCCAAGTCCCATTAATGTTAAGCAAGGCTGATTTCCATAAGGAGGAGTCATATAAACCTGAAGCCATTCCATTCCAGTCTCATGCCTGGGGAAATTTAAACTAGATTTTCCCCTTCATTTATGGTTTTTAAGCCAGAGCCTTTATTTATAAAGGGGGTGGAGTGGAGAAGCACACTGGCTCTCTGTGTTGAGTTTGAAGGCGATGGTTTACCCAGATTTTCAGCTTACTTTGCAGCTCCTGCCCCCAGTAAACGACTTGTACCAAGGCATGAGTTTCATTACGGAAGTTTGCTTCCACTGCCAAATTGCATGTTGATGGAAGGAAATGAGCCTTCAGCTACTGGAAATCTATGATGCCAAGTACAATATTCCTAAGTAAATAAGGAGGGAGTGATCATTTGTTTATAGCCTACTTCTTCACCCAGCACAGCTGCCCAGACCTGAGTTCCAGGAGAACTCAAGAAAGTGAGGTGAGAAGAAACACACTGTGATTTAATTTTTCAATTAATTAGGATGCAAAACATGCACCAAGAAGTTTTATTTCCTTAGAAGGAGAGGTGGTAGAAATGATACCTGGATCTGGTAGTGAAAAAGACCTGAGTTCAAATCCTTTCTCAGACATTTACCGGCTGGGTGATTCTGGGCAAGTTACTTAATCCCTGTCTATAAAATGGGATAAGAATATCAGAGTTGTTATGAGGATCAAATGGGATTTTATATATGTATGTATGTATGTATGTATATATATACATGTATACATTTGTATGTACGTGTATATATATATATATATATATATATATATATATATATATATATATATATATATATGTTACTTTGTAAATTTTAGATCAGTACACATTGTCCTGATGTTGTGGCTCACAGGGAAAGAAGCCTCAATATATTTCTTCTTACCTGTCTTCAGGGGAGATTTTGATTTCTGCCAGGAGGAGAAACAGAGATTGGGAACACAGACTAGCCACTTGGCTTTACTCAAAGACAGGGAAAACTGGGCTATAATTATTTCTATCTGCCCCCTTAAATATTATTAGTTTAAGAAATGAAACTTTTAGATTCAAGCTATTATCACTATTTCTTTTTTGAAATTTATTTAATTTTTAATTTATGAAATAAAACAAGAATTTCTATAACATAGTAGAATAAAAATATGATTTCACAGGAAATTACAAGTCTATTATGTATGACTTGATACTCCTTTTAAATATATTTAAAGTTATCAGGTAAATTTCTTTTTTTTCTTCCTCCCCCATCCCACCCTAGAGATGGAGACCATTAAACACAAATAGTTGTGTGTGCATATACATGTAAAATTATTCTATACATACTTCTATTAATCAGTTGTTTATCAGTTCTCTGAATTCAGATAACATCTTTCTTCATATGTCCTTTATTTTTAATTTGTGTATTTATAATAGTCAAAGTGACTTAGTCACTCAAAGGCATTCTGAAAGCAATATTGTTGTTATTATATACAATGTTCTCTTGGTTCCGCTCACTTTGCTCTTCACCATTTTGTGTAAGACTTTCCGTGCCTTTCTAAGATCATTGAACTCATCATTTTTTATAGCACAGTAATATTCCATCACAATCATACACCACAACTTATTCACCCATTCCCCAATTGGTGGGGATCCCTGAAATTTCCATTTCTCTGCCACTACAAAGAGAGTCATTGTGAATATCCCATTCCCATTCAAAGTTATAATTACTATTTGTGAATTTCCCTCCATCTCATTTTTACTCACTATTTTCTTTCTCAGCCTTTCTTTTTAGCCTAGCCTATTATCACCATTTCTTAACAAGAAAGAAAGGTCACAAACTCTATATACACCTATTCCCTACTTCTTATGTAGGCATGGGGCATTGATCTCCACCAATGAGAAGGGATAAAGTTGGCCCTTTGATCCGTATATTTAAATATACCTATTAATACTAAAATATCAGCCTTACAGACTGGCTAGAGATTTAAATCCATTATATCTGGTAGTATAAGAGGATAGATTCACTTACCTGTTCCAAAAGTCTAGGTAGAGCATTGCTAAAAACTTCTGAAATGTGTCATATACCAGAAATTAGCAAGACTTGAGACAGCCAGTTGTGTTTTGTTTTGTTTTGTTTGTCCTTGAATAAAATTTCCCATGATTTTTTTTTCTCTCTCTCTAGTTTCTTGCTACTGTTTATCACTTACTAATGAAATAAGCTATGAAGCCATTCCTACAGTGAAATATAGACAGGGGAAAAGAGGCTTATCCAGCTTAATTCAATATTTATTGAGTGGCTATTGTTTAATGAAATATTCTGCTTGAGCTGGTATACAAAGATAAAAAGGTTAAATAGGTTAGTTCCTGCCTTCAAGGGGCCTACAGACTGCTGTGATGATACAACATTTACACAAAGTCTGGAGGGACAGAATAGTAAAAACGGGGAAGATTAGGAAAGGCCTCATGTAGAAGGTGGCAGCTAAGCTGAGTTTTGAAGGAATCCAGGGATGCTGAGTTAGAGGTCAGCAGAGAGGAC
The DNA here is from genome assembly GCF_003287225.1 of Phascolarctos cinereus. NCBI lineage: Eukaryota > Metazoa > Chordata > Mammalia > Diprotodontia > Phascolarctidae > Phascolarctos > Phascolarctos cinereus. The sequence goes on from NW_027556402.1 coordinate 32,270,355, forward strand.
ATTCTGACCATGAGGGACAGCCTGTGTGAGGTCACAGGGGAGGGAGATGGAATGTCATATACAGGCAACAGCTAGTAGTCAATTTCAATGCAATCAAAAGTATGGGGCAGGGAGTCATAACATGAAATAAGGATAGAAAGGAAGATAGAGGCTAGCGGGTGCAGGGCTTTAAGAACTGGGTCTAGTGGTTTGTATTTTATCCTAGAGTTAATAAAGAAACTGCGAAGAAAAGAATGACATGCTCAGAACTTGTTTTAGGAATTTTAACTTGGCAGCTGGGTGGAAAGTTAAATTAGGAGAGGAAAGAGACTGGAAAGAGGGAGGGTGATTTTGAGGAGGGAGTGAACCAGCATTTGTTAAGCACCTACTATATGCCAGGCACCACGTTAAGTACTTTACAAGTATCTCACTTGATCCTTACAACAACCCAGTAAGGTAAGTGCTATTAAAATCAATCAATCAATGAACATTTATTAAGCAGCTACTATGTGCTGGCCATTGCCTAAGTGATGAGGATACAAAAAAGAGGCAAAAGACAGTCCCTGCTCTCAAGGGGCTTACAATCTAATGGAGTAGACAACATGCAAACAAACATATACAAAGCAAGGTACATACAGGATAAATAGGAAATACTTAACAGAGAGAAGACATTAGAATTAAGGAGTGTTGGGGAAGACTTCCAGTAAAAGATGGGATCTTAGTTGTGACTTAAAGGAAGTTAGAGAGCATTCCAAACATAATCACCATTTTATATAATTTAAGGAAACTGAGGCAAGTAAGGGTTAAGTGCCTTGCCCAGGGCCACACAGCTAATAAATTTCTTTGATTAGATTTCTTTGATTCTAGATTTTAACTCTGATCTTCCTGATTCCAGAGCTAGTTCTCTATCCATTGTACCACTTGGCTGCAATTTAATAGTCTAGGAGAGAGGAACCAAAGGCTTGAACACTAGGGTCATAGTTATGTAAGAAGAGGTATCAAAGTAACATGGACCACACTTGAGGCCTGATACAGGATATAAGGTATGGGGGAGAATAAAGAGAAAAGCATTCACTCCATGGTTGCAAATATTGGTTACTGGATGGTTAGTGGTACTCTAAACAGAGAAATTTAGAGCACAGATTGGTAAAGAGGAGAAATATGAATACTGCTTTAGAAATGTTGAGTTACAGATGTCCACAATACTGCAAATGTCCAGAGAATGCACACTTGAGTCAAAGAGAGAGATTAGGGCTCACAGCTCAACTTCTATAGACTTTACCTCTTCATCAGCAGCCAGGCCCCCTTTCAAGACTTCCACCTTGGGACCTCTTTTCCTGACTGTGAGGGAATTCTTGAGACCATTTCATGCCCCTTTTACTCCCTGCTTATCTTACCGTTGGATTTTTCTCTACCTCCTTGACAGCACCTTTGTCCTCCTCAGCATTCTTTGCTTCCCCCTGCCCTTTATGTTATTTTTTCGCCTATTGGAACATCAGCTTTTTGAAAGTGAGGACTGCTTTATATCCCTCGTGATAAGCACAAGTGCTAACAACATAGTTATCACTTAATAAGTATTTTATCAGTGTACCCATAAATGGATTTGGAAGTCATCTGCATCAAGATGATAGCTGACTCGATAGGAGTTAATGGGTCATCAAAGAGTCTTCAAAGAGAAAATAGCAATAACAATAATAATAATAGTGAGCACTTATGATTATTTAAGATTTGCCAAATGCTTCACATATGTTATCTATTTGATTCTCCCAACAACTCTATGAGATAGTGTTATTATTGTCCTCATAGTTGAGAAATATGAGACTCAAAGACATTAAATGATGCATGCAATGTCACATAGCTAGTACATGTCTTTCTGACTCCAAGACCAGTGCCTTACTGTGCTACCTGACCACCTAGTAGAATGCCTATTAATGCTAAGTAATAAAAGAGAGAAGAGGAAAGGAGAAAGCCTTTGATGGATACCCACTCCTACTTTGTTCAAGGGAAAGCATTATCTAACAAAGGAGAATGAGAAGTATTGGTCAGACATGTAGTAGAACCAAGAGAAATAGTTTTACAGAAGCTAGAGCAGGAGAGGGCACTCAGGAGGAGGTGTCCAGTAGGGTCAAAAGCTACAGAGGTCAGGAAGAAAGAAGACTAGGAAAAGTGGTCTTAGCAGTTAAGAGATCATTGATAAAACTAAGGGGGGAAAACAGATTCAGACACTTGGTAGGGTTGGAAGCCAGATGGCAAGGAATTGAGAAAGGGGATGGGGTAAAAAAAAATAGAGATAAAATGTGTAGACAACTATTTTTAGGAATTTTATTTTGAATAGAGGAAGAGATATAGTATGATAACTTAAGGATATGGTAGGGTCAGAGATTGAAGAGAAGGAAACAATAGGGGAAAAGGGGAGTTGACTTGACAAATGAAAGACCCACCTATAAAATAATGACTGGAATAGAGAATAAAATCTGATTAAGATAGTTTTAAGTTATAAAGTGATGAAGAAGAGGTACCTCTTAAAAGCTGAGTTCTCCTTTGTCAATAAAGTTGGTGTGCTTCTTTATTGAGGGGGTAGGAGGGTAGTTATATAAGAGGTCTGAAGAGAGAGAGGAAGGGTTAGAATAGCCACTGTGGAGTTTGTGATAGAGTCAATTAAGAAAGAATAAAGTATAGTATACTTTATAGTAAGTATACTTACACGACTATGTAGCAGAGGGTCCAATTGATGTCACATGATACTTTTATTTATGGTCAATCACATTGGTATGGTTGTGTGACCTCACCTATAGTGAAGCATATGGTGGAAGTAACTTAGGGATGGCATTTAACAATACATAATTGGTGATAAGACAAGGGTACAGCTTTTCAAGTTTGGCTGATAATGCATGTTTGAATTGAGAGTCATGAAGTGACCCAATGCAGGCCTGATGGACTGGACAAACAGAAGGGTGAGAGAAGATGGAGGCTGGAGCAACAGTAATAGCTTTAGGAGTCAATAGGCCGGGGAGATTGAAGGATAGGAGGCTGTGGTTATATGTGGGAACGGCAGGGTTCTAGAGCATGCAATTGGAAAAGCTAGGGAGAAATGTTCAGAGTTCTTTAATGTTCTCAAGACAGAAGTGGAAATATTTCCCTCTTAGAGTTTTTCTTGTCACCCTGGCTCTTCATATTTTTCTTGTTTCTAGGGCTCCAGGTCACAATATCAGCTAACTGTAAAGATTACCAAATACTTTGTATACATTATCTCATTTTTGATCAGTGGAACAATCCTATGAGATGGGCTCTATCCCCATTTTGCAGATACAGAAACTGAGGCTTAGAAAAGTTGAATGACTTGCCCATGGTCACACAATTTGAAACTATCAGAAGCAGGATTCAAACTCTTGTCTGCCTGCCTCCATTGTCCAATACTTTGTCCACTCTTTGAGGCTGCTTTTCACATCATACTCAAAAGGGTGATATCTTCAGAATTATTGAAGTCACATAATACATAAACACACACTTATACACATATATTTATATACATATATATATATATATATATATATATATACATTTAGATTTCATTGTGAAGCTTATCAAATTCAAGTGTGCTAAAAGAACGTTTTAATCCTATAAGCCCATCAAATTGTCTTTTCACTTCAGAAGCCAATCAGGAAAAACAAATAAGGCAAATTTGTGACTCTTAGCTATCCTTCAAAGACATAGTATCTGTATATTAGAATGTGTGCTGCAGGGGACCAGTGGCATCAATACGCACTTGCACCAACTTCCATTGAATGACTGCAAACAACTTGACGAATTGAAAGTCCAATATATATGAGTGATGTGCGTAATCATCCCTCTACAATATTGTGAGAATTTGATTTCTTCATGAAATATTGTCATGTTTGTCCCTAGTATGTAGGAAAAATTTATTTCCCTCAGGTAAAAAACCAGCAAGCCTAAAAACAATCCATAAGTGTGTGTGCGTGTGTGTGTGTGTGTGTGTGTGTGTGTGTGTTTCACATATGGAAAAGTCAAGTAACATAAATATGTTATCTTATGTTCATGTCTGTATAAATGTGCATGTCTTTCGTAGCAAAAAAGTAAACAGGGGACAATGTCACAAAGAGAGGAAAACAATTAACACATTATTTAGGGGCCATTTTCTAGTTCTTTTGTGAATGCTGTTCACTGAGTCCTTTATTCCTCTCTGGGCCCTGTTCCTGACTCAATAATCTGCTTTTCTAATACACCTTAATATCCTTCTCACCCTACGTCACTGTGGCCTCCTCACCTTGGAAATTCACTCTGCCCTTCTAAACCCTTCCTCTGAATGGTCAGTTCCTCCTGGAACCTCCATTTTAAGGAAAATATCCAGGCTAGCCACATTTCTTCCTTCCTTCGTCTCTAAGTTCCACTTCTGCTATTCTGGATTTCTTTCTCCACCATACTGCTAACAAAACTCATATTTCTCAATTTCATTTTATATGCTGTCTTCTCCCATTAGAATGGAAGCTTCTTGAGGGCAGGAACTTTCTCATATTTGTATCACTCCAGCACTTGGCACAGTGCCTGGCACATTACAGGGACTTATTAAATGCCTGTTGATGTATTCAATATTTATTTAATTAGGTAATACCTATGTGTTTTGATTAAAAAGTTCATACTTTATGTCTCCTCTTTCTAGTAGTTTCTCCTATTGGTTCTAATTCTTACAACATCACTAATATGAAAATATGTATAGCCTATATCGGATTGCATGCCATCTTGGGGAGGGAAGTGGGGAGGAGAAAAATTTAAAACTAAAAAGCTTATGGAAGTAATTGTTGATAAATCAAAATAAATTAATTTAAAAAGTTCACACTTTATAGGAAAACACTGAGTAAATCTAGAGTCCCAGTTTCTCTAATATTCCTAGTTTTAATTCCTTGAAGTCAATGATTTCTCTTATTCGGCTTTTGATCCTATTAAAATCAGTATTTGTAAGGCATATTCGGTAATAAGAATCACACTGCAACTGTTTAATGGATCTATGATCTAACTGATGCACATATGCCCTCTACCCATCAACCAATCAATAATCATGTATTAAAATGTACTATGTCCCAGACACTGTATTAAATATTGAGAATACAACAAAAAAGAACAGTCTTTGCCCCCAAGAACCTTGCAACATACCTATGCCTTCTCATCCTGTCCACTTTTTGTACATGCATTTCTATAAACCCTTCATAGGTCTCTTTTGACCAAACTGGTGGCTTTCCCCTAGTTCTGATATTTCTCTGATACTGGGGCTTGTCCCTATGTCCTCCTTCTAACCATATGGGCAGGGTGCTTCCTTTTCTATCATTCATATCTTTGCTGCCTAATGTTACTTCTGGTCAAGTAATATTGCTAGCAGGACGCTACGCATTTTGTTGTGGCTCAGTGAAATTTTGATTTTTCTGAGAATATTGTATTACCCAATTCACAGACATACAGCACCATCAATTTGGTGTAGCGGTGCTTTAAATTTTTTTATTTGATTGTAATTAATTATTTACTTTATTCATCAATCAGAAGCAATTTAGAATCATTGAATTTGGGCATGGGCATAAATAATTGTTACTAGGAAGGCTAAGGCCAGTGTATTATTTGAGTGTAGGCATTCTAAGCTACATTAAGGTTAAACGGATTGAATATCCACATTGCCTCACATCGACATGGTGAGATTTCGAAAGTGTGGGGGCTCCCAGGGGTGAACCATCCCAGGCCAGAAACAAAGCCTTCAAAATTGCTATGCTTATTAGTTGTGGGACTGGGTCTGTGAGGGACTATTTCGCTTGCACAGTTGGTGATATAAGAAGAAAGCATGATATACTAGATAGAGAGATGGCCTTGGAATAGTAAGACTTGGGTTCAAATCCTACCTCTGACACATACTATCTGTGTGACCCATGGGCAAATCACAGCCTCTCGGTCTTCTAGGACACTTTTAGAGTTTCAGAGAAGATACCAACATGCCCTGGTAAGAGGTTCTTCACCCAGGAGTTCTTCACACCAGTGAAATCAAAAGTCTGCACCTAATACCTAACCATGCACATGTTGTCTCCCCCAATAAAATCTAAACTCCTTGAAAGCAGGGATTATTTCATTCTTGTCTTTGCCTCCCCAGTGACTAAAATGTGCCTCATACATACTAGGCACTTAAATCAACACTTAATGACTAATTTGATTAATTAGTACTTATTGATGAATTTAATTAATACTTAATTAGTTTGGTTAATTAATACTTACCGATTAATTTCATACTTTCCACTCAAGATAAAGTACATGCCTTATTGAGGCTATTCACTTTAATAATAATAACAGTAGCAACAAATGTCATTTATATAATGCTTTAAGGTTTACAAAGTACTTCATAAATTTTACTTATTTTATCCTCACAACAACACTGTGAGCAGTAGCTGCTATTATTATCCCCATTTTACAGATGAGGAAACTGAGGTGAAGAGAGGTTAAGTGTCTTCCCATGGCTAGGAAGCATCTGAGACTGGATTTAAACTGTCTTCCTGGCCCCAAGTCCAGAGCGCAATTACTGAGTCACTCACATTGTCATAATACTTCAAGGAAAGACCGTGAATATATTAAGAACTAGTCCAAAGTGAGGGAAATGAGCCATTCCTATGAAAAAGATCTGCAGATACTGTTGGGCTGCAAGCTCAGTATTCATTAACATTGTGACATGCTAGTCAAGAAAAACAGATGTTGGACTGAATGAATAGAGCAATGCGTCCAGGAGGAGGAAAGGGTCAGTCCCATATTCCCTTATCAAATTACATATAGACTATTGTGTACAGGACATTGAGAAGCTGGAGCGGGTCCAGAGCAGGCAGCAAGAATGCTGCAAAGCCTGGAGATCAAGCCACATGAGCCTTGTTTGAAGAAATTGGGAGTATTTAGACTGAAATAGTAATTCCTGTCATCAAGCTGCATTATGGAAGAGGGTTTAAGCTGGTTCTGCTTGGCTTCAGAAGGCAGAATGGGAGCAATGACTGAAAGCTGCAGAGAAGCTGATTTAGGCTTACTGTAAGGGAAAACAAATCCTAACAACTGGAATTATCTCACAGGTAAAATTCACAGATTTGCTGGAACATCGTACCTTCCTCCTTTGATGAAGAAGAGTGCTGTGCCTGGAATCAGGAAGACTTGAGTTTAAATCAAGTTTCAGACAACTGAATACCTGTGTGACCCTGGGCAAATCATTTAACCTTTCTCTGCCTCAGTTTCTTCAACTGTAAAGTGAAGATTATAATAGCAGCTACCTCCCAGGGTTGTATCAAATGAAATTATGCTTGTAAATTGCTCAGTACATCCGACTGCATTGTATGCAATGCTTCTTTCCTTCTTTTTTCCTTTACTTCCCCCAAATCTCTGGGCCACCGAGAACCCACCCACGTTGGCGAGGTGGCAGTAGTCCCAGCCACTATGGGGGGGCAGGCTCCCCTTTTTCCTTCCCTTTATGTCCTCCTCAGGTCCATCTTGGTTGCTTGGTTACTCCCATTGGTTAAAGGAGATGACAGTGTCTATTTTTTCCAGGGAGACAGATGGCTGAAAAAGCCCACCTCTCCCCCTGGCCACTGACTTCTAAGGGCCTCCAGGGCTTACCACCTGCCTGCCTCTATGACCGCCAGACCCCTACACTATCACGTGACCTACTGGTGGCCCCTGAGGATGGAAAGCAAAATGCCATATTTATAAACTAAAAAAAAAACAAACCTTCAAGCTGAAGGGTTTTTTTTTATGACTCTTGGTCAATCATTAGGGACAGCTTTTGATATATCATATTTAAGTAGATTAGTATAATTGGGGTTATGGGCAGCTAGGAAGAACTTTCCTTAATGCAGGAGTTCTTGTGTTATATCTATTGCTTATCTATTTAAGGTTCAGGCCAGACTTCTTTTGGAGCCTGTCAACATCATTTCTTTGGCCTTGCCAACATTCTTACCACTGAACGTTTAGAATTTTCATGCCTTTTTATTCTCTTTGTATATTTCATCCCCCTTTGAGAACAGAGATCATCTTGCTTTTTCTATTTGTGTTACCAGGGCTTAGCACAACCATTGGCAAACAGTAAAAACACATAATACATGCTTTTTCATTCATTCATTCATTCATTCATTCATTCATTCATTCAAGAGTAGAATGAACTGCTTTCAGATGAATTAGGTCTTTGAGTAGACCATTTAAAAGGGAAATTGTGAAAGGGACTTATACTAAGGTTTCTTTATATACTCCCTACCTCCTAGTCTACATGAGATATTAGCAAAGCTCCCTCTTCTCTTCTTAAACACTGCCTTCCTGTGAGCCTCTTGCTATATGCTAAAGGGATTGTTAAAAAAAAAAAAAATCTCCCAATGCATTTAAAACAGTCTAACTGTTTTGTCAGAATACTCTAAAGAACCTTTAATTTGGTACTGAGACCTGGATGAGGCCAATTTAGAATATAAAAAGAAACTCAGAGATAAGGCAGTCCCTCTCTTCTCCCTCTTAAGGAGTATAGAAAGTTATTAAGATCTGGCATTGGTCCCAGAAAAGTTAGTCAACTATTGTGTCAAGACTCTGTTTGGGGTTGTATAGATGGGTGCGTGCCAGTATAACAGTTTGCCTTGTCTTTGTGTATATGCTTATTTAAATTTGATGAGGCAATTCACTGAGAAAGGGGATGCAGCCCTTAATAAGAACAGAGTCCAAAAAGAAATGGGATATTTTCAGTAAGATGCTTCCAACTCGTTGATTAAGATTCAAAGTATAATTTGAGAGGGATTGATTTTGTTTCTCCACACACGCCCCTCTTTTTTTGCCTTCTTGTCTTGGCCAATCAGGAAGGAAAAAAAGAACAAAGTGTAAAGAAAAAAATAAAAAGAAAAAAAGTATTTTCTTCCTAGTTTCCAAGATTTGAAGCAGTGGTAAAGAGACCAACTTTGGGACTAAATTTGGAGTTTTTGAAACTATAAGGCATGCTACACACTCAATACTCAAAATCATTAAATATTTTCTGGTACAATTTCTTGAATAAATTCAGCTCCCTTTAAAAATGACAACATAGTTCAAATTTGAATTACCAAAAATGAGGTTAACATAGAGAGTTCATTTTAAGTGGAGAAGGGAGGGAGGGAAATGGAGGGAACCATGATTTCCTGGGGATGGGAAGAAAAGGAAAGCAAGAGGGTACCTGCTTCCTTCTTACATCCAAAGTGGCTTCACATGACCGCAGGTCCCAGGCACTTCCTCCTACTCTCTCTGGAGTGGCTGAGACCCTCCTATGGAGGTAGGAGGTGGGTGTTCATGTCAGTTATACCTCCCAAGCCCCTTTGATGGCCTCAATTAATCCCACCCTGAGGTGGATGAGGCCAAGATGCATGCTTTCCCTGATAGATGTAGGGTCCATGGAAACTCAATAGTGACTGGTCAGGCATTTGTTTGTTGCTGCTCCCTGGCCCCTCTAGTGACTATGTCAGGGTGTGTGGGGTGGCTAATGGCCTGCTTGAACTGACTGCTCTGTGTATAGTTGTCAAGCCCATACCTGTCCCCTAGCTGTACTCCCTAGCACCCATTGATGAGGCTTAACAATTCAGGAAGCCATTCGTCATCATTATGATTTCCCATTTGTTGTTGGAGGAACTGCACAAGCCAAACTATAGACATGCAACATAATTAAGCTCTACCTTTTCCCTCCTTTCAGTATCTTAGAAAGCCAAATGACAGAAGCTTGCCCTGGCTAGGACTCCAAAGCAGCAGTAATCTATATTGCCACAGTACTTAGCTACAGAAATGAGAAGAAGAGAATTAAGGAAGGATGCCAGTGCATAAAAGGAATTAGCATCCACTTGGGGGCAGTTCTTGTCCCCCCAAAAGTTACTTGAGCCAGAGGGTGAGGGAGACAAAGTGTAAATTGCTTAAAAACATTTATGAAGCACCTATTATGTTCTAAGCACTGTAATAAGCATGGGGGATACCAAAAAAAAAAAGAGGGGGTAAAAGATAATCTCTGCTCTCAAGGATCACGCAGTCTAATGGAGATTAGGGGAGGAGACTGAGATGGCTTTGATGTTCAACCCCCAAGGTAACCATAATCAAAAGGGAAGGAGTCAGAAAATGAGCAAAAGAGAGGAAAAAAACTGAAATTAGCAAAGATCTCAAGAGGAGGAAAAGTCAGTTAAACACTTTGAAAAGAATAAGGAATAAATAAGTGAGATATTAATAGTGAAAGGACTATAATCTCCAGATCAGCTAAATAAGTCCAGGCTTCTGTGAATAAATAACAAAGGAAAATAAACCAGCATCTGATGAGGCAGAGTATGAGGATTCCCAAGAAAGCATGAAACCACAGTAGGATGTTCCTGAATAATTTAAAAGAGAAATAAGAATTATGAAAGCAGAATTCAGAGCAGGAAAAAATTGGCAAATAGAAAAACTTGAATCCACAGTGGTAAGTCTTACCAAAGAAATAAAATAGAGAACAACATATTAAATTAAAATTCATGGGAATGAAAAAGAGAAGCAAATAATAATAATAGAGAAATTGTCATCTCCATACAAGAAAAACATATTGATCTTAAAGATAGGATGTGTAAAGACAAGGTAAGCATTATAGACCTCCCAGGAAAAGCATAAGCAAAAAAAAAAAAAATAACAAAACAAACAAAAAACAACTGAACATGGCAATGCAAGAAATAATACAAGAAAACTATCCAGAATTTCTGAACACAGAAAATAAAGCATTAATTGAAAAAAAAATCCAAAGGCTGCCACAAGGAAACAAAACAAACAAAAAAACCCACCTATGATCTTTCTAGAAGTACGTAAGAAAAAGAGGGTAAAAGCTGAGGCAAATCATAGTGATGGTAACCTGGATATTTTGCCTCCAGACTGCACTTCCTGAGAAAGCTCTCCCCATTTTTCTCTTCTCTATAACCCACCATAATGAGTGCCTTTTATCAATGGGAAGAATAAGGTGGAGTATAAAAGTTTCCTTAAATCCTGTAGTGACTTTGTTTTTCCCCTAAGTGAGAAAAATTGATGTCTTTTTTGTATTTTCCTTTTTGAGGCCTGAGCTCTCAGAATGAGAAGGGCACTTATCTTTATGTCTTATCTTAGGCAGAACCCTTTTAAGGTAAGATTTGATGTCAGAAACTGGTCCTACTGAGCTAATTTTCATTTTGTTGAGTTAATTCTTCATTTTGCTAGCTGGATGGTGAAAGATCAGATGTCTGGATACTTGATGGTTAAGAAATGGGAATTGGGCCAATATCTTTATGTTTGCTCATTCCTTTTGATTGTAGAACAAACCGACTTTGACCAGAATGTATTGTTAGCATATGGGACTTCATGATGTCATTTAGGCTGTGCGGTACGCAAGTATTACGTCTAGCTTAGATGTTATAAATAACATGCGTATGTATAAATATGAGCTTGAACAATCAAGTAGATTTGTTTTTTGATCGATTTCCCTTTGGTGACACCCCTGGTGAAGCAATGTGATTGGTTGTATCCACTTGACCAATACTACCTATAATCCAGCATAAAATCAGAGGCTTGGTTCCTCTTTCCCCCATCCCCAATGAGTCGCAACATTCACACAAGATGGAACCTGACCCATATCATGGAGCCTTGTGGTAGATGGATTCTGGTACCATACTCAAAGGACTCTTTCTTTATGTGGAGACAGACACTCCTTATCATGATGGAGTCTGAGACCCCAACTGGCTGAGCCTCTTCATTATCAATAGGACAGGTTGTATTGTTTGACAATAAAATAGCCTTTAAACATTAATTCTTCTTTGATGAGAGTTTATATTCTGAACTTAATCCTAAAATAACATTCTATGACACTTTTTTTAGAATTAGCACCTTTTTAAACATGTGGAGTTGGAACTTCTATATTTGTACATAGCATCTTCTTTTCATTTTTACATTTTCAGAAATTGGGTATTAATTTTGACGTTTGCTTTGATCAATGATGGTCTGACTACACACAAATTGTCTATATTGAAATTAACTCCCACATCAGTAACCAGTTCTTTCTTACCTGATGTCTAATAGTAGGATCAATTTCATTTTGAAAGAGAAAATATTATTCTATGATCTCTACGCTCAGGACCTTTCAATTCCCTCCTTTAAAATCATATATTCATTCAGACCAAAGCATACTATTTTCACTCTTTTTGTGTGTGTTTTTTTTCCCGCTTTGGTCTGTTTCTTCTTTCACAATATGACTAATATGGAAATGTGTTTTACGTGATTACACATATATAACCTATATCAAATTGCTTACTCTGCTAGGGAGGGGGGAGGGGAGAGAAAAAGGGAGAAAATTGGGAATTTAATTTTTTTAAATGAATACTAAAAATATTTTTACATGTAATTAGGAAAAAAAAATACCATTCAGAAATAAAATATGTTTTCATGTCCTGGTGTGGTGGTACCCATCCATAGAGAAGACTGAGGTTGGAAAATGTCTTGAGCTGGGGGAATTCTGAGATGCAGTGAGCTAAGTCACTTAGGATTCAATTATTCCTGGGGGTGGGAGGAAAGGGTAGATTTAGACATGACTATGATGCAGATAAAAAACATCAATAAAATTTATTTGGAATGAAAATGCTTGTGAGAAACAAACCAAAAAATCAGCTTTGGAATTCTTCCCTTCCTTCCAGACCTAGTTCAGGTATTACTTCTTCTATCAAATATTGCCCGATTTCCACTCCCATTTCTCCCTGCTTTGCCTCATAATGATTATACATTATGATTCAAAGTTCACAGTCTATCTCAGTTTATCTAGAAAGGGGAATCCACCTTTGTTTCTCTTGCTCTATGCTTATAAGCATTAAATAAGATAAGACATATGCCAAATATGTCTGTTGATTAATAGTCTTATCATTTATAATGAATCTGAAAGTAAGCATAGAGAACTCTTTTGAGCTCTTCTCTGCTCTTGCCATGTTACAACTTGCATCATAAAAATTTTACAGCATTTATCTTCTCTCTCTTAGAGCAATGGTGTCAAACTCAATAGGAAAGATCCCTTGGGGTAGCAAATTTACTTAGAAGAACACAAATTAACATTATTCATGTTGTATTATATTTTCATTATTTTTTTGTTAAAAATTTCCCAATTACATTTTAATCTGGTTGAATGTGCTCTGGAATGTTGCAGCCCCAAGTCTGTCACCTTGGCTCTACAAGACTGTGAGTTCCTTTAAGACAATATGGTTTCAGATATCAGCACTGGCCTCTGTTCAAGAAGCTTCTGTGGCTCTCTCTTGCTTCTAGCATAAAATACCAACTCCTTTGGTTAGTATTTGAAGTTCTTTGCAGTCAAATTTTGGTCTAGCTGACCAATTTCATATTATCTCCCTCAATCTCTCTACATTCCAACCAAACTTGGCCCATCTGTTATTCCCCATACATGACATTTCAGAACCCAACTCCACACATTTGAGAAGAGTGACTCCTAATAACTAGGATACTCTCCCTCTTCATGTCAGAATTTGTATTTCCATTCAAGTCCCCCACCTATGGGAAACTTTTCCTGACCCCCTCATTTCTTAGCATTCCCTCCATAACTACTCTGAAAGTACTTTATAAGTTTGTATTTTTTTTTGTTTATTTGGTGTATTTATTTTTGTTTATTTGTGTATATATGTAAACTCCCCCCCCATCCTCCCCCCCATATTAATGTATGCATTGAAGGCCGGGCTGTTTTGGATTTTGTCTTTGTATTTCTGGTGCCTAGCACATTGCTGGGCACATAGAAGGCCCTCAATAGATGCCTGATGAATTCAACTGAATCTCATCAATGTTGTATCCCTAGTATGGAGAGGCATTTTGTGAATTGAACGATTAAGTTAAGGAGTGCCTAATTCATCAGATCACAGTTCACAGAATCATCAGTCTAGATCCAGAAAGGACCTCAGAAGCCATCAGCTCCTAACACATCACCTTATGGATTAGGAGGGAGATTGGGCAATTTATTTAAGTTCTAAACAAATGTTTAAAATTGACAGTAGAATTGCAGGGATTTTTTTTTTGCTTTGTTCATATCCATAACATGTTTTATTTTTCTTGGTTTTTCAATGGGTGTAGGAGTGAGAGAGGAAGGGAAATAATACAGAATCAAAGATAAAATAAAATTGAATTTAAAAGATTGGCAATAGTAGTGGAAAATTGAGCATTATTAAGGTTCAATAGTGTGATAAATAGTAATTACTTTGTTCATTTATTTTTCCCCCTTAACTCTCCCTCTTAAGTTAACCAGATCATTCTTTAGACATAGACACTGAATATATGCGTCACCCATGGCCCAGGACACTGGGCTCCTCACCACTACTCCCACTATTTTCTGGCAGCAGAGGGATCTCTTTCTGATCCTGAAAGCTGACCCAAAGAGATCAGTTTCTCTCTGTGGCTCATTGCCATCACCCTTGAGGGAAATCTGAGTAAAGTTTACGTGTGACCCATGTCTGTGTTTCTCAAAAAGTGAGTAATAGAGACCCACATGTGTAATATGAATATTGACTGTGGGCCACTCTTAATTTCATCCACTACAGGAAAAGAATAACACACAAAAGCCTCATAGGAACTCCTTAATAAATAAGATCCTGAAGTTTTAAGCACAAAAATAGCGCAGTAAACTCCCCCTGGAAGGTAAAGACATTTTATGAAGCTGCTCAACAAATATATCCCAATTACCTTGAACTTAGAGTAACTCACATCAATGTCAGGGAGGTTTGACAAGGTCACAGAAAAGCTGGCTGCTCATTCTCAGACCACATGGCATGGCTTTAATCCTCTAGCTGTAAGAGGATCCCCGGGTGATGATGTTTCTCCTTCACTAAGAACCTTACCATTTAGGAAGCCTTCTTCCAAGAGGTAGTGTGTGATTCCTGATTTCCAGAAGTCTTGGCCCTTGAGAATTTTCAAAGTTCCACGGAAAAAAAATCATTCTTAGGGATTGTAATCGCTATGGCTATACTCATAAGAGGAGAGAGAAAGTCCAAAGGAAGCAGCAAGGAATTGAAGTTCCAGGAATTCCTGTCTCAGCGTTACCTGGTCAAGCACAGGCCTCTTTCAAGAGGTGTTTCTTTTGAAAGTCACCATTTTCTATTCCTAAGAGGGATACAATGGGAGGAAGGGAAATCCCTTTGCTCTTTGCCTCACATTGGTCCAGAAATCCAAGAGTGAGAATGTATTGGAGAAGAAAATGGATATCACAGATTTCACAGATAG
Organism: Phascolarctos cinereus; assembly: GCF_003287225.1. Lineage (NCBI taxonomy): Eukaryota > Metazoa > Chordata > Mammalia > Diprotodontia > Phascolarctidae > Phascolarctos > Phascolarctos cinereus. The sequence continues at coordinate 32,285,592 of NW_027556402.1, forward strand.
GTTTTATAGACTAAAGAGCAGCCCCAAGAGTCCACTTTCAAGGCCTTAATAAACTAATCTTCAAGTAGCAGCTGCAGTCACTGGGAACCAATGATAGGAAACTGAATGGGGATCTATCTCCACGGAAGGTTCCTTTCCAACAAAGGTCTATGTGTTGTCATCTCTTCAAAGAAATTGGCAGATTTACCAAATTGATCAGAGGCTGCTCAATCACTCTTACAGGATACGTGTGTGCATGACACTAAAAACATTAAGCATGGAAATTTGCAGCAAGTGATTTTTTTCCCTTAATTATTGAGATAATTTCTCCAAAACCTAGTCTAGATTTTTGCACTCAGATAGAAAGGAATATGTAAAAGAAGGATAAAACAGAAAGTCCTGTTTTGAAAGGTGACTGTGTGAGAGAGATTCTGAAACACCTTATTAAATGCTGTGAAGTTTGCTCTATTTGAAATAACCTTCTACGGCTGGGACAATGCTTAGCTAGTTAGATTTTTTCCCAAGGAGAAAAAAGAGGCTGTGTTTAAAAGTCAGCAACATAGATTCAATATGGTTCCCTTTTTAATTGAGCATGTCTGTGTGTGGTTGAGAGAGCTACATTATACAATCAAGTAATGAGAGACCCCAGTGTTCTATCATAATCCATATGCATGAGAGGGCAGACCCAAGGCTGCCAGGGGAGTATTCACATGGTAGCTACTGACTTACGTGGATTTAAGATCAGGCAATTAATGTTCTGCAAACACAGCACTTACTTTTGGCAGTAAATACAATTAAGATGACTTAACTTGGAAGCAAGGAGTAAAGCAGGTCCACATCTTGAGCAATGCCTTTTTGCCTCAGCCAGACAAGAATAAGCAGACCTACAAACCTCTCTTAGCCCCATGTACATCCCCTTCTGAATGCCTGGCATAACCTTGACTCCCAATGCATTCATTGACCTCTTCCAAGCTCCTGACATCTTCATTGGTAGAAAAATAAGTGGAGAGGAAAGGAGGAAAGAAATATTGACTTTTCAACAAGCAAGTTTTCATGGTTCACACTGGTTTTATGGGGTCTTTCTTTTGTACAATAAAAAGATGATTGCACATGAAACTGCAAATATTTTATGTACAACTTGTTATTCCTTTTAAATACATAATAAAGTTATTGTATAATTTCTTTTTTTTTCTTCCCTCCACCCACCCTAGAGACAGCTACCATTAGACACAAACAGGTATACACACATAAATCTATATTTGCATATACATATATATGCAAAATTATTCTATACATCTATTTATCAGGTCTTTCTCTGGATGTAGACAGTGTCTTTATATGTACTTTATAGTTAATTTGGGTATTTATAATGGTCAAAATGACTTATTCATTCAAAGCCATTCTTAAAACAATACTGCTGTCATTGTATACAATGTTCTCTTGGTTCTGCTCATGTCACTCTTCATTATTTCTAAAGGTTTACTCCCTTCCCTGCCCCCCTACCCAGTCCTGCTTAGTTTCTGCTCAGAGTCTAAGGGTAGGGAATAGAGTGTAGTCTTTGTCTTTCAAGGTTACACTAACTTATATACACCTGTCAATGAATTCATGTCCATCAAGAAACTTGAAACCAAGGGCCTGGTGAGTTGATGAAACTTGGCTTCTAATCTTACCAGTACTGCTTGTTTTCTCAGCCAAGGGATTATTCCCTTCAGAGCATTCCGCTTTTTTTTACTTGAGCTCAAGTGCTTCCTGTAAATAAATGTTTGACATAAGCAGCGGTTAGTAAAGCATTGCTTTCTACTCTCTCCAAAAGCCTATGAGTGTCTCCTACAGAACTGAGTTGTTAGTTGAGCTGGGTTGGTTTTTGAGTTCATCCATCCTCGCTGTCACTCTTCATCACAACGTTGAGTTTCTGCTGTCTCAGCTCTGGAAAAACACACCTTGGCTCCTGCTCAATAGAATGTCAGCTCTTTCTAGCTGAGATGCTAGATTGACTGTGATGCAAGGAAAAGGCTTGATGCCATCTTTGATCCAGGTATTCCTGCTCTGAGGCTAAGTCTATACTCCGCTGCCTCAGCTCTGTGGTAATTTACTATCCAGACTCTTCACATTGGAAAGTATATATGTGTGTGTGTGTGTGTGTGTGTGTGTGTGTGTATGTGTATATATACATATATACACATATACATATATATGCACACACATACGTATATGTATACACATACATGCACACATATATGTACATGTTTACATATGTATGTACACGGTACACATATGTATATATTGTACATGCACATATATATGTATATATACACACAATACATATATTCCGTATATATAATATGTATTGAGCACAAAAATATCTATCTGTCAATCTATCTTCCTAATTATCTATCTATCTATCTATCTATCTATCTATCTATCTATCTATGTGTCATATGCCTGATTATCTATCTGTCTATCTATCAATCTTCATATATCTATCTGTCAACCTATCTATCTGTAAATCTATCAGTCTATCTGCCTGATTATCAATCTATCTGTCTGATTATCTATCTATCTGTCTATTTGTTAATCTGCCTGATTATCTATATATCTATCTATCTGTCAGTCTATTTATCTATCTATCTATCTATCTATCTATCTATCTATCTATCTAGTTAGTTAAATACTAGATAGGTGCTTTGGGGGATATCATAGACACTTGGAAATCATTTCCTCTTATGGGATATATAACACTTTCATCACAGGGTTGTCCTAAGGACCAAAAGTGACCCAAATAATGAGGGATGTAAAGAAATTTAAAATTGCAAAGTATTTTCTTTCTTTATCTGAAAGAGAAACTTTTAAAAAAATCCCTTGCTATTGCCATGTCCAAACACTCCCCTTCTCTCTGGTTTTTAAACTTATGTGTGCTCACTGACCACTCAGGTAGTCTGGTAAAGCTTTCTCAAAACAATATTTCAAAATACATGAAAGTTTAAGCTCATGAAGGAAGCCAAACATATCAAAATACATTTATCTATCTATCTATCTATCTATCTATCTATCTATCTATCTATCTATCTATCTATCTATCTATCTACTATCTATCTATCTATCTAACTTTTAAGTTGATCATCCCTGCTTTAGATGGATAAACTCTCAAATTCTGAACACTCCTCCACAAAGCACTGCAGTCTCAGACATTTACTAACTGTGTGATTCTGGGCAAATCATTTAACCTGCCTCATTTTCTTCAATGATATGTGACAATAATAGCACCTACCTCTCAGAGTTGAAGTGAGGATCAAATGAGATAATATTTGTAAAGCACTTAGCATGTAGAAGGTGCTTAATCAGTGCTGATTCTCTCTCCTCTGCCTCCACCTCTTAAGTTGCATTGTTGTATTGGGCTACCTGGTTGAGAAAGTCCTTCCCTGCCTCTACAGTAATCATCGACCTCCAAGCAGAGTAGGGAGGGAGAGGATCTGTACATGGGCTTGAAGACCCCTAGTGAAGAGCACCTCCATATCTCCTGAGACACTTGTTAGGCCTGACAATTCAACCAGATTCAAATCTACCTAACTGTACTATTGGCTAGCCCACCTTTCTTCATTCTACCCACAACATCTGTCTAAAAAGTCTCTGTTAAGAATTTGACTAAAGTCTAGGTAAAGTATGTCAACAGCATTGTCATGATCTATCCTGTCAAAAAAAAAAAAGGAGGGAGGGAATTAGATCAGTCTGGTCTGATGTTTGCTGTTGAGTCTTTTCTTGTGACCAGCTGGTGTTCATTAACCATCTCTTTCTAGGGGGGGAAACATTCTAGATATTTGCCAGAAATAAAAGTCAAACTCACAGACCTATAGTTTACAGATTTCATTCTCTTTCCTTCTTTGGAAAATAAGGAAAAACAACTGCTTCTTCAGTCCTCTACTACCATTCCTCATTATCCACAATCTTTCAAGAACTGGTGACAGTAGCCCCCAATTACATGCATCCATTCTTCCACTATAGTGGGATGGAACTGATTTGGACCTAATAACTTGAGCTTATACATAGCGCCAAGGTATTCTATTTCTATTTCTCCTGACTTACCTTGGAAGTCAAGCCCCTAGCGAGTCTTCGTTGTCATAGCTGTTCTGTTCTTTCTAGTCCAGAGATCATTCTGCTTGTCAGAGAAAATAGAATCAAAGTTGAGATGTTTCACCATTTCTCTGTCATTGTAACCCCCTCATCCATCCTAAGTGATTATTCTTTTCCTTCTATGAACTCCCACTTTTCTTTAATGTATTTTAAAAATACTTTTTTGAAATCCATATCTTTTTTTTGCCAGCTTTACCTCATTCTCATTTTGGGTAGTATTCTTAAAAAGTCATGCCAAGTATTTACATTCATTCTCTATTACCTGTTGTTCTTTCATCCATTGTACAGTCAATCCTCAACATTCATGCTTTTAACTTTCGTGACTTCAAGCATTCCCATGATTTTATTAGTAAACTCATTTTTAATTTCATTTTGGCAACCTGAACATTCATGGCTATGTACAGTAGAGATAAAATGAGAGGTGCCATGCCCACTCAAATTTGTGGAATAGCTTGTATCTTATTACTACTTCTTTGATCTTCTTCACTTTAATATTGTAAAGAGCTCTTCATGTATTTGTTGCATATTGTCATTTTTTCCTTGAAAACTCAAGTTTTGGGGGAGCTAGGTGGCACAGTGGATAGAGCTCCAGCCTGAAGTCAGGAGGACCTGAGTTCAAATCTGGCCTCAGACCAAACACTTGACACTTACTAGCTGTGTGACCCTGGGCAAATCACTTAACCCCAATTGCATGAAAAAAAAATAAAATTAAATTAAAAAACACCTCAAGTTTTGTGTTGCAATTATGCCCCCAAAGCTACTTCAAGTCCTTTGGGCTCTAAGCCCAAGCATGCAAAGTCAGTGGTACAGCTTAGTGAGAAAATTAAGGTGTTAGTCTTACTGGATTACTTACTTAACTCACTTATATTCCAGTTAGTTACTGGAATGTCTGCAGCTGCTGTTGAATGAATGATTTGTTATATCAGCAAAAAGGAAGAAATTATTTGTATAAGTGTTTGTGAATCTACTCCAAAAACAGCTAAGGTAACATTTCAAGTGTGGGATGAGGGAATTAAAGAAATGGAAAAGTGACTAAATTTGTGGGTAAATGAGATGGTGATCACCTGGGGCTGAGGGGCCTGTCCCATCTCCCCTGCTGCCTGTGCCACTGGGCTCCCGAGTATCCTAGCCCACACAGAGCTCCAAGAAACAAAGGGAACTCCCTACTTCATCTAGCCCTTCAGCATGTGTTTTTCATGGGGAACATTTCAAATATGGGCCAAAAGAGAGATTTGAGATGGTAGGTCACACTTTTCCCTTTTTTACCTTGGGGTTCTTCTGATGTACCCCATTTCAAACCCTCCCCTTCCCATCCAGCATTCCCTCTCCTCTCGCCTGACTTTATTGGTTACTCTGTTAGAAAAAGTGCATATTATCAGAGTTAATGTTTTTACCATAAAGAATTGTGTTAAGAAAAGTATATTTTAAGAAATCTCTAGCAAAAGATTACAGTTTTTGATGTTTGTGGGAACCTAACCCCCTATTTCCCATAGGCTCAATGTTTCAACATAGGCATTTGTTTTAAAATTTCACACCATTTTCTAGGTACATTTCCCCCTTGAAAGTTGAAGACTGACTGTATGTCTTGTTAATGTCTTGTTAAAGTCTAAGTTGGATCAGCTCTCTGTGTATCCACCCAAGTCCCTTCAGACTCCCACCATGCCCCTTTTTTTTCTCCTTAGTAGAGTCGTTTCTCTCTGAGACTTCAGAATTCCCTTCTTGAAAGTCTCCACATTTCACATCAGTGGATTTTATCCATGCTTTCTCTGAAAATTTTGAAATCTGCTCTCTCCAAATCTAGAGTCCATGTCAAATGCTTGGGTTTCCCCTCTTCTTTAGCATAATTTCTAGGATAGAGTCATCTCTTTCTCTCAAGGTTCACAATTTCCGTCAGAGCACAAGAGACGCTCTTCTTATTGATTCTTATAAAGAATATGAAATTATTATTAATACCAGCTGAGATATTTTTAGCTGGTCTTCTTTTGGCATGCAAAAGTCTAGCTGTTTCTTGTAGCCTTTTGTCACCACTGTATTATAACTTTGTAGTAGGAGTCTAATAAATTTCTCAAACTCCTCATCTATTTCTTCTTTCTGTCCTGGTGGTATCTCATCTAACAATAGCACTTCTTTTTCTGCTTCCATTGATTTTCAGACGAAATGTGCCTGTCTACTGTGCTTCCCTGTTCTGGTTCCTTGGTCTTTCCCAGTGAGTATACCGGCATTGCTCTTACCTTCTTCCCTTTATCCTGTCATATCCCTTTTTGAGTAAGAGCATACTCTCCAGAACCATATTTTAGTCATAGATCAAAACCCACCAAGTCTCAGTGACATCCATCTATGATGAAAAAATTGCCCCATTGGGTTAGGATCATTTGTCCACATTTTTTGATACCCATATTGTATGTAATTTTGCAAAGTCTTCTGAGATCATGCCATTTATTTCTAGGTCTTTTATTGAATACCACATCTTTTGAATTTCTGGATATTTCTACAGCTATTCTTCTGACATTGTAACTACTGGCTATGATGACTAGGCATTGATTTCCCTCCTTCCTTTTAATTCAAAGTCCTTTTCAATTAAATTTGCAAGACTCCAGGAAAATTCTTCCTAATCAGCCTTTCTTAGGTATGACCTATTTTTATATGACTATACCTGCCCATAGTTCTTAAATTTTAATATAACATCCAGAAATCCATTCTTAGATACCCTATCCTTAACCATCTATTTTTTTTCAAAACTAGGTGACTACAACTGAGGTTGCATGTGGGTAAACTGAAGGAAATGTGGTCTCTTAGCTTAAGAAAAGACTTACTAGAAACATGACCATTTTCTTCAAATATGTAAAAGTTTTTTAAGTTGGAGAAGGATTTGCCTTATTTCATATGTTTTCATAAGACAGAACAAGGAGGAAAATTTCGACTCTTTGTAAAGATCATCTAAACAATTAGCCCTGTCTGAAAATGCTATGGGTTGCATCATCAAGAACTGAATTGCCAAGCACTGCAGTTATTTCAGTAGAGGCTGAATGGTACCTTGTCAGTGATGTAGGAGAGATTCTTTCATTGGCTAGAGTTTGCATTAAATGAGCTCCAAAGTTCCTTCTAACCCCAAGATGTGATGACTCTCATCATACTCAGTTTGATCCACCTCTGCCATTTTCCACATCTCTGCTTCTTATCTGTCATTTAGAGTAGGCTGAAGCAACAAGGTATAATGAAGTGAACAATGGATTTTGAATGAGTTATGTTGAAATACAATTTCTGACATTTCTTCCTTTTATGACTGTGCATGAGTCACTTAACCTCAGTGAGACTCAGTTTTGCATCTGCAGAATGGGTTATTGATTTGATGATCTATGAGGTCCCTTCCAGCTCTAAATTCATGTTCCTATGATGTCTGCCCCAGATGTTTCAAATTACCTCCCTTTAACTTTCTTTGGGTGAATGACTCAGGATGACTCAGCAAGCTGACTTTAAACAGAAGGCACACCATGTTGCAAAACCACCAACATATGTTAAACACATTGACACCAATAAACACAATGCTTATAAGATAAACTAATTTAAAAATAACAGATTTCTTTGCCACACCTAAGTTTCTGCAGTGTTTTCTTGCCTTTATACTTTTCCATAGATCAGTTCTTTAGAGCCTCAGGCCAGACATGTATTAAGATCTCCATTTTACAAAAGAGAAGGCATTATCCACTTTTAAGTTTAATCTGCACTATTAATATTTTCTGCACTGCTTTTTAAAGTCTAGACAATTAATAATGCAATAAATCAAGTTCTTATCTGTAATGCTTGCCATTTTCTGAGGTGTAAATGCTCACAATGAAAATTTTACAAGTGACTCTTCAGAAGACTCCAGCACATCCCTACCTGTGTTCTCTTCCATAACCTTGGCCTGGGATATGCAGGTCGACCCATAGTGAGGATCAGACTCCTTTCTCTTCCTCCATCCATGGCTTCTGCATCCATATCCTGGTGGTCCAGTTCAGGTGGTAGCCTTGTCCTTCTCTCTTTACCTTCTTCTTCTTTAACACACTCTCTCAGAGAAATGATTTTCTCCAATACTCTAGCCCAGAAAGGTACCAACAGATACTGGAAATCATATATGTAACAAGTCTTCTGAAGGGTGGATTTTTCACGGTTTGCCCAAGTTCTACCCTAACGCAATGTCTCAGGGTGGTCCCCTGATGTACTTCTGACAGGGATAATGGATAGTATAAGGCATAAGGACTCTTAAGAGGGCACTGCCTAGGAAATCCATCTCAGTTTTCTTGTACAATGACCATCTATCTGTCAGATGGCTTCCTCTTTTCCAGTAATGGAACAGGCTAGTGCCAAGAGCCCATTGGCTCCAGGACCCTTTTACTAGAGATTTCACTAGTTTTAGACCACCTGGCATATCCCAACCACACTGTGTTCAAGCTTTTAGTAATTTCCTCGTGCAGTCCTGGACTGGATGAATAGGTATACTGTTGTTTATCTTCTGTCTTCTTGTTGTTTTTCAATTGTTTCAGTAGTGTCTGACTGTGACATCATTGGGGATTTTCTTGGCCAAGACACTGGAGTGGTTTACCATTTCCTTCTCTAGCTTATTTTATGATGAGGAAACTGAGGCAAATAGGGTTAAGTGACTTGCCCAGGGTCACACAGCTAGTATGTGTGTAAGGTTGGACTTGAATTCAGGTCTTCCTGACTCCAGGCCTGGCACTCTATCCACTGCATCACCCAGCTGTCCATGTCTTTTGTCTTACTGATTCTTACTTTATCTGATTCCCCTTTAAGTCTTTTCAGGAAATATTTTTGGAAGATGGATTCCATTACAATCTTTGATGTTAGCATCTTTGTAAGAAGCACTCCCCACTCCTAGCTTTTCTTAAATACTTATTTTTCCTTTACCTTCTTGGAGCATTTGGCCACTATTGATAATTTCATCCAACTGGATAGTTTCTCTTCCCTTTGGCTACAGAGGTAGCTTGTTCCCCTGTTTTTCCTTCTACCATTTTAAATGTTTCTCTCTCTCACATCATGATTTACTGGAGTAGCACTGAATATTTAGTAACAAGATTTTTCATTGAATACTGGCTCTGCTACTTGTTACTTGTGGTGGGGGGAGGTGAAAAGGGGGAAACCATGAAGACAGAGTAGTATGAAGAAATACAACCATGTTCTACCACACATTTCCTCCACATAGATTTAGAGGATGTATCAGACCAAGCCCTGACTAAGAAATCAAAGGGAAAAACAATTACAAGAAGTCATTATTTCAGTCCAGATTAGAATAGGAAAACAGACAGATAGAGATTCTGCAGACACTGGTAAGAGAAATGATTATTTCTCTCATATTAACAATCAGTTATTGAGTTAGACCCAGGATTTTTTTCCCTGCCTAGATCCTCACTCTCTACTAGGCCAAACCAGCATCTGAAGGACACTGTTGATGGATGAGATTGCTCAAATCCCCAGGACATATACCTTTGGATCCTGGATGGGAGTTGTTGTATACCTAACCAGAGAACCTTACAAAGAATTTAATCTAAGGGGAATTACTGGCCTATTATGTTCTGCTCAGCCGGGTCTGAGCAGAAGTCTCCTCTTTTTGTCTAGATTACCCTAGGCAGGGTAATGCAGGTATAGATAAATATCTTTGATGAAGGCTGAGAAATCAGTCAGATTCCCAGCCCCTCATTGGAATAAGCCCACCTCTCATTATAACATTTTTTCTCATTAATTGGTAGCCAATCAGAGTTGATTACCACCCTCAGGAACACTCACTCTTTCAAGAGCATATAAGCATTGAGTGGGTTCCATGAGGGGTCTTTAGAATTCAAGACTATCACTGATCCCTTTTATTAATTATTGCCAGCATGATTAATAAAATTATTAATTAACCAGAAATTATATCTCTCGAACTTTTTATACATCACATTGGAGATAGGGTCTATTTTGCAATGGCCATGTAAGACATTCCAGTGTGGGTAGAAGCTTTGCACCAGTGTAAAAAGAGGTATCAGATCCATCACAGAATGCCAGATACAGGATGAAGAAATATGTTCCAGTTGGAAGCTATAACCCATTACCCAGTTCTGCATCAAAGGTCCAAGGTGTACTGAGGACCAACAGATCCTAAGGTTAGTGTTCAGGGTAAGAAGTGGTTAAATGTGCTAAGCTGTGTACTGAATAAGGAACAAATTCAGAAGCAAGAAGCAGTTATGTGGCTATGACCCCAATAATGGAATAAGGTCTTGTTTCTGGACTCTCGCCTATTCTGAAGCCTGGAAGAGAATAATTAGGGAAAGAATCTCAGACCAAAAGGGAGCCTGTAGTTCTGTCCCTTTGAATCAGCAGAACTTTCAAGTTACTGATGGTAGCTAAGTCTAGTAACAATCCACTGGAACTCCAACAAAGGGCAAACCCACAGGTATGTTACTCTGACCCAAACTCAGGTGAGGAACTTGTAGAGAATAGTTATCAGACTTTGCCCCAAATCAGATGACTTTGGGAGTGCTAAAATCTTGAATACTCCTGACCTGAGCTGTTCCTGAAATCCTGGAATAATATAACACAATACACCAAGAAAACAGTAGAGGAGACCCAAGGACTCCCAAGGTCAGCCCTGATTCTGGAAGGAAGGAAGGAAGGAAGGAAGGAAGGAAGGAAGGAAGGAAGGAAGGAAGGAAGGAAGGAAGGAAGGAGGGATGGACCCTACTATCAAGAGCATATAGCAAGAGCTTGTGTAAAACACCTATGGTGATCCTTTTTTAACTTGTACGGAACAATTTTTCTCCACTCAACCCTTGGTTCTCTCTTTTAATCCTTAATTATTTCCCCTTGATCAATAGGCAACAGATTTGGGGGAGGCTTCAGTGTATTTCAAACTTTGGTTATTCCAGAGACTTCTTTTGCATTTTTAAATAGTTATGCTTTTCTTGTTTTCAAGAAACACAAGCACAAATAAACAGAATTTTTTTAAAGAGATATTCAATCACTAGCCTATATTATCCAAGAATGAATTATGCTGGGCTTGGTCTTATTAGATTTCCTTGGATCAATAAAATATCTTATTCATAGGTAGCTAGTCATGGCAGAAAGTGTGTCTTAAACTGGTTGGATCTATCATCAATTAGCAAATGAATAGATTGCATTTTCCTTGACACTTTTATTAACAACCTAATGGTTTATTTATTTAGTCAATGTCCTTGTTATTCATTAAGGATGTTAAGGTATCTAAATGGTTCAGAGCTAGTAAGAGAGAGGATCCAACCTGGGTTAGGTTGGGTTCTTTTGTTCTTAAAACTAATTGCTATTTCCAAAACTCTTTTGATGTAATGAGTCTTGACTTGTGCAATAATCTAAGCAAACCATAATTGTTGGAATCTAAATGTAAACAGGAAGACTTGATTAATTTGCTGATTATTGTTGGGTAATAGATGTGACAATCATCTGAAATATTTATAAACATATACAAATATGTTACATATACTCCATACATAATGAGTTGCTATTAGTATGCTTATTTATTTGTTTAAAAAATTAAAATATCTAAAGCCAAAAGGTTTTGGCAGCACACAGAATTGACAGCTATTAAGTCATGCACTGTCCTACTACTTCCATAACATGATAACACTTGTGTCACAAAAATAAAATGTCTAAAGCAGCTGAGAATCCTCAATTCCCTGAAATCTTGCTTCTCTCTTCTGCACCCCAGAAGTGGGCAGTTCACCAGTTGGCTATCACCAGAGAAAGCTCTCTTCCCAAAATGAATCTAACTGCTTCTCTTGAGGGAAAATACAACATTGTATGACTGGGTTAGATGATTTCTAGGGTCCCTTCCAACTCCAAAATCTAAGATGCTTAGGTTTCTCTCTTCACCACCACCACCTGTTCCCATGAGTCCTTTAGTTAGCTCCTTCCTAGGATGGAGAATTGCCTTAAAGGAACCTTAAAAGGGAAATAGATAACTGTATTTGAAAAAAAATTCAAAAGCACCACATCCATGATGGCTCATCCTTAATTATAACCAGCCATCCTTACAACACTGTATGGGGAATCTATTACTTCCTTAATCTTACCTATACTCCCTTTTCTTTTCCTGTTTTGTTTATGAAGAAATTGCCTTTTTATTTTTTAAGTTTTAATTCTAAATGCAAACTTGGTGATATTTTACCTAGTACTTTCTTTTTCAGGGCTTGAAGTACATTAATTTATGAGAAATATCTCATTAGCACAGTTTTCTCTCCAAACAACCTTTTCTTTTTTTCCTGTTGACTCACTTCCAGCAGAAAAAACAAAAACAAACAAACAAACAAAAAAACCCAAGGAAATGCTTTGTCCAAAGAAAAAGCAGATAAATAGCAAAGCCTTAGAATAAAGATTGTGATGTATTTGAAAGGCAAGAATTTCAGAAACCCTTTTGGCCAAGTAGTCTTTTTGCATTCTAGGCTTTTTTTTTGGGGGGGGGGTTAATGCCCTTTATTGGGGCCTGTGATTTTATTGGTTAAGGGAGCTCCCAATTAGGAATCTCCTTCTGCCAATGCAGATCAGCAAGCATTGTTAACCTTGTTACCTTTGATAGCTGCCTGGAGCACTGACAGGTTAAAGAACTTGGTCAATGTCACATAGCCAATAAATGTCAGATTTAGAACTTTTAGCCAGGTCACCCTACTTCCAAAGCCAGTCCTCTATCTACTATGCAACACTCACGCTCAAGGTTTATTTGTTATCGAAATTGATCTCCAAGTGCCTTTCAATTATTCTATTAAAAAAAACCAACAAGGCTGCCCCTGTGCCAGGTTTGAGTATATTTATCACACTGCCACTAATGTTCTCTTCCTCCTCATCTGCCCTCTCTCCATCCCTGGCCTGATGCAATTACCCAGAATTATATGATGTATAGTAGCAAAGCAAGCCAGTCCCTAAGATGCTGGTCTACTGGGTTCCATCTCTGGAGTATGACCCTAGATACTGGTGAGGGATAGAGCAAGCCTTTCAGCTGCTGTTCTATATGCTACCCACAGCATCAAGGCAATCAGGTTCCTGGGAAAATGAGAGAAAAAATTACCTGCTCCTTTCCTAGATGTTTTTAGGTGTCTACCTACTATCTTTTGGTCCCAACTGGTTATAACGTATTTTTTTTCTATTCAAGAACCCCATACGAATGGAATCAAATTCCCATTAGTGGCTAACACGGTCCTTGGGGACACATTTTCTTCATATACTTTTATTTTTTGAATGATTCTTTTCACCCTGTACTTTTTGGAGGAAGGTGGCCTCAATACTTAGTGATGGGGGAGAGAATCTATGAAACATATTTTCCATTGATAGTCAATGAGTAAAATTGATTTTGCTTACCAACCAAAATTCATCATCATCATCATTATCATCACTATTTAGATACTTCATTGGTTTTTATGTTACTTTGAAAAGCAGTAGTGATTTGGGATTTTTTAAAAATAGACACATTTTTATACTTTTTTTTTGACCAGCACACATAATTGAATCCTGTCAGTTTCAAGGAATTTATAGCAATAGCTTCTTCAAATTAGTTTTTTTTTTTATTCTGTCCTGTGGCACTTTTTGGTTTTTATTCAAAGTTGGCAGCTAGTGAATATAGTAGATAGACTAAGAGTCAGGAAGTACTGAGCTCGAATTCTACCACAGACACTAGGTAGATGACCCTGAGCAAGTCATTTAACCTCTGTCTGCCTTAATTCCTTCATCTGTAAAATGGAGATATTAATAGTGCCTACCTCTCAGGGTTATTATGGAGATATTTTTAAAGTGTTTTGCAAACTTAAACATTTATAAATGTCAGTTATTATTATTGTTGTTATTCAAGGAGAATTTATTGAGTTCTATTAGTCAGGCAATGTAGTAGATCCTGGAGAAACATAAGATAAAAAATAAAACAATCCCTGACTCTGAGGAATTCATATTCTTTGAAGGAAGAATGTATACATACATAAGCATATACAAAAGATGTACAGGGTAGGGATATATGTATGTATGTGTGTGGATAGACAGATAGATAAATGGATGGATAGATAGACAGACAGATACATAAGACAGACAGGTAGATAAATGGATTGATGGATGGATGGATGGATAGACAGGCAGACAGATACATAAGACAGACAGATAAATGGATTGATGGATGATGGATGGATGGATAGATAGATAAATGTATGGATAGGTAGATACATAGATAGTAAACTGAGGAGAAGAGAGAAGCACTAATTACTGCAGATATCAGAAAAGGCATCATATAGGGGATGGCTCTTGATCTGTGCTTCTATAATAACTAAGTATTCTGCTAGGGCCATTCTAAGCATAGCAGGAAACCTGTGCCAAGGCATGGGGACACGAGTTGGAATATTGCATATAGAGAACAGCACATAATCACTATAGCTCAGTTTGGCAGCAACATTGAGGGCGTATGTGAAGAGGAGTAATGTAAAATCAACGTGGAAGAGTAGATTGGACCTAGATTGTGAAATGGTTGAAAGGCCAAACAAAGGAGTTACCTTGAGGTAATATGGGGTCAGTGAAGCATCTTGAGCAATAGAGTGACCTGGTTAAATTGAATCTTTTAGAATATCACTCTGGCGACCATTTGGAGGCTGTATTGAAGTAGGAAGAGGGCTGGTCAACCAGAAGACTAAAGTAATTGTCCAGGCCAGAGATAACTAGAGCCAGATTTAGGATAGTGATTGTCTGAGGGGAGAAAATGGGGTAGACACATAAGATGTCATGAAGGTAGAATTGATAGATCTTGGCAACTGATTGACTATGGGAGGACATGAAGAATGAAGAGTTGAGATAACTGTGAGGTTGTGAACCAGAGAACCTAGAAGCATGGTGGTGCCCTCAGAAGAAGACAGAAAAGGAAGGAGAGGGGGTAGGTTTTAGAGGGAAGGTTATTTAGTCTGAAATCGTGATGGGAAGCAGTTGGTCATATAATGTTATAACTCAGGAAACAGAAGAAAACTGAATATGTAGATTTCAGAGTCATAGGCACAGAGATGATAATCGAACCAATGAGAACTGATGTGATCACCAAGAGAGAAAGTGCAGAGAGATAACAGATGGCCTAGGAGGAAGCGCTGGGGTATATTCATGCAAAGAAGGTGAGGAATGGATAATAATAATAATACATTAAAGGAAACTGAAAAGGTACAGGCAGAGGAAAACCAAAAGAAAGCCTATCATAAAGATACACAGAGCAGAGATGGCCTAGTAGGAGGGAGTGGTCAGTAAGGTTTCATTTAATTTCATTTTATGAATGAAACTAGTTTCCCTACAAAGCCTAGCTATATGACTATGTGGGGAAAATGATAGCTCATAAAGGAAATAGAAGGCATGGCTCCTATGGGTGAATGATTCCCATCTGGCAACCCACTGGCAAGTTTGAACTTGAATTTATCATTTGGCTTCCAAGGTTAGAGATTCACTAGATAAATGGGAACCAACCACTCCTCTCCACCCCCCACCCCCCACCCCATATCCTGTTCATGGAAGGCAGGAAATGAGTAAAATTGGGACTGAAGGAAATTTACTGTCCAACATGGCAGTGATTAGTTTCTGCAGTATTTTAGAAACAAAACAAAACCAAAAATAATGAAAGAAATGCTACTCCTAAAAATTCTAAGACAAGTTTACTCAAGGCTTACCAGGCTTGGGTAGCTGGGGGGAGGGGGGAGAGGTAGCTATGTGGTAAAGGCCCAGAATGCTGGGTCTGCAGTCAAGAAGACTCATCTTCCTGAGTTCAAATCTGGCCTCAGACACTTAATAGCTGTGTGACCCTGGGCAAGTCACCTAACCCTGTTCGCTTCAGTTTCCTCATCTGGAAAATGAGCTGGAGAAGAAAATGACCCCAAATGGGGTCACAAGGGTCAGACATCACTGAACAACAACACCACCAGCTTTGCTTTTTTATTTAGGATACAAACCCAAAATACTGTATGAACTTTACATCTTTCAATTTTAAAAAAGTGAGAGAAAGAGGCTACTAAGAATTTTGGTTTGCAGCATCAGTCTAAGACCTAAATTAGGGTCACAGAGGATCTGCAGAAAGGTTGGAAAGAATCCTTTACAAAGTTTCAAAGGCAGATCTGTGTAAATCTGTTCAGGTTGTTTCCTGGGCCATTTATGGGAGTAGAGAGAAACCCAGTGACTGGTAATCAATGGTCCCTTCTTCCCCCTTCATTCTCCTGCCCAAGTAGTGGTGTCTCCAAATCTCAAGAAGCTCCCACTTCTGCCCACTTGTCTAGTTCCAGAGACTCAGAGTATTCATTTCAAGATGGTTTGAATGTAAAAAAGAAATGGCTATGAAGAATGGGGTGAAGGAAGCATGCTTTTATAGTTTCAGCTAAATGTCTTGAAAATATTAACTGCAATGATGAAATTGCTAGGCACCATGGTGACTTACTGCCTGGAATTTCTTAAGCCCTTGGTTAAATGATTCTGGTGTTTCTACGAAACGTGTTTTAATTCTTTTATTAAAACATGGTTTTATGGTCTCAAAGAGAGCATAATTGTTCTTGGGTAGTTGTTTTACTCCCTAAACACTGAAGCCAAAGTTTGTCATTTTCACTAAAACATACCTCCTAAACATTAACTCCTAAAAGATCGGTCTTAAATTGTAAACCCTTAGAATGGACAATACCTTTCTGCCTATTATAGAGCTTAACACAATTAAGCACACTGAAAAAAGTTATTGTCATAATGTTAATGGTGTGTAAAGGAACAAAATTCACAAGGAAATGTTTCACTTGGACAGTGCTGCTTTGGTGATGGTGTCAGAATTGTCCAGCTGCAGCCAATTCAGAGGGATCTGGAGGGAGGGGAGAGTTTCACACAACCAAGAAGAAGCATGTGCCCAAAGTTGAGTGGAGCTAGTTTTTTGTTTATTGTTGTTTTTGGCAATTGAGGCTGAGTGACTTGCCCAGGGTCACACAGCTAGTAAATGTCAAGTGTTTGGTCTGAGGTCAGATTTGAACTCAGATCCTCCTGACTTCAGGGCCAGTGCTCTATTCCACTGTGCCACACAGCTGCCCCGAGTATAGCTAGTGAAGGCAGCCATTTGTAGCAAATGCATACCCTTCTTGGTTGCTTTTGTGCTGAAGACTGATTCCCGGATCATATCTATTCTCTTGCCCCTTATATCTTGATCCTGATAAATAGTGGGAAAGTTTGGTCGGGGTGGGAGGGGGGCAGAATAAGAAGGTAATACTATGTGCCAGACACTGAGTTAAGCACTTTATAAATATCTCATCTGATCCTCACTACAGCCCTGTGAGGTGGGTGTTGTTATTATGCCCATTTTATAGTTGAGATAGACTCCAAACACTGGTAACTGACCAGGCTAATACACAACACTTATGTTGTTTAACAATGCAGAAATTTCCCGGCCATGGACTTCTATTAAAATCTACTTGTGGAGGCTTCAACCTGTACCAGAAATCCTGTTCATGGCAGGTCCAAACATTAATCCCCACTTTGGGGTAGGGGCAAAAGAAAAATTCTATATCCTATCCATAAATATATGGGAAACTGATAATGCTCCCACATATTCATGAATATACAATAAGCAACCAATTAAACTAATCTTTTAATTTCCCATCTCTCTGCTTTTGCTCATTCCCTACATTTAGAGTACCATCCCTCCCTTGGGCCTCACTTTGTCTTTGACTATTGACATCCTAAGTATTCATCAAGACTCTCCTCCAGTGGCTGCCACTCCAAAGGATGTGATTTCTCCTGCTCTTGAACTCTCGTTACATTTTCTACTTCTCCTGGGATCTAATGATCTCCTTTAGATTATAGCCCTTTCTATAAATGTCTTATTTCCCTTACCAGGTTGTAAATGCCTTATGGAAGGTACTGCATCTTATTTACATTTGTACATGCAGGAAGTTTGTATAGCGCCATGTGGCAAAAGTTATGGACAGCTTGCCTTAGAGTCAGGAAGATTTTGATTGAAGTCCTGACTCTGACACAAGATGTGCGTGTGACTCTGGGGGACTCATTCAACCTCTCATTGCAACAGGCAAGTCTGTGAGTTGCAGATCTGGTGCTAATTTGCTTTTTTAGAAAGTTTCCTCGCTAGGAGTTCCCTGCAACAATGAAATTACTTGTCTAGTCTACCCCATTTTGAAACCTCAAAGACTGACCCAAATTAGAACAAAATTTCCTTCCACAAGAATAATATAAATAGCATTTATGTGGTGCGTTAAGATTTGCAAAGCGCATTATGGTTCACATAAGCCATTTTATAAGTATTACCTCATTTGATCCTCACAGCAATCCTGGGAGTTGGAACAAATTATTATCTCTTTGTTACAGATGAGGAAACTAGACAGACAAGCGAAATGACTTGCTCGGTGTCACATAGCTAGGAAGGGTTGAAAAACACTTTGTACTCAGGTCTTCCTGACTCCAGGTCAAGCATTCTATTCATTGTACCACCAAATTACTCTGAAACAGAGGTGTTAAACATACTCCCAGGTGTCATATGTGGCCTTTGACACCCCCAAGGGCCTATTGAAGCAGATTAAAATATAACTGAGAAATATTTAACAAAATAAAAATACAGTAAACATAGATAATATTGCATTTGAAGACTAAGTCAAAAGGGGCCATGGTGCTTCAGACTGAATATACTAGTCTAATTGTGGTCTGGCCAGAGCAGAATATATGTGTGTATGTAGTTATGTGCATACACACACCTACACACACACATATACATATATGTGTGTGGGTGTGGGTATGTACACACAACCATATATATCTATATCTATATATGCATATGTGTGTGTGTGTGTGTGTGTGTGTAAAAGAGAGAGAGACTATCACCTCCCAATTCTTACTTGTCTGCCATTTTAGTAAAATCTTAAGTCACATTAATTCTGTTAGATGCCATATTATAGTGCTGTCTAATATTGAAATTAGATCCATATCTTTTTGAGAACTGCTTTCTAACTATACATCCCCAACCTTTTATATCTTTTAAATGTGAAACAAGATTTCATATTTATCTCTATTAAAGCTCATTTATTTGATTCAACATAATGTTTATTTGATTCAACTGTCAAGATGTTTCAAATACCAACTCTCCATCCTCCATGTTAGCTAACTCCCTCTACTTTGCATCATCCATAGACTTGATGAGCATGACGTCTCTGTTTATCTAGACCATTGATAAAAATGTTAACTAGCATAGGGCTAAGTACATATATTTGGAGCATTCCAAACATGGAGACCTCTTGCTAAATTAACACTGAACCCTTAATTGACTACCCCTTGGGTCTAGTCTTTCAATCAGTTCCAAATTTACCAAATTCTACCATTGTACCATTCAGTCCACCAATGTACCACTATAATACCCCCATAATATCTACATATTATTCTCAAGAATATCAGGAGAGGCTGTCAAATACTTTGCTGAAACCTGTGTAGTCCATACCTATATCAGTGTTGTCCAACTCAAATAGAAATGGGGACCAATAATCCATACATAAGGATCTCTATGGGCCACATATTGACTTAGATTTAAGGTACAATATTATTTACATTATATTATATTTTTATTTATTTGGTTAAATGTTTCCTTTTTATGTTTTAATCTGGTTCAGGTCATGCTTGGGAGTGATTCTGGCCACACTTGGTAGTGCTATGGTCCACACAAGGCCTTTGGGCTTTGTGTTTGGTGCCTCTGATCTACATCATTTCTTTATATACTGTTTAGGAACCCTATCAGGGCAGGGGGGGAGGAGGAAATAAGTTTAATCTATCATGCTCTGTTCTTGAAACCATGTGACCTCTAACCACTCCTACTTCTAGAATTTCACTAACAATCACTTGAATATGTTCTAGAATTTGGAAGGAATCAAAGTCAAGCTTACCAGCTTATAGTTTGTGAATTACATTTTTTTTCTTTTTTGAAAAATTGGGACATTTGCCCTTCTCCAAACTTATGGTACCTTTCACATTCTCCATGATCTTTCAAGTGCCTCTCATATTGGTTCCAGAATCCTATCTGACAATTCTTTCAAGACCCAAGTTTGCAGTTCGGCTGTGGCAGGTAACTTGAATTTATCAAATCATCTTAAGCAGAAACAGCCACCCAACCATTTTTATGTTCTCCCTTCCAATCTAAAGATCTTTGTTCCTGTTGGAGAAAACATCAGCAAAACAAGAGTTAATTCCCTCCCTGATCCCTTTGTCACCAGTTATCATCACAGTATCCAAAATGAACAAAAGGGCAGATCAAAATGATGGACTACAGGCAGCAACCAAGCTGAACTCTCATACACTTCTCCAAACAACTTTAAAATAATTCCTCAAATCAACTCTTGCAGTGGCAGAGCCAACAAAAAGTCAAAGCAAGACATTATTCCAGCCTAAGGCAACTTAGGAAGTTGGCAGGAGAGGTATGTGGCCATGACAGAAGCAGCAGCAGCAGCTTTGAGAGCTCTCAGACTGGATATGGTAAGAGGGCTTGCACATCTAGTCAGATGGAAATTCCAGAGGACCCTTTGCTGGCACTGGGTGCAGCCAATGCTGATTGTTAACTCTAATTCCCATACACAGTTCTTCATTACCATTCCAGAATGGAGAAGAGTGCTTATGCTCAGTCACAAGGGAGCAGGAATCTTGGTCACAGTTCCAAGGCAGAGAAAAGCACCAGTGTTTGTGGTCTTAGGAGAACAGGGGACCTGGCTGCAGTTTCAAGACAGAGAGGAGCTCTAGTGCTTCTAGCTGTGGGAGAGCAGTGGACTTAGTCATAATTCAAGGGCCAAGAGGAGCATTAGCATTTGCAGCTATAAGGAAGGAGAGGTCCTTCCTGGGTAAAGACCAGAGTACAGACTAGGAAGGCAGTGATCACACCTCTTCCTGGATCACACCACCTTGGAAACACCAAAAAACTTTCAGAATCCCAGAACTAGCTCTGAAACAGCAACGTAAGAAGCTTGAAGCTTGGAATACTGCCTCTCCACCCCCAGCAGAGCCCAATTCTAACATAAAGTTCAAAGTCAAGAAGTGGACTGGAAAAATTAGCAAACAACAAAAAGAGAACTTAACCATAAAAACAACTATGATGGCAGGGAAGACTAAGTCACAATATCGAAAGAGAATAATGCAAAAAACAGCTACAAACAACATCTCATGGAAAAATGTTAATTAGACCCAAGCCCACCAGGGATTGCTGGAAGAGCTAAGGAAAGAAATGAGAATGGGGGAATATTTGAGAAAAGAAATGAGAGTAATGTAAAAAAACATGGAAAGAGAATTAACAGTTTGATCACAGAGGCAAAAAAATATTAAGGAAGAGATAATAAATACTAAAGATAATTCAAGAATTATTCAGCTACCTGAAAGCCATAATTTAAAAAAAATGACCTTATGCATTATATTTCAAGAAATTATAAAGGAAAGCTCTTTGATATATTATATCTAGAGGGTAAAATGAAAATTGAAAAAATCCACTGATCACCTGAAAGAGATCCCAAAATGAAAACTCCTAGGAATATTACAACCAAATTCCAGAACTCCCAGGTCAAGGAGAAAATATTGCAAGCATCCAGAAATTTTTTTAAAAAGTCAAATATCATGGGACCACAGTCAAGATTTAATAACTTTCACATTAAAGGAGCAGAGAGCTTACAATGTGATATTCTGGAGGGCAAGAGAGCTAGAATTACAACCAAGAATAAACTACCCAGCAACTCTGAGCATAATTCTTCTGGGGACAAGATGGGTATTTAATGAAATAGAGGGCTTTCAAGCATTCTTGATGAAAAGATGAAAGCTGAATACAAGATCTGACATTCAAACACAAGATTCAAGAGAAGCTTTAAAAAAAAGTAATCATAAAGGACTCGATAAAATTAAACTTTACGTTCCTATATGGGAAGATAATACATACAATCCTAAAAACTTTATTGTTATTGGAGAAGTTAGAAGGAGTCTATGTAGACAGAAGGCATGAGTGTGAGTTAATTAGGTTGAGATGATCTCAAAAAAAATAAATAGAGAGGTAAGAAAGAAACATGCTCTGGGAGAAGGGGGAAGGGAGAGGTAGAATAGGGAAAATTTTCTCATGTAAAAGAGGACTTCAAAGAAGAGCATTTATAGTGGAGGAGAAAATAGGGTGTGACAGGCAATGCTTGAATCTCAATCTCATTGGAATTGGTTCAAAGAGGGAATAATAAAAATACACACTCAATTGGGTATAGAAATCTATTTTACCCAATAAGGAAATAGGAAGAGGAAGGAATAAGAGATATGATGGGGAGTAATAAAAGTGAGGGTGGATTAAGGGACAAGGTGGTAAAAAGCAAAACACACTTTTGGGGAGGGATAGGATAAAAAGAGAGAGAGAAGGATAAATAGAAGAAAATAGTGTGAATGTAAATGGAATGAACTCTTCAATAAAGTTGAAGCAGAGAGCAGAATAGATTAGAAACCAGAATCCAATGATATGCTGTTTACAAAAGATATGCTTAAAACAGAAAGAAATACACAAAATTAAAGTAAAGGAATGGAACAGAATCTATTATGCTTCAGATGATGTAAAAAAGAAAAAACAAAGGTAACAATCATGATTTCAAAACAAGCAAAAGCAAAAATTGAGCTGATTGAGAGAATCAGAAAAACTACATTTTGCAAAAAGGTACCATAAACAACGAAACAATATCAAAAATTTTTACAGCAAGTTTCTCTGATAAAAGCCTCATTTCTCAATTATATAGGGAATTAAGTCAAGTTTATGAAAATAAAATTCCTTCCTCAATTGATAACTGGTCAAGGAATATGAACAGGCAGTTTTCAGAAGAAGAAATCAAAGCTATCCATAGTTGTACGAAAAATACTCTCAAAATGCTCACTAATGATTAGAGAAATTCAAATTAAAGCAACTCTGAGATACCACCTCACACGTATCAGAAATGGCAACTGCTAGAGGGAATGAAAAAAAATAGTACACTCATAAATGGTTAATGAAGTTATAAACTGGTCCAATTATTGTGGAGAACAGTTTGGAACTATGTCCAAAAGGTTATAAAACTGTATTTGCCCTTTGACACAGCATTACCATTACTAAGTCTGTACCCCAGAGAGACTAAAGGAAAAGAAGAAGGACCTATATGTACAAAAATATTTATGGCAGCTCTTTTTGTGGTGGCAAAGAATTCAAAATTGAGGAGATGCTTATCAGTATGGGAATGGATGAACAAATTGTGATATGATTGTGAGGACGTATTGCACTATAAGAAATAATTTGGGAATGGTTTAAAAAACAAACATGGCAAGACCCATATGAACTGATGCAAAGTGAAGTGAAAAAAACCAGGAGATCACATTGAACCACTGTTATCATTATCTATAAATTAAAGAAAATAACACTTGTACCAAAGGACTCACAAGGTTCTGCTGAGGGAAACATACTTTAGAGAATCATGGTTCTAAAATTGGAAGCAACTTAATGGCCATGCCGTCCAACTCTTTTATTTTACAGATGAGGAAATCGAGGTCCAGAGAAGTTATGTGACTTATCCAAAGTCACACAGACAAGTAAAGGGCAGAACCAGGATTCCTACTCAGATCCCTGTGACTCCAAATTCATCTCTTCTCACTGTATCATGCTAAAGATAGGGTCTAACCAGGGCTCCCCAAACATAAAATGTAACCATAAAGAAACTCTGCTTCAGGTGTGGCTCCTGTTTTTCTACTCTGAAGAAGCTTTTCCCTCCATGAAATGCCCCCAAAAGAAATAATACTCTGTTTCTTCTAGAAATCACTCTCACTTTTTTTGGCCAGCTTATAATCAGGGCTAAGTCTTATATTCAAGAAATGTCACATACTTTTGACATAATTCTCCAGTGTTATAGTTATTTGGCTTCTTGGAGGAAAGATCCAGTTAAATATGTTCATTAAGTGGAGATCTATTTTTCTTTGTTTTTTCCTTTTCATAATGAAGAGGTTTATCATTCGTGAAAATGACATCTGACATTTACATAAGGTCTTCCTCCTCAAGGTATCGACACATTGCATTGCAAGACATTTCCAGGGATGGCTGTATTCAATAATGAAATGCAGACACCCTCTGGGATAAGGCACTGAGCAACCTCTAATAAAACCAGCTGTTGAAGTCTGGAAGCAAAGAATTTATTCTCTTGGGATTGCAGCAAGTTAAGAGAAGGTAAATAAGGAAAGGAACATTTTTTTATGTCTGCATTTTTTTAAAAATTGCCAAAAAAAGTGTGTGTGTGTGTGTGTGTGTGTGTGTGTGTGTGTGTGTGTGTGTGTGTGTGTGTGTGTAGGTGGGGAAGGGGAGATATGATTACAGAACTGAAGAGTTGGAACGGATCTTTCATTTTCTGCGAGAATGAGACTCAAATTTATCCGAGTTTATATCACAAACTGAAGGCTGAACTAAACAAGCACACACATCTGCATCCTAGTACAGTTTGGCAAAAGCCAACAGTCCCACTTTTAGTTCTGACCCTGCAGATGATATTGACAATGGAAAGGGCTTCTGATTTTACAAACATTCCTTTTGCACATTTCACTTAAGTGGCTTATCTCCTTTGAGTGGTATTGAACTATAAAATTGAAAGACATAGAAATACTCAATCTCATTTTCCTCAATCCCATTCTCTAAGATTCTGAGAGTATAGCTATACTTGTTGTCTAAATCTGCCTACAATTCCCTATGAGGAGGGGTAGGGAGCAACAATTATTCCTGAATAATAGATTAGAAAAATGAATTCCAGAGCACAGTAAGTACCTGAAATTTCTCATGCTAAGGTGTTATCGTTTTTTCTCCCTTTTAGGCATAACCAGGAGATACTAAATATCACTGTGAGATACCTTCTATGCAGTAGTACTGCTGGGAGGAAAACTGGTTTTAGGACTCTGGTGAGCTATTAATAGATTATTTCTGGGTTAGATGATGCTCCAAAACTACTACTGGACCAGTTTATATTATTATTCCTTCTCACAAAAGGAACCTGAGACAAATGATTATGAATAATTAATCATTTGGGGAGATCCAGAGTTCCCCTCCCTTTTTTCTAAAGTCATGATTTTAAAAGTTCAGTCTCTTGCTGATAATGAGATTGGACTAATTTTCTTGTTCAGACCCCACCCAGGTAGGGTAGCTATTGTGTTCTGCTCAGGTTTGGGTGGGGCATAAATTCTTTGAGTAGATTGTCCAAGACAGGGGGACACATAAAAACTAAATGACATAATCAAAGTTCAGGTCCAGCCCCTTATTGTAATATTCATTCTGTCATTAATTGTTAACTGATCAGAGTTTGATTATTATCCTTCTGAACACTCCTGTTCCAAAAAAAACACATAAGCCTTGACCCATCCCGCCATGATTGTCTTTGGTCTAAGAGAGAGACAGCAAAAAACTACCCTTTCATTAAAATACTGGCATTATTAATAAAATGATTAAATCACCCAGAAATTATGTTTCTTGAACCTTTTTAAACATTGCGATCCCTGTGCTCATAAATCCTTTCACCAGAGCTGTGACTGTGGTGGAGTAATCAGAATCTTGTACTGGGTGCTGAAATATAGAGGACATGGACAGCATCATCCATAGGTATCTACCACAAGGACCTGAACCCACACCCCCTATAACCTTTGAGGGGTGTTCCATGCTGCCCCTTACTAATAAATATTTCTGGTGGCAGCTGTGCTCCTAAACCTATCCTTGACATGCTTCAGCTTGTTGACATCCTTTCTAAAATGTAGTACCCAGAACTGCACACAATACTCCATAAGTGATCTGACAACAGCAAAAACAGATACCCTGGAATGGTGACTTCCCTCATCTCACACCCTATACCTTTATTCATGTAATCTAAGCTTTTGTTAGGTATTTGTTCCATCACATTCTTTATTGAGCTATATTAAGCTCCAGCCCTCTTAAAAACCCTTGTCTTTTTCACATGAATGGCATTTTATACAGGCTCTTCCTAGTCTGTGCCTGTGATTTTGTAACCTCAATGCAAGAATTGATGTTTTTGCTGATTAGATGCCATCTGTTCCCAGGCTTTGCTGAAGAGCTCAAACATCCGTCTTTTAGGAGTATCTAGTAGATGGGTCTGACCCATCAGTTGATAAGAGGGAGAATCCTCAGGTTGTAACAAAAGGAAAGAATTTAAGGGGTTTTTGTCCTAGGTTTATGGCTTGGATCTGTGTCTGTCTTTGGAGAATCTGGGCAAAAAATACTAATGTGCTAGCCACTGGGAATAAAGGGATTAAAATGAAATAGTCCTTGTCTTAGAGGAGATTATATTCTGTTGGAGGAAAACTATATCAACATAAATAATCCAATACAATTTCATATATACATATATATATATATATATATATTCACACACATATACATACACATACATACTTATATATATATATACATACATACATATATACATATACATACACATACATACTTACATATATATATACACACATACATACATATATATGTATATATATGTGTATATATATGTGTATATATATGTGTGTGTGTGTGTGTGTGTGTGTGTGTGGTGTGTGAATATGGATCAGGGGAGACTTCTCTTTCCTGGCACTTTATCTAATCTTTGAAGAAAGTCTGAATCAAGGTGAGGAAAGGGGGCTTTGCAGGAGTGAAGGACTGTTAATGTAGATTCATGGAGATAGGAGATGGGATGCTGAAACTAGGGTGAAGTCAAAATAACACATGTATTAAGAGGCTACAACAACAACAGCAACTACTACTGGGATTACAAAGAAAGGTAAAAAAAAAATAGGCTCTGCTCTTAAGGAGATCATAATTTGAAGGGGAGAGTTCAGAGAATGGCCAGCAGACCAGATTTTCAGGAGTACGTGAAGGTGAGTACTGTTCAATAAGCTAGGGGTATATTTCTACAGGCTTTAAAAGCCAAACATTGTGATTTGTATTTTCTCCTGGAGATAATACAGAACCACTGGAGCTTTCTGGGTAGGGGAGTATTGTGGCTGAATTTGTGATTCAGGAGTATCAGTTTGGTCACTGTCTGAAAGATGGACTTGACACCAGAGTCACGAAAGACCAATGACAACATGATCTGCTTTAGAGACATTTTGTGGGGAAAGTGCTTCGTTGACCTTCTAGTTAAGTCTAAAGTGAATTATTTATATGAACATTCTAGTTTTCAATAAATAGAACATACTGCCAAAGGAGGTGGTATGGGTTTTGTCATTGGAGATGATCTGGAAGAGGCTGGATCATCACTTCGAATGGTCTGTTCTAGAGGAGATCAGGGCTTCACTTGAGGGGTTTACTTGATGCCTCTGGGGCCTTCTCACCTCGGGGATTCTATGTGCCTCCTGTCCAGATCTGGATAGCTTCAGAAAGGAACTAAGCCTCTTCCCATCAGTGTGATCTGTGTGATGTATGCATTCTGAGAGAGATTAAGGAATAGGAAAGAAGAAGGAAGGTAATTTTGCTACTCTAGAAATTCTGTCTAGTTACTTGTCTAACATTAAGCAACTGCCACTGGGGCAGGGTGCTAAGGCTCTGTGCTCCCTCCCTTCTCCACTAACAGGCCTGGACATGAGTCCTTCTCTACTTAAAGAGGGGCTAGGATCCCTTTCATCAATGCCTTGGCTTATTAAACCCCTACACTAGCACTCTGGGGACAATTTATTGCTGATGACTAGGGTCTCCCCAAATAGGTATTCCTTCCAGTGGAGCATATTGCCATCCATGCCAAGACAAGAACATGAGTCACACAGGATGAAACATGGTTGGATTATGATTCCTCCGGTAGGTAGGAGTACTTACATCAATGAGATTACAGACATTTTGAAGTAGCGAGCTATTATAAACTTTTACCAATGCTATTGCAAGTTGATTCTTTACTCAAAGGCCTCAACCTTCAGGAAAGAACCCCTTTGTGGAGATGAAAAGGCTTTATTCTCTATAACCCTGTGGCATCCATACCCTTCACCCTCCCCAGCCCGCTATTGATGTTATTTAGGAGGCCAATTAAGCTTCCTTCATTGTAAACGCACCAACACTGCCCCTTACATTCATAAGTTGGCTTAGGTCTCAGCTGTGTGTCTTTTGTGCTTAGCATTTTTATTTGTGAAGCGTTGTTACTTTTCCCAGGGAACTGAGGATAGGAACATTCTATACAGAGAATGTTATGTGTGTGTAATAATGAAGGACAGGAGTCATGCTGAGACTTTGATTATGGAAATGATGTGCCCACAAGCATTAAATAGAGATGTGATTATTTCTGTTTTAAAGAAATTCACTCTTCAGCTTCATTTTGTGAGGGATTTTTTATGTACTTTTTTTCTTCTTGTAGAAGATTAGGCCTCTGGATTCAGGCAATTTAATTCTGAGCTCAACTCCCAGATTCTAAATCCCATATGCATTCTCCTTGAGCGAAGAATTTGTTTTTAAAATTAAATTTAAATTTTATCCTTTCTTGTTCTGAACTTTAACATCTAACAAGAGCATTTCCATATATATTGCAAAACAAAAAGGATAGTATATGAATCTGTAATTCCCCATATCATACTATTTTCTTAAATATATGTATGTATGTATACACATACATGCTGTCAATATAGCATATATGTGTACCTTACATACATAGTATATATGTGCGTGTATGTATAGGAGGGTGTGAGGTATTCAATGAGGACTAGACCCTCTGGTAGGAAGGCTTGCTGAGCCCTTTCCAGCCTTTTCCACTCAACTCTCACCTGGGGCTCCACGAAGCTGTAGCATGCACAGAGGCCACACTGTGACAAATCACCTGAGCAGATGGGCTAAAGCAGGCTAAGGGTAACTAACAGGCTTCAAACCTGTTGGTGAGTTAGGGGGATGCCTCCTCCAAGCATGTGAAGACTCCCCCAGTGGAATGGGCAGATGAGAACAATTTTTTTCCTTCAGCCATGAAGGTGGCTGAAGCAGCTACTATGGACATTGACTGCATCCTGGACCATCACCAGTTGTCCTCATTTTTGTCTTGCCACTGGACTTCGCTGACTCTTGGAGGAAGAGTGAGGCTGATTACGTTGTGCAACTCTGCCTCACTGAAATCCAACTCACGCATGAATGAAGATGGCACCTCGTGATGGCAGTGGTCCTCTTTGAAAACAAAGAACAAACAACAATACATATATACACATTATTGTCCTGTTTGTGCTTCCTTCTGAGTTTCTCTTCTCCATGTATGTTAAGTTATTAACAAGAGTTTGTTCTCTTTCCCTTTTATCCCTCATCTTCAATTTCCTCATCTGTAAAATGGGGATAAAAATAGCACCTTCCTCCCAGGGCAGTTGTGAGGATCAAATGTGATAACATATGTGCACTACTTCTCACATCTTAAAAGTGCTATTATAATTAACCAAAGGTACAAAGAAATATAGACCTGGAAATGAAAGCACTATAGAAACATGAACACCTACTTGGATTATCTAAGCTATTTCTGGAGGAAAAGAAGTTATCTGAAATTCAGCACTAGCCATAAGAAATTGAATGCAAAGTGCTAGAGGATAGCCAATTGAAAGTGAATATCAAATAAAACTATGTTCTGAATAGTGCCATTTTTATAAATGTGTTTTCCTCTACTTCCTAATTCTCCCTTTCTCTTTTAAAAGAAATATATCATGATTATTCAGTTTTAATGGTGATATACTATGGGGAAATTATCTCTTATTTCCTTTTCCAGGCTTATTTTTTGCATACATTTTGTGCATACTTATTTATGTATGTGTATATGCTGTCTCCCCAGAGAGAATGTAAGCTTTTTAATAAGGGCAGAGACTACATTTCTATCTCCTTGTCCTTACTGCAGAGAACACAATAGTCACTTAACTGATGTCTCACGTTTAGTTTATTGATCTTTGCCTGGGCTTTACCTAAACCACTCTTCCTCTCTATATCATTAAACATTTTCTTTACCCCTTTATATGTAGAACCTCTTTTGGGTGACCTGAGATACATAATCTACATTATTTACATCTGTAAAATGAGATGGACAAGGAAATGGCAAATCATTCTAGTATCTTTGCCAAGAAAATTCCAAATTGGGTCATGAAGAGTTGGACTGAAAATGACTGAACAACAACAAGGCCAGGTAACTGGGGATGAATTTAACAGCATGAAATAATCCTATAGAAATAGCGTTAGTAGTATTGCAACTCAGAATAAGCTGAGGCCACTGAGAGAAGCCAAGATAAAAAGAACAGTGGTTGATGTTGGTTTTCTTTAGTTTGGTTAGGTTTTTTAGCTATACTGAGAGAAAAAGAAAGATCAAAGAAAAGATTAGACCTTTGTTTGGGGTGGAAGTGATGATAACTTGGAAAGAAAAAGATGGCAGAGTTGGTCAATTCCTATTTTGCTTATGTTTCCTTGGCCATGGAGAATGACTTGGATTTGACAGATAGAAAATGAATAATAGGGAGAGAGTTCATGTTGTGAACAACCTTAATGTCAATGGGAAGACTTTATATTTGGTGCTGGAGGTAATAGGGAGGTACTGGAGTCGATTGAGTAGGGAGGTCATATAGTCAAATTCATGTTTTAGGAAAACCATTTTAAGCATCTGAGTGAAAGATGAATCGGAGGTAAAGAAAGTTTTGAGGGAGTGAGACCAATATTATAACAATCTAGGCAAGTGTGATGGCTTATGTAAATGGAGAAAGTGGGCCATATATGAGAGATGTTGTGAAGGCAGAAACTATAATATTTGGTAAGTGATTTGGATATGGGGGATATACAAGAATAAGGAATTAAGGAGGACAAAAAGGTGGAAGACCTTGGGCACAAGAAGAAAAGTGCGAGTCCATAGTTTAAAAAGAGCAATAAGTAGATAAGGATGTAGAAATAGAAGACAGCCTAGGGCTGTTTATATAAATGTGAGAATTATCTGCAGAGATATGACCATTGAATCCATGGTAGCTAAAGAGATCACCAAGGAAAATGGTATAGAAGGGGAAAAAGAGAAGTGAACCCTTGACAAACCCCCACAGGTAGGTGGTATGGCAAGTAAGAAGATCCAGAAAAGTAGTTTGAGGAAAAAGTGGTCGAAGAGATAGGAGAACCGAGAGAAAAACCTAAGCATGGAGAAAGTATCCAGGAGGGGATCTATAGTGATAAATGCTGCAAATAAGTTAAGAAGGGTAACAGATCACTGATAACTCAGTTTACTGATACAGGTGGAACAGAGGTTAAAGTAGGAGAAATAGCCAGTATTCTGGATGATATAGTCAAGAGCCAAAAAAGACCCCAGGAGGCTAGAACATTTGTCTGAAGCAAGGAGGATGAAAGGGCTGTTAAGTGGTGTAGTGGGTAGAGTGCTGGGTCTGAAGTCAAGAAGACTCAGCTGAGTTCAAATCTGGCCTTAGATGCTTACTAGTCATGTGACCTTAGTCAAATCACTTGACTCTGTTTGCCTCATTTCCCTCATATATAAATGAGTTAGAGAAGGTAATGGCAAACCACTCTGGTAACTTTTTCAAGAAAACCCCAAATGAAGAGTCAGACATGATTAACAACCAAGGAGGATGAAATTCAGTAGGAATAAATGTAAAATCTTACAGTTGGGTACTAAATAAAAATAGATAGGTAAATAGACAGATAAACTTCATGAGTATAATGTCAGGGAGGGAGTATGCTTTCCAGGAGTTATTCTGAAAAAAATTCTAGGGGACAAGAAGTAGAATGGACTGTAAGCTCAGTGAGTCAACTATGTAATTGGCAGGTGAAAGATCTCACCTGATGTGGGGCTGCAATAAGAGGTGAAGTCCAGGAGTAGAGAGGCAACAGAAGCACTGCTCTGCCTTCATCCAGCCTCATCTGAAGAACTGTGTTCATTTCTAGGTGTCACCATTTAAAAACAGCATTGACAAGCTAGACAGTATCCAGAGGAAGGCAACTCAGATGGCAAAGGGCCTGGAGTCCATATCAAATGCGGATCACTTGAAGGGAGTGGAGATTTTTCACCTGGAAAGAGAAGTCTTAAGGAAAACATGAAAGTTTTGTTCAGGTAATTGAAAGGCTGTGATGTGAAGGAAGGATTCAACTTGATATTTGGAAAAATCTTCCTATCCATTAGCCTGTCCAAGAGTAGAATGTGTTCCCTTGAGAAGTGTTTGAGATGACCATACATATAAGGTATTATTAGTGGAAATTCCTTTCTTGTCTGGTTAAACTGGGTGCATGCTGAGGTCCCTTGCTTTTCTCAAATTCTGTGACTAAATCCAAAATTTAGACCAGTAAATCATTGAGGCCTGGGGGTATCCAGTGCATAAAATGAAGTCCATGCACACTGTCACTCTTATTTGCAATTGAGAAAGAGATGTATTTAGTTAAATCGACTAATTAATTAATTTTAAATAAGAATGCATGCATTTATTGTTTACTGTAATTGTCACCATAACTTTTTTTTTTAATTTTTGGTCTCCACCTGTGAGTTCATTAAATGTAGGGAATTGTCTTTGTACTAAATGTTGAACAGCACTAGTTTAGCAACTTACCATCCTGCGGGGTTGCTTGAGGCACTGAGAGGTTGAGTGATTTGCCCTGATAACACAAACAAACCCACATCTTCCTGACTCTGAGGCCAGCTTCCTATCCATAACACCTGAATGTTTCTCAGTTATATCATACATTAGTAATCTAATATAAGAGATGCTCTTACTGGGAACAAGTAATGATTTATGGCAGACCAATGTCTTAAAATACCATTTTCGTTTATTGTAGTATGGGCCACCATGGGATGTAGTGGAACAGGCTGGTCAAAAGTTTTTGTGAAGTGGCATATTCTCAGCATAAACCACCTCTATCCATGGCAAGCTTTTCTTGCTGATATATGGTTGCTGATCTCAGAATTCCTCTTAGGCTTTCAAATAGAATGAATTGTATTTGACATGGATTGAGGGTAAACACACGAAAACTTTTTGTTTCCCTTGAGGTGTCTTCCTCACTCAATTTTACAAAGATATATGCCTCAGTCCACTAACTTAGTATGTTTATAGATCTTGGTTTCTGAATCTGTAGCTCATTATCAAAAGCACAAACCATGACTGAACCCAATAGGCCTTCTAAAAAAGTGAGCTCAAAGTAGCCAGCTACTGCCCTAGTTCCTGTTGCTGTGGAGACAGCCCAACTAGCAAAGCAGGAGACAAGACATCTGTTTAACATAATTGCCAATGGAACACTAAGAGAGACATCCCCCTCCCTCATCCTTGTCCCTATCTATCCACATCACCTCCCCACCCAACCACCCCATGGCTCCATGCTCTTTCATGATAACACTTTGTCTCTTGTGCTATAAGAACCAGAGTAGCAGAGAGAAGATGAGCACAAGCCTTCTCTGTAGCCTGGGTGGCACCTGCCCAGAAAGCAGCCCTTTCAGCGATGTTTTAATAGGAGAGAATAAATGACTATTGTGTCCAGCCCTATTTGTCAAGTCAGAACCTCAGCAGTAAATTAGGGGCTCTCAGAAATCCCAGCTAAATTACTCCCTTGGCAGAAACCCTAAAGGGCATCCCATTTTTCATATCATAAAAGGAAAGTGGAATGTACCTGACCAGGCCATAAAATGGACATAACAGCAGGTGGAAGCAATGTCAACATTCAACAGCTGGGAAGTGAAATAAAGGATGGAATTAGAAGCCCTCAGAGAAGGGCTGTCACAGGCTTACTGTCAGCACTAGGGTAGGGGTGGATGGAGGGAATGGTCAGACAGGAGGAGCCAAGGGTGAAATTCAAATTAATGGATAGGGATGTCGACCAAAGGGCATTGATAAGGAAACCAATTACTCTAGGGAAGAGGTGTGAGTACCATATATCCAGGAAGGAACAGGCAGGAAGTGAGCCCCAAACATATATACCAACAAACATTTAGCAGGCACATAGTTAGACAAGAGGAAATTTTTTAAATGGTCTGCCTGGGTAAATAAATAAGTACATACTTAACATCCCACTACAGCTACCCTTCTCCAGAACTTGCTTCACATCAACTAGCCATTCAGGCCAGGCATCTTGCCATCTGCCCTGTTGCTGCGAGCACACACCACACTACCTTCTCCTTGCTTTGCACTTCGTGTCCCTAGCATTCTTGTATTAGATTCTATACTTCTTGAAGACAGAGACTGCTTTCTTTTCTCTCCTTCTTCTTTTGTATCACCAACACTTAGCACAGTACTGGGCACAGAGTAGTCATTTAATAAATGCTCATTGTGGGGCAGCTAGATGGCACAGTGGATTTAGCTCTGGCCTTGGAGTCAGGAGGACCTAAGTTCAAATCTGGCCTCAGACACTTGGCACTTACGAGCTGTGTGACCCTGGGCAAGTCACTTAACCCCAATTGCCTCACCAAAAAACCAAAAAGAATAAAATCAATGCTCATCGACTTCACTTGGTCTAGAAAGAGTAATTAAATAAATACTACCATTACTTATAGAAAGGGGAGGAAAATCGATTACCCTATGATCTCACTCCCCAAACCAAAATTGCATTTGTTCTGGTCACTTCTCTCTTGCTTTTTTAAATATATTTTTTTCCAATTACATGTAAAAACAATTTTTAACATTTGGTTTTCTTTAATATTTTGAGTTCCAAATCCTTCCCACCCTCCCCTCCCCCTTCTCTGAGAAGGTAAGCAAGTTGATATAGAGTATACATGTGCTGTGATGAAAAATATGTCCATATTTACCATGTTGCAAAAGAGAACCCAGACAAAAAAACAGCAACAAGAAGAAAAATAAAGAAAGTAAAAAAAAAGTGTACTTTGATCTCCATTCAAACTCCATAAGTATTGTTCTTTGGAGGTGGATGGCATTTTTCATCAGAAGTCCTTCAAAATTCTCTTGGATAATTGGATTGCAGAAAATAGCTAAGTTTTCCATAGTTGCTCAATATTGCTATTAACTATATACAACGTTCTCCTGGTGATGCTCATTCCACTTTGCATCAGTTCGTATGCCTTCCCAGGTTTTTTTCTGAAAGCATCTTGCTCATCATACAATAGTATTCCATCACAATAATATATAGCAACTTGTTCAGCCATTCCCCACTTGATGGACATCCTCCCAATTTCCAAGTCTTTGCCACCATAAAGAGGTGCTATAAACATTTTAGTACATATAGGTCCCTTTTCTTTTTTCCCCCTCCTTTATTTGTTTTGTCTGTCCCCATTAGTATAAGAAAATTGAAGGTTAGGACTGTCTCATTTTGGTATTTTTATCTCCAGTGCCTCCCATAGTGCCTGACACATGTTAAGTGCTTAACAATTTTTTTTTATTTCTTTGTTCATTCCTGGTTCTTTGCTAATAGAATAAGTTGATACAAAGATGAATGAGATATGATCCATTTCTTCAAACATCTTACAGTCCAGTAGGGGAATGAAGACATATGTGTAAATAAGTATAATTCAAGGTAGATTATAAATACCTAGAATATCAACTCACTTCAGCAAACACAGCAAGCAGCTACCATGTACAAAGTGGCTAGGTTACACAGTAAGTGGTAAGACTGCTGGGTATAGAGTCAGGAAGACCTGAGTTCAAATGGTGGCACTAGCTATGAGACCCTCAGTTTCCTCATCTAAGTGGAGTATGTCCCTTAGAAGCCTAAATATATGATCCCATGACACTATGATTTTATGAGCATAACACTAAGCACTGAAGAAAGCAAAATGATTAAATAAGACACCATCTCATCTTGAAGAGCCTATAGTTTACTAGGTGGTTATGACACACACACGTACACACAGATATAGTACAGAATGAAATATAATAAGTGTATAAAAGAGGAACAAAGTGCTATTGAAGGCCAAAAGAAGGAAACATTGCAATGGAAATTGGAAAGAGGGGGGGAAACACTGTTTTGACATCAGAAGGTTTCTTGGATAAGATGACATTTGAAGGTAAGAAGGATTTGGGGACAGGCATTCTACTCATGGGGGGCAAGTGTGAGAAAAGGTGAGTTATATAGAGAGGTTATATACAGAGGCAGTATATAGTAAATGTTGAATGTCCCATTTTGGATAAAGCATAATGAAAATGAAGGGAAATAAAGTAAGACAAGACTGGAAAGGTAAGTTGGACCATATTGTGAAGGGCATTGAATGCCAGCCTTAGGAGCTTGGACTTAATTCATTGGACTATATCTAGGGAATCACTGAAGGGTTTTAAGCAAGGAAGGGACATGATAGAACTTGGAGTGAAAATAATTAATTTGGCAGCAATAGGAAAGAGGTGGTAATAAACTAGGCTTTGCTCAATGCATCAATGATTCAACTCAGACGTGCCCTCTGACATGGCCGATGACTAAGTCTCCATTTCCTCCTCAAGCTTTTGAGAACAATCCCTAGTTTTTTATTTTTGTTTGTTTTTTTCATCATGTGAATTATTGGGTAGGTCTTGTGGTATTTGTTCTCTGACTTAGAGGATTACACTGGGTTCTTGAAACAATTCTGAGTCATCAAGGCCCATGTCACAAGGATCAGTGTCAGAGGCACTAAATGGGACTTCAAGAAGCCACAGATTTAAATACCTTGTTAAAAATTAGCTTTTGGCTTATCTACCTCTGTGGCAGTATCCAAAATATTTTCATAAAGCAATCAAGTGTTTTACGACTAGATATCTGACTTAGTGGTCCTGCTGTGTAGGTTCCCAGAAGGTCAATAGAACAGCTTGAATTGCAAAGAGCAAATGGGATTGTGACAGCAGCAATATGGGTAGTTTTCACACTCAGAAATACAAGACTCTGAAAGTGGACAACCATCTAGGATGCAAAATGCAGGAAGCCACACCATTTGCTATTACTTTTTAGAAAGTGTACATCATTTAATTGTCAGGAAATTCTGCTCGCATTGATGCATGGGTATTTATTTTGTTTTGTTAAATTTCATGGGTTTTGGTGAATAAAGTCTGAACACTGAGGTGGTGTGACCAGCATTAATGAGTTTTAAAAGAGAGGATTCTTCTGCTTTCCTTCCAAATTCATTCTTCCCCAAACCCTTAGGACCCACTGCAGTTGGCCTATAGGAGTGTAAATAAAACATGCAAATTTCTTCAAGAGACAAAGGATGTTTATGAATTAAACAGAATGAGAATGCATATGGAATTTCTGGGAAGTTTCTTGAAACAAATATGTAAATCATGGCAAAAATCGCATCTGTAAATTGAAAATCTACCTCCTTAACAGTAAAAACATGCAGACACATAGGTACTTCTGCATTGACTATGGAGATCAATTATACATATGCAGACATTTTTACATATGGACTTGCAGAAGTCACAAAGCTTAGCAGCTCCAAATATCAAACCATAGAGACGAAAAGAAGAGAAGAAAAAGAAGGGAAAAATGTTGGAGGGAAAAAGAGAAGGGGAGAGAGAGAAAGAGACAGATGAATGAGCATTTTAGGAAGCCCAGGAGAACAATAGATTGAGGAATGCAAGAGCTTACAAACTTGCCGAAAAATGATGTCACAGATAACTAAAGCTTCAGGTGAGGATCAATAAACATTTATTAAGGGCCTACAATGTTCCAGGTGCTATTCGAAGTGCTGGGGGTATAAAGAAACGTGTAAGAGAGTCCCTGCCATCAAGGGGTTTACAATCTAATATAAAAACAATTAATCTTAAATCTAATCAAAAAAGAAGCTGAAAAAGTGGAAGAGGATACTCGACCTGGGGAAGAGTGCATTACAAAGTCCTGCAGCCAAGTGGGAAATGATCTGAAGAAGTCTAAGTTACAAAGCTCAGTTTATTTTGCAAGATGGTGAGTTTCTGGAGAGCAGCTGGGTGGGAAATGCTGAGGTGAATGCCCTGGGTGCTCTCCTTACACGGAGGATCGGGGAGCAACTCCCAGATGTCCACCATGCCCTCTCCAACAAGAGAACCGAAGGAGCCCCAGTGGGTGCTGGTGCTACTGCGTGGGTTTTAAAGTCAATTCCATCTCACAGAAAGATGAGTTTCTAGGTGCCATGAGTGGGAAGAGACCTAACCCCTTTGGTAGAAGCCAGGCAAGATGAGACAGGTAAGATGGATGAGACCCAGTGTCTCTCAAGAGGAGAGAGGGGAAGGTAGGAGATACAGCCACCAGTCTCAATGCTCTCAGGGAAGAGGAAAAGAGAGAGACAAGTTTTCCCAAGGCCAGTAGGTAGAGAGAGGGAAGTCTAGTGGTGTAGATCCTCAGTAGCTACTTACCTTCCTTATCTGTGGACCTTACCTGTGATTTTTCTGGTATAGGGAACTCCTAATGAGCAATCTCTCTCTACCAATAAAGTTGCACAACTTATAGGTTAATTTATTTTCTTGGACATTCAATGAACTTTTTAAAATTTTTAATTTTTTAAAATTTTTATTTTATTGCTATGGATCTATGATTTCCTTGGCCAGGAAACTAACACTATGTGAGAAAACTATCAATTAAAATCTGACATCATTCTACAAATGATCATCTTAGAGAGTCACTCAAGGCTTGAGAAGCTCCTTGTTCAAGATCACGTATTGACACATATGTGTCAGAAGTGGGACTCGAACCCAGGCCCTCCTGACTTAGAGGCAGGTTCTCTCTTCACTGCACCACATATATATGTGTGTGTGTCTATATATATATATATATATATATATATATATATATATATATATATATATATATAAATCTCATCCCAAAGAAAGAAGAAATGATGTAGAAGCAAATATTGCCATAAGAACTAGGCCATCAGGAAGAAGGGGAGGGCTCTTGCCTGAATTTTCTTCACATCCCACCTTTAATATTCATTCTAGTCAGAGATCCTGACCAATAAAGGGGGAGGGGTGATGGGGTGGAACAATTTTCTCTTTATCCCAGAATTTCTTCTCAGTAGATCCAGGCATAGAACAGGTTCTGAGGTCACTCTCCCAATATGTCCTAACACTATGGGGTCAGTTTTCAAGAGCAAGGCTACTCTTTTCCGAGAGGTCCAGTGGCAAACCCTTGGGACTGAAGAAGGAATATTTTTTTTTACAGCCAGAAATGTACTGGTAAATATTTAACAACTGGCTCTCCAGGAAAAAATACATATGATTCACGTTAATTTTATTCTGTGTTATTATTATTTTCTCCATCCCTTTTTTAAGTCTAGACAACAAATAAAAACAATAAACCAGGCCCTAATTTGCAGTGTTTGTCAATGTTCACACTGAAAATTCAACAATCGGCTCTGAAGAGTTTGTTCAAGCTGGCTCTAGCACACCACCTAGCTCTAATATCCCCACTAGTATTCTCCTCCCATTGATTATTGGTTAATATCAATCAGCCAGACAGATTTGGTCAGCTTTTATAAATGTGTGTTTACTAAGGTTAATAATAGTAAAAACAGTTAGTTTAAACATCTCCAGAACTAAGGGCACATTTTCTTGCAAGTACATACAAGAGTCCAGGGGAAAGTGAGTTCAAGCTTAGAGTATAGCAGCCATTGCTGTTCCAGGGACTCTGGTAAGACACTGTTGAGACTTCCAGATCCTTCAGTCTTCTATTGTTCACAAACTAATTCTCTGATCATGGGTATTGGAGGAGGAAATAAAGGAGTACTTCACACACACACACACACACACACACACACACACACACACACCCCTCCAGACCCCAAGTAATTCCTTTCTAGGGGCTTGGTCGTGAATGCTTCCGCTACACGATGGCCAGATACTAGAATAATGTTGGGCTCTAAACTAGCTATTTTGCTATTTTACATAAGACCAACAAGGCATCATCAGCCAGTGCCAGTGGACTTCCAACATCACTCTGTTAGAAAAATCTGAAACAAAAATCTACTACAGTGAGTGAGTGAAGGAAAGTCTTTATTATGCTTCTTGTGAGAGAAATGGGCACATTGCACTTTAGTAGCACGTGGGCACTGGTTCAGTGGTAGAATCAACTTTTAAACCGTTAGTAAGATCCATACTCCATCATCAGGGCTACCATTGGTCTGGTTCACCTGAGTTACACCCTTCTTGGACAGCCCATCACAAGTTCGTCCATGTTCTGTTAACTCTGCCTACTCCACAGGTCCCTTGTTCAGAAATGGCAGCTATCTCTGCCCTTGGGGTGCATCAGTTCATATTCAATAAGCTCATTAAGCAAGTGCAGTGGAGAAAAGCCTTTGCCCAGTGGAAGCCCTGTCCTTGAACCCAGCTAGTTGCAACTGGTTTAGCCTCTAGGGCTCTTTCTTAAGAACTAGTTGTTTATAGTAAAGTTTGGAGTACTTTCTGATCGGTTAAGATCTTGGAATTTCCTCTCCTGCTGTGGAAGCCTAACCCCCTAAAATCTTTCATACAAGCTCCATTCTATCAAAATGCCTTTTTCTCCTTCTAAATTGATCAAGGACATTTTGTACTTACTCTAATGTCTTTGGTGGATTAAATGATTCAATAAAGTTGTTCTCACATGGTTAAAGTAATTACTCTAACTGGGGTGACTAAAGCAATCCCCATCCATACTCAGATGCTGGTGCGTATCTAATACACAGGCTGTCACATAGAAAGAATCCAGCTCACCTTGGAATGAACATATATTTCCCCATAGTCAACAACCTTACTGTTGGGGGTGGGGAAGATGGTGAATTATATTAATACAATCTCCTACTTTCATTCTTATTTCAAACAGCTAGAATCAACAAGCATTTATTAAAGTACCTACTATGAGCATTGTGCTGGGAACTGAGGATGCAAAGTGAAATAATCCAGGTGGGAAAAATCAGGGAGCTTACATTCCTTTTAGAATTTGGCAAGAAATCAATGAATACTGATGATATTATCCCTACTTAAGTGGTCACAATTAAATAATACTTGGAGAGTATAATTTTCAGTTGGTATTTCTCACACTTTGCCTAAGAATAGGAATGCCTTTGAGTTTGTTACGTAAATCAAGCGCTTATACTGATTACTAATTACTTTGTTAACATCCCTTTCTGCTACATTTACATCATTGTTGTTCAGTCATTTTAGTTGTGTTTGACTATTTATGACCTCATTTGGGGTTGTCTTGGAAAATATACTGGGCTAGGTTCACCATTTCTTTCTTCAGTTCATTTTACATATGAGGAAATTGACGCAAACAGGGCAAAGTGACTTGCTCAGGGTCACACAACTAGTAAGTATCCGAGGCCAGATTTGAACTCAGGAAGCTGAGTCTTCTGATTCCATGCCTGGCACTCTATCCACTGCACCACCTAGCTATGCTTGTTTATATCATAGTCCTTCCCAAACAAAAATCTTTCAAACCTCAGGAGCCATACGGTGCAATAAAAATGACCTCTGCCATCGTATCTATCTTTCTATCTATCTAATCTGTCTGTCTGTCCACTATCATCAGTCTGTATCTATCACCTATCCATCTATCTATTTACCTATTTATTATGAACAATCTATATCTATCATCCATCTAGCTAGTTCACTACCTGGATTTCTTTATATAGATTTTTATACAGCTATAACTACACACACACACACACACACACACACACACACATACATACACACACACATTTTTATTTGGGAATGGATGAGAAACTGCTTTCTGTGAAAACATCAGAAAAGATTGTAACTAATTCCTTTTAAAATTGATTAAATGTATATACTAACTCTGGGTTTACGTACCTGCTTATCTTTTCCTTTTTTAAAGAGCAAGCCCAGTGGGGTTTGCATGGTCCCGCATTTGCATTGTCACACTTGTCAATAATTTCCTACCACTGCTTAATTGAATAGCAAGTTAAGTCAATACTATAACTGAACATTCTTGGTATCTTAATGATGGTTGAATTACCAACTTCACAGCTTTCTTTTTAAGCTTTCAAAGGATGCTGAGGTTGTTATGAAGATATAGACTCCTAAAGCAATTACAGAAAAGATGGGGTTTTTTTCTCATCTCTCTTCTCTCAAATCTAGTTTGGGGTCATCCTTGCATAATGTTCACACCACAGTTGAGAAATGACTTTGATGTTGCCAGGTCTTTTTATGTTTAAGTCTTTAGAGTAACTTTTCAGAAGCAATTTTATTTCCTTTTGGGACCTATGCCTACCATATCAGTAAGAACATATGGACCATTACTTTAAGGTTACTATATGTACTGCTAACTAAATCACAGATAAGAAGGATTTTCTACTTTGTTGTTATCTTTCTATGAAAGTATAGCTCATTTAAACTGTTAGGCACCAAGACTGACCAACAATCCATTAGCATCTTAAAATATGGCCTGTGTCTTGTTGACTAACTGACATTTGAAAAGAAGATATAAATAAAAACACATAGAAAGAATTCAGTACCTTTCTCACTAATGCTGAACTGTTAGCAATCACTGACTAACCTGATTTTTTATTTACTTTGGAATCAAGTCAATTACAATCTCATCTTAAAAGCTAAGGGCAAATATCCTGATTTTCAATACAAGAAGGGAGTCAATAAACATTTTATTTAATCATCCCTGGCAAAGGGTTGGTTAGCCACAAAATCCTCTGGGATATATATTTCTTCTTAGCTTGAAATGAGAGGATACTAAAGAAATCAACCCTCAAACAGGTGTCAGGGATTTTCATGCATAGCAGCAGTGGGCTATGGGGGACAGCAGAGGAGGAAAGAAGAAGGGAAAGGTGGCAGCATCCCATGGCAGCAGGCAGTGGCACAAGATGGGGGCATCACCTGGTGTTGGCCACATCTGTAGTTCCCTTCTGTACAACCACGAAAGATACCCTCCTTCTTAAGGGACAGCTTAGAGGTATGTGTGACTGTGGGTGTTTTATGGCAAACACCCTCATCCAGGTGTAACAGCACTGAGAGAAACAAACCCTCAGAGATAGACCACTCCTACCTTGTCCTAGCCTTTCTTCTGTTTGTGTTGATCTTAAATTAGTTCTCTAGATTTTATATTATTTATATTTTATATTATTTATGAATTATATTTAATATTATTTATATTATTTCTGAATACCTGTGATCGATCCTGTC
This sequence comes from Phascolarctos cinereus, assembly GCF_003287225.1. Lineage (NCBI taxonomy): Eukaryota > Metazoa > Chordata > Mammalia > Diprotodontia > Phascolarctidae > Phascolarctos > Phascolarctos cinereus. Next base: position 32,328,702 of record NW_027556402.1, read on the forward strand.
CTTATATTTTGTTGGGTGTCCCTTTATTTGTGGCAAAGGGTGCAAATTGGATCCTCCCAGGAGATAGCCCTCCCTAGCACAAGGTTGGGAGCTCTACCTCCCCACCCCAGCCCATTGTTAGAAAGTTTCACTCCCCAACCGGAGACTTTAGCAGGAATCATTCATAATTACCCTTCTAAGTGCAGAACCACCATACATCTGGGCCCTATAATATAAATCTACTTCATAAATTTGAACCCAGATTACATTGAAAAAGCACCTACTATATGCTAGGCACTTTACTAAAGGCTGTGGTTACAAAAGGAGGACAAAATATATAGTCCCTGTTCTCATGGAGCTCACAATCTAATTGAGGAGGAAACATTCAAAGAATTACATACAAACAGGATGTAGACAGGATAATTCTCAACAGACAGCAGAGTTTGGAAGCTATAGGCCAGTAAAATAGCCTTCAATTCCTGGCAAAATTCTATGATATTGTATTAAAGAGATACTTGGTGAATATCTAAAAAGAGTTGGTAATCACCAAGAGTCAGCATGGCTTCGTTAAGAATGAGTCAGGCCAGACTCACATTTTTCCTGTTTTAAAGTAATTACTAAGGGCCAGCTAAGTGTTACAGTGGATAGAGAACTGGCCCTAGCGTGAGGAGGATCTGACCCTTAGGAGCTTTGTGACCCTGGGCAAGTCACTTAACCCAATTGCCTCCAACAAAGCAAACAAAAAATAATAATAATGATTACTAAACTAGCATTTAAAAATTCTAAAGTCCATTTTGGGAACATGTATAAGTCTAGTTTTGTCTTCAAATCTGGTGCCTCAGAATTTACGGGCAGCTTGGATTCAAAGATGCAGTAGAATGATGTCTATGTATCCTTTCATCCCATCTCTAGGGAGGGAGCTCCCTAGCTACTTCCAGTTTAATCTAAGGATAGACGTTGCTACATTTTTAGTAGTCCACATTAGCAGCCTCTTATTCTTTTGCATTTTCTCTATCATGGTGCAAAAACAGAGGGAGGAAAATCACACGGTACTTGATTCTGAGATTCTACCTAAAAGCTCCTCCCACTCTTTTCCAATGTGGAACAGATTTTCTTGACAGCCAAATTCTAAGTCACTTCAACTTCTCAATATTTTCCCTGAGTCTGCAGATAACTGATTTGAAGGGAAGAAAAAAAGAGAGGGAAGAATGGGAAAAGTTAACATTTGCAATTTTATAGCCTGGCTTATGACTCATAGTATTTGCCCCTAACAGGACCAAACCTCTTTTCCAGCTGCTACCCAAATTTAACTCTTAACGTACATTTAAACCAGGCACACAACTAAGTACCCAACCAGCAATGCAATGTTGACCCAGGACTACTTCCCCAAACTCAAACCCGCACATTTTTTTTTCACCTTAAATGTTCTCCTGAGCTAACTAGCCCTATGTAGTTAGGGCAGGCCTTCCACTCTTACAGGGATAAAGACATGATGGCAAGGCATGAAATAATCTTCCTATTTTTTGAATATCTTAATTGTCATTTAGTCTGTGAAATAGAGCCTGAGCTTAAGGGTAGTATTATTTTGATTACTGTTGCTAGATCTTCTCTAAACTGTCCTTCAGAAGCATTTACCTCTTCATTATTTTTCCCCTTCCTGCATCTTAGCATTTAGACTATTTTGTCTCTCATTGTAAATGAGGATTCCTCAGTGTCTTTCCCTCAAACCCCTGTTTTCTTATTATATTCCTTCTTTGGCAGCATCCTCATGAAGCATTTATTAAGTGCAGCTCTGGATGATTTTGGTACAGGACCATCACCTTGTCACCTTTAAGTAATTTCTTTAGCTAAACAATGCCTAGATTTACTTGTCTAACCTTTCTCACCAGTCAGCATCTGTTCTATTGCCATCTGCTTTAGATTTCTCATATTTCCAAGTATACTTGACGTCTGGAAACTACAAGGTAGATAAGGCATGATTCTTTTCACTTTTCATCTGGTTGTATTGGCCTTGTGTAAATATGGCTTGTAATGAAATCCTGATGTTTTGCCTGTTTGTAATGTGCACACGAATTATTTGGATATATTCCCACTGTATTGCCAAAATCTACCATTTCTCCAACTTTAGCAGAATTCAGCCAGAGCAAATTTAATCTCTCTCATTTTTTCAGACACTTTGAAGATGTCTATATGCCCCTTCAAAATCTTCTCTTTTCCAGGATAAACAAACCCGTTCACCCCATTTGCTTCAACTCATCCTTCACTATCACACCAACACCCTTAAAACTTCGTTTTCATAACTCTAATGCTTCACACACTTTGGGCTACTGAGAAGCAAGCCCTGACTCAGTACCCAGAGACCCAGGTTTAGATATCATCTCTTATACATGCTATGTGTGACCTTGGACAGGTGATACAAGTTCAGTGGACCTAAGCTCCTTCATCTGTAAAAAGAGAGGCTTGACCTCTGAGGTTTCTTACAGCTCTGTATTTATAATACTTGATAGATACAGTGCTTGGCATATGATAAATGCATATTGATTGATTGATGGGTGGGATGGAGTTGTAGATTAAGGGCTGTATCATAACCATAGCTGCAATTGTCTTTATGAGACCTTTTCATTAGAGGCTCAGCCCTTACAAGAATACTGACCCGTTACTACTAGGGAATAGATATACATACATACATATATACACCCACACACATACATGCACAGAGAGATATATAAATATATACATACATGTACATATACACATACATAGATATACAAACTTTCCACCAGATGCCTTACCAACAGTAGCTAGGTGGTGCAGTAGAGTGTTGGGCCTGGAATCAGGATGACCTGAATTCAAATTTGACCTTAGACACTTACTAGCTGTGTGTTCTGGGGCAAGTCACTTAACCTCTGTTGCCTCAATTTCCTCAACTGTAAAATGAGAATAATAATAATAGTAACTACATCCCAGTGTTGTTGTGAAAATTAAATGAGGTAAGATCTGTAAAGCACTTAGGACAATGTCTGGCACATAGTAAGCTCTATATAAAGGCTACTACTACTAGTAGTAATAATAATAGTAGTAGAAGTGGTGGTAGTAGTAGTAGTAGTAGTAGTAGCAGTAGTGGTAATAGTAGTAGTAGAAACAGCAACCGAAGTTGAAATAGAAGTGGGAGGAGGAAGAAGTAAATTGTTTCCAAGAATTCCAGATAATGAAGTCATACCCTACTTTCACTCTAGAAACTCACTTGAATCTTACTCTTAATAAACAACCCAGACTTCTTAGAGAAACACATGCTATCAAGACCAATGAAATTTTCTAGCATGAGTAACAGGTTTTTTGTCATCCTTCAATATCCTTGGCAAGCCTACTCTTAGCCATTGGCACTTTAGTGGGCTAATTAGCCCAATACTGGAGATTGTTTCTCATGCTACGCACCATCTCAGTGAAGATCAAGGCATCTACTCAAGCATCACCGCTGTCCATAGGTCTTGTGGTCCTGTCTGTGTGATCACATGCCAGCACTTTCCATTTTCCTGTAATATTGCTTGCATTTCAATGCTGGGTCCTTTGTACCATCTCCTGGCACTCTCTCTTTTCTTGACATAGAGATTACTAGGAATCTCTTCCCTGAGAAGCACACCAAAGATGTATCTTTACCCACTCAAAGAGCATTTGGATAAAATCTATGGGAGGCAGAAAGAGAAAAGATACTCTCATCAGAATATATTACAGACCACCTGGATAGAAAGAAGTAGTGGAGAAGTGTGAGAAACAGATCATGAGCTGGGCATTGAAACAAGATATAGTTCTTTTGGGAGACTGTAGTTATCCAGATATCTGCTGGAGTTCTGTCTCTCTGCCAAAAGGAAAGCAGCTAATAATATATTTACTGGCCTTAATGATGATTCCATCTTTAAAAAGATAGAGTAACAAAGGACATTTTTTTTTCTGGACCTGATTCTTACCAATAGTACAAGATCACTAGGCTGGAAATAATGGGGACCATGTTGGGGAAGTGACCACTCCCTCCCAAGGTTTGTGATAGAGAAGGAGAGGAAAAATGTGAAAAATCTGACTTGTACCTTAGATTTTGAGACAAAAGGTTGCAAAGAGCTCAGAAAAAGCATAGGTAGGATCTTTTGTTTTAAAATTCTACAGTAAAAGTCAACCTGGGAAGGATGGGAAATTTTTGAGGATAAAACTCTAAAGCCAAAAAGAGAAATAATTCTGCTGAGAAAAAGGAGAAAATGCAGTATATTTCTGAACCTAAAATGTTGCTATTACTACATTGAAAGCCATTAAAACACAGAACTCTAAAGAAAAGATGCATTTACATGCTCAGGATCAAACAATCTAATTAAATAACTTAAATTTTAGAAGAGATGTGTATAGATGATGAAAATAAAAAGCTGAGGCTGGCAAGCAATGGTAAAAACTGAAAAAAGTGGTTGGGGGAGAGCTGAGGGAAGGCCAATAGAAGATTATTAAATAAGGATTAGGATACTAGGATTAGACAGAACAGTAATAACAGAGAGTGAGAAGGCCTAGCTACTCAGCTCTTGATATTCTTCCTTTTTTTTTCCCTATGGAGAAGAGTGATCTTCAGACTGGAAGGCACAAAACAAAAATGATTAATAAAAAATTAGTATCCCAAATAATTTGGAAGATAATGGGAAGTCACCCAAATGACTCTGATGAATGCAGGTCACCTGAATCAGATAAACTTATCACGTAGCACTGAAAAAACCAACATGTGATTGCCAAGTCATTATTGCTGAGATTTGAAAGATTATGGTAATGGGAGGAGTATTGCTGGATTGAAGTGGTCAGATATTATCCTGATTTTCAAGAAAGAAAGAGAATAAGTTCTATAAGCCTTAGGCCAATGAGATACACTGGCAAAACTCAGTGACGTATGATTGAAGTCAGTCAGTGAATGTCTAAAAAGAGAAAAGATGTTCACAAAGCGCCAATATGGCTTCATAAAGAGCATATCATGCCAGATTAATTTTATTTTCCTTTTTCATAGATAGAACAATAAACAAGCATCCATTAAGTATTTACTCTGTGCCAGCTGCCATGCTAAGTGCCAGGGACACAATTACCAAAGTGAGACAGCACTTTCCTTCTAGGAGCTTACATTCTACAAGAGGAAAATGTGGCAGAAAGTGTACCTAGATTTTATTAAAGCATCTGACTAAATCTCTTATGTTATTCTTGTAGAAAAGATAACATGTGCATGATATACTATTATTAGGTGAATTTGGAATTGGCTGAACTACTCATCTCAAAATATAGTCATTAGTGATTTTATTCCAATTTAAAGGGATGTCTCCAGAAGAATTCTCCAGGTTATCTGTGAATGGTCTTTACTAATTACTGTTTTTATAAATGACTTGTATAAAGATATAGGTTGAATGCTTATTGCTTATCAGACTTGTAGATGTATGATTGCTAACTCACTGAATGACATAGTCAGGATTCTAATGATCACAACTAGCTAGAACATCGAAATAAATTTAACAATATAAATAATGGCAGCCATCTTTAGGGTAAAGGGAAAGGAAAAAAGGGAAATAAATTTTAAAAATTACATGATAACTTTATCATATATTTAAAAGGTTTAACAAGTTGTACATAATAGATTTGCAGTTTCATATACAATCTTTTTATTGTGCTATATTTTGGAAATGCTTGTTTTAGTCCATAAATTAAATATAGAATGTTTTTAGAAGACAAGAGGCTTAATATGAAATTAAATATTATTCTTAAATTATTATTATGAAATTAAATATAATTATAATATATTAGATATGAAATTTATTTGATACAAATGTAATATTTTATAGTTTGGTATAAAATCAATAAATATAAAATGTAGGGGCCTAGTAAAATAGTACTTCTTCTGAAAAAGATCTGGGGGTTTAAGTGGATTGTAAGGAAATAACATATCAACCAAAAAAAAATCAAACGGCAATTTAGGATTCATTAAGAAAGTTATAGAATCCAGGATAAGAGGTAACAGTCCTTCTGTCCTCAGAATCGAGTTCTGTTTCTAGAGTAGGGTCAAAATCCTAATCTCTAATTCCATACAAGTTTTTTCTTAAATGGTATTAAGGTAATTCTCAAGAGCCCATGGGCTCAGAGGAATAAAGGCTCAGTCTGTTGACATCATTTCCTGACTACAGAAAAGCTATCAGAGAAGCTCCAGGCACTCTCTCTGATGCTTAGCAGACCATGATATATAACTCAGGCAAAGGAACTTCAGTCAACTGAATCAACTCAAGATGTCCTCAGTGCCTGTCCTTGTTCAATATCCTTCTGTTATAGTCAAGTAAATCTCCTTCTTCTGTATGTGTCTCATTTCATTTCAACATCAAACCTAAACTTCCAAGGGCCTAACCTAATTCAGTGCACTCCCCACTGCAAGCACTGCTGATGTGATTTAAGATGTCTTTGAGAACTCAATAACAGCATTTGTTACTAAGCACACCACCAAGAGATAATCCACCTTCTATAAAGAAGAACATTGCCAAGTCAATGGTCAAAGCTTCCAAACAAGAACAGCTGAATGATAACTTGGCCTGAACTGAAAGTGTAATAGGGGGAAGATGAAAGGAGGGATGGCAAAGATGAAGGACTGAGGTATAAAAGAAGGAAGATGTGGATTTAGAGAGGGTGACATATTATAACAAAATACAATGACGTCACTCTAAACTTTTGCTGTTAGTGTCCAGGCTTTTCATGATTATCTCATAGAAAAACATGCAAAGAAAGAAGATGAGTTCTGTACTGAGAATTCAAGAAAAAAAAAAAACCTAGCCATTCTATTTGAAATTGCTGTGGTTTGAGAATGGCACCTCAACACGGAAGAGCAAACAACTTAGAAAAAAGTCAAGACCTAACCTAGTTTTTGTTTTTGTTTTCTCCCTCCAAGTAGGAACTGAGATGTTTTTTTGGTTGGTTGGTTGAAAAAAAAATGTTTAAAAAACTATTCCAGGGGCAGGTAGGTAGTGCAGTAGATCGAGCACCAGCCCTGGATTCAGGAGGACCTAAGTTCAAATCTGGTCTCAGACACATAACACTTACTAGCTGTGTGACCCTGGGCAAGTCACTTAACCCCATTGCCTAGCTAAAAAAAAGAAAAAAAACTAGTCCAGAAAAAAAGGCTACAATCTACTTCCTACACATCAATGAGCCCTGGGAACATGATCTAAGGAGAAATGAGACCTTTGAGTTTCTAGCTGAAGTAGGAAAAATAAGAATCTACTTTCTGAAACACTTTTATGGAACTATCTGCTAATAAAAATATTACAGATCAGTTTTAATTATGAAACACTGAGTACCATAGATTCATAAAACATCATGACTAGATAGGACCTCAGGATTTATTGTGGGAATCACCATTTTATTGTTACTGCTGTTCACTCGTGTCCAACTCTTCACGACTCCATTTGGGGTTTTCTTGGCAAAGATTCTGGAATGGTTTGCCATTTCATTCTACAACTCATTTTTACAGATGAGATCACTGAAGCAAAGAGAGGTAAGTGATGTGCCCAGTGTCACACAGCTAGTTAGTGTCTGAGGCCAGATTTAGATTCAAGACAAGTCTCCCTGACTTCAGCCCAGCACTCTATCCATTGTACCACCTCATTGCGTAGGAGGCATCATAGCATAATGAAAAAGATAATAGCTTTGGAGTCAGAGGATTAGGGTTCAAATTCCATCAATGACATCTGCTATCTGCATGACATTGGGCAAGTCTCTAAATCCCCCTGAGCTTCAGTTTTCCCGTCATAATGTAAGGTCCCTTCTAGATCTGCATCTATGATCCAATGAGCTATTCAGATTTCCTCACTGTACATATGAGGATACTGAGGCCCAGACATAAATTTCCAGTTTAATTCTATATCTCAGGAACAACAACAACAAAAATAGAATTCATTCATTTCTCTGTGTCACGAAGAAGAGCTTACCTCATATACATAAGTGCAAGCACATGAATGTGCCAACGTGAAATAATGGCTTACCTTAGTAGTGGTTTTATCATTTGTGTTTGTTTTCTTCAGTATCTTCATTCTACTGACTCTTCAAGTAAAGTCACACTAGTCATAATTATTTTGAAAGGTTAAGTGTAACCCTAACCCATGTATTTAGAATCATGGTAATTTTTCATTAATATTATTTTGGTCAAATCTCACTGTATATACATATATAATGTATGTATATATGTACATACATGTAGACACATGTATCCAAATACACACATGCATACATGTGTATATGTGCATCATCTGTATATAAGTACATGCACAATTCATATAATATATATATATATATATTATGTGTATGTATTTATATGTATGTATTTATATATACATATATTTATGTATATGTATATATTTGTATAACCAGATTCCTGCCCAACTAATTAATCTTCCTAAAACATTCTGTATGACTGAGAATATCCTATGTCCATATCATAAGGAGAATTCTCTGGAAAAGGCTACCAAGTTCAAGGTATTTCACTGGCTCACATCCACTCAGAATTATCACTCACAAGTCCCCATTGGTCTTTTTACCTTTAATAATAAGCCAGAGGACACAATTAATTCAAGATAAGTACAGGGAAGCTAGGTGATGCAGTGGATAGAGCATGAGCCTGGAGTCAGGAGTACCTGAATCCAAATCTGGCCTAAGACACTTACTAACCATGTGACCCTAGGTAAGTCACTTACCCCTGTTTGCCTCAGTTTCTTCAGCTATAAAATGAGCTGGGGAAGGAAATGGCAAGCCACTCTAATATCTTTGCCAAGAAAACTTCATTGGGATCATGACTGTGGACTCTGGACATGGCTGAACAACTCTGTCCAAAGACATTTAATGAACTAGTATGATATGAAAATTAGCAACAGAATTCCTTTCCCCACCCCCATAAGCCTATACATACTGCCCCACAAATGCAAACATTATGCTACAAATAAACACACAGACCATGTGTGTGGAGAAACACCCAAGTTAGGGACACATATGACCAAGGATGCATGCGTGCATAATACTTAGAAAATAACATTTTGAAATTTTATTAAGTGTTTGCATATTCTTGTAGGCCACAGGGTTTTTCAGCATCCATGTCTGAGTGCTAGACAGGGAGAAATGCTCCTGCTGTAATTCTAGAATGAGTTTAGGCATCACAGAGTTATTCTGGGTTAAGAAGAGATGATCTCGATCAACCTTTCGAATGCAAGATTGAACAATGAATATTCAATTAGCCTCACAGAGAACTCTGCCCCTAATAACCTTTAAGGGGGATTCACACATTCAAGAAGCATTTATTAAGTATTTGCTATGTACCAGATACTGTGTTAGGTATGGGGGTGGAAAGGCAATAATGAAATTGATTGCCCTCAGGGAACTTACATTTTGTTTGTTTGTTTGTTTGTTTGTTTGAGGAAGGTAGGGGACTTATTTTCCATTTATTTAAAGAAATGTTACAGAGGTCCTGTTATTTTTTTTAATCACTATTACTACCTACACACACACACACACACACACACACACATGCTTCCTCAGCATGCCATCTTCTTCCTTTCCTAATTAATAGAGAGAAAGAAGGGGAAGAAGGGCAGGGTAACCTTGTACCATATAAGCATAGTCAAATAAAATTAATCCACACAATAGTTATATCCAAAACTGTAGTCTCTGGATCTTGTGACCATGCCCTCTCTGTCAGGAGGTGGGTAACATGTTGGGTGGCAATTAAATGGTGCAGGGGATAGAGCGCTAAACATGGGACCAGCCAGACAAATTCGAATCCTGCCTCAGTTTTCTCAACTATAAAATGGGGATCATAATAGCCACCTACCTCATGGGGTTGTTATGAGGAAAATAAAATTATATTTATAAAGTGCTTAGCACAGTGTCTGGCTTATAGTAGGCACTTGATAAATGCTTATTTCTTTCTCTTTCTCTTTTCTTCCCATGATTCATCACAGGTCTTTTAAAAACATAATCGGTCATTGCTTTGATTAGAGTTCTTAGGTCTTTCTTTATAATAGTGTTATCCTGGTATAAATTATTAACTTCACTCTGTGTTAGTTCATAATGCATAATTAATAATAATAATAATAATAATAATAATAATAATAAAAAACATTTATATAGCACTGACTGTGTGTGCCAGGCACTATGCTAACTGCTTTACAATTATTTTATTTGACCCTCAAAACAGCTCTGAAAGGTGGGTCTTATTATTCCCACACACACACCTATTTTTTGTATCTTAAAGTTGAGGAAACTGAGCCACGCAGAGATTATGTGACTTGTCCAGGGTCACACAGTTCATCTTAGAGCCTGGATTTGAACTCCAATATTCCCGATTCCAGACCCAGAGCTTGATATTCATTCTACATTCATTCATCATAATTTGTCTACCTACTCCCTAATTATCTAAAAGGCAATCTAAGTCATCCCCTTCTATAACTGTTCTATCCCTTTTCTTTTAATTTCCCCTTTAGGATCAGAAAGTTAGTTTTGCTTTTGACTATTCCCTCACTAATGTTTTCTTGCTCTGTTGTTTCCCTAGATTTCTACAACTAACTGTTATACGTGTTCAATTCCTTCTCTATTTCAGATAAGGGTGAGCTTCATTTAATGCCCACTCCCTGTCCCCCAACCTTCTTGTTTGCATATTCTTCTCCCGTACCCCAGTTGTGAGAAACAGTAAGGTACATCCTCTTATTCATCTTTTCTATATTAGTGTATTAATCCCTTTAGCCTCCCTTTTCTTTCCCTTCTTAAAACTATCAGAACAGAATCAATCACCTCTCACCACTGCCACTGCCAGTTTTTCTCATTTAACTTCTTCAATGACCTTTGAAGATAATACAGCTTTGTGCATTTGAATGTTTCCCCTTCTTTCCTTATAAAATCTAATTCATGGTAACTGGGAGACAGCAACTAACTAAATAGCATTGGGCAACTATTAACTGGAGATTGATATTGCAGACACACACCAGATGGGGTCTAGTAACTGATGGTAGAAAAGAAAACCACTGACTCTTCAGGGCTACCCCTAGAGCCCCAAAGGGATATGTAATAGCTGTGCCAGGTACCAGACCTCATACTGTAAGGGTGGATTGGGATTGTGGCCCTAAGGCCTATGTGCCATATCAGCATGATCAAGCTTTGCCTTACCCAAACAATTGTAGGAATTCAATATATACATGCTAGTAGGGTGTAGTAGAAAGAGTACTAGATTTGAAGTCAGAATATCTGAGTTGGAAGTTGGAAGACTAGATTCAAATTCTGGCTGTAATAGTTCCTGGGTGACTTACTTCCTCGAGTAAATTAATTCATCTTTCTGGGCCACAGTTACTTCATCCATAAACTGATGTAGTTGGAGTAGTCTATTTCTGAGATGTCATCTAACTCTAAATTCAATGATTGTATGATTCCATGATGCAGTACTTTGGCTTGGTTCTGGCTCTGGGATTTACTAGCTGTGTAACCCTGGCTGAATCATCAAACCTGTCAAAAAGCAGAGAATTTAAATGAATTTAACACAGAAAGCACTGTGGGATCCACATAATAAGTTTTTCAACTGCACCCCTAACCATATATGCCCACCTCTTCTTTGAGTTCAAAGATAAGGGCTATATAATACAGTTCTCTTGGACTTGGCTTACATTACAAAACTTCCAGATGTTAAAGAATACCTTATTATTTCAAAAATGTCATCAAAGTGATGTTGAGAGTGAACAGGAGGAAGTTCATTGGTTGTGAAAGATTGTGCAAAAAATGCAGTGAGTGATTATTATTCCATCTGTTGATGTGATTATGGAAATGCCTCCAGAGACTGTGAAGTCATGTGCATTGTGCTGTCCCCTCCGTTTTCTCAAAACAATGGATGGCTGCCAGTTACAGAGCATTTTGAACAGAGATAAAAGCAAACTGCTGACCTTGAAGTAGCATACATTAGTCGTTTACCTCTTTGGTCCTGGCTGTGGGCATATGTGTATGCATATTTATGCAGCCATTCAAAGTTTTTCAGTTACTGTGATTCTCAACTGAGGTGCTTTTGTGTGCTGGCCTTTGAAACGGAATGACCTCAGAGAAGACAGAATGAAAAATTTGGGCAAGAAAATATGATATGATATGTACTTGGCAACTCAGCACGCTGAGGAAAATGCCAACACCCATATTGTGAAATGGCGGCCAAAAATAGTTCTTACAAAGAGAAATCATAGCATGGGGAAAATGTTCCTTTCCTCGATCCATGTTCTACTGTATTCCTCATTCACAGAATCTCAAAATCTCTTTCATTTGGGGTAATAAAATCACCAGTAGTTGCAAACTCCCATGTTTTTATATGTTATCTTTTATTCATTGACTTGGATTCATTGACTTGTTTTTAGCAAAAGGATTGTGCCCAAAGCTTCATCTGTGTGATGTCAAACATCTCAATGAAAAGTGAAAAATGCCAGTCATCTGGACTGTTCCAAATACTGGGCATAAGATTCTACTGCAGGTTGTTGGCATGTGATATCCATTTCCTTGAAGGTACTCTGCTGTGTGATGAGGCAAACTTTTTTATTCAAACAAGGGAGGTAGTGCCACTCTGCCTGTTTCTCTAAGGTACCTAACCAGGGATTCCAAAAAGAAAAAAAAAGAGACAGTAGCCTAGGGTAATGGGATCAATGACTTATTTCATCTGGTAAGTCAAAACGTCATATTTACCATGGTTAAAGGGAGAAAATTGTCCCTGCATAGAGAAAAGACAGTCAGATCCCCTCTGATAAGAGATATGACAATTTCCACCTTTGAGTCCATCTTTACAGGACTTAGTTGTATTCCTTTATGCTGAAACTCATTCACTCCTACCAATAGGTTGGTTTTTTTTTTACTTCTAGTCAAATGACCAAGAAGAAAAAAAAAGTACATAGATGACCACAACTGAGGCACATCACCATGTAATATAATCCTACTTGGTAATGCCTTTAACTGGAATGTCACAGTAGGAACACAAAGGACATGGTTCTCGAGTGGCACCTCCTCCTTTGAGATTACATCAGCTTTTCTCCTCCTACCTCATCAATACCTTCTGCTCTTTTAATTGGAGGAGTGGAGGGCTGAGCAAAGAACTCTTCCCAAAGCCTCCATCTAAAGAGGACTCCCTGTCCAACAGCTCTTCATTTCCCACCAGCTGCACTCCTTAGACCAGATTCCACCATTGGCTATCCTCTTTCCCAGCTTTTCCCCAGCCCCTTCCACTTTTTAGCTTCCTTCTGGGGTTGTCTTTCCCCAGTAGATTGGAAGCTCCTTGAAGGCATGGATTATCTGTCTTTTTAATTATTTGGATCCCCAGTGCCTGGCACACAGTAGGCATTAATAAATGTTTATTGACTGCCTGGCTGGTTAATTTAAAAAGTCATCCATTTTAATGACAAAAAGGAAGAGGGCCACAATCAACGGTTCTGCTAAGTCTGCCACTGGGTTATTTTTCCCTTCAAACTTCCTAAATCAAGCCATGCCCTCCAAGAAGAGAGGGAAGACATTCAAAAGAATGTTTCAGCTGACATAGAAATTCACATACTCTTACCAATTCAAGGCCTGAGAAAAAATAGGGTGGGTCCAAAAATGTCCAAACATTTTAATAGAATCTCAAAATCATTGATACCTACCTACTTCAAGTTGCTAATCAATGATCAATCAAAAACATTTCTGAAGTGCATACTATGTGGCAGACACTCTTCTGGTTGGTGGGAATATTGAAACAAAAATTCGACACTCTCTTATTATGGAGCTTCTTCATATTTTTTCAGGGGCGGGTATAATGGGTACATCTATGGGTAAGTATACAGAATAAATACAAAATAATATAAAGTAATTTGGGTGGACTGATGCTAGCAGCTCAAGAATCATCAAAAACTCCATTCAAAATGTGAGACTTGACTTGAGTCTTGAAGGAAGTAAGGTATTTTTCAGGGAGAGATTGTATTCCATATATGAAGAAAGGAAATAATGCTAGTTTTTCTAGACAATAGTGGGAGATGAATAATGTATCATGAGGGTAAAAAGGTAGGTTAGGGCAAGGTAGTGAAGGGTTTTAAAAAGCAGATTTAAAAAAAAGAGTTTTTGTTTTGTTCTAGAGGAACTAAGAAACTCCCAAGGTTTGTGGAGTAGGAGAATGACATGATCAGATCTGAACTTGAAGAAATCACTTTGGCCATCAAAAAGCATCTTGCCTCACTCCCAAAACTGGAAAGGAAACAATTAGAAGGCCATTGCAATATTGCAAGTGATTGGTGGTAAGGCCCTGAATTAAGTGGTGTGAGGACAGAGGAGTAGACAGATGTACCAGATGCTATGGAAGGAAAACATTTTGGGAATTGATTGGATATGTTGGACAAGTAGGAGTGATATAATATATAGAGAATATACGGAATATATGTTACATATTATGCTATATATTATATATAAAATATGCTTTTTGCAATTACATATAACAAGTATATATATATAATATATGAGACATATATATATATATATATATATCCATATATTTTACATGGGTATATATACATACATGGAAAGAAAGAATAAATTCAAATAAACATAAAACAATAGTTAAAGAAGTTTTAGAGGGAGCGTACTAGCAATTAAGAAATCAGGAAAGGCTCATGTGAAAGGTGATGCCTGAGTTGCATCTTGAAGGAAGATAAGGATAATATGACAAACCCCAAACAACTGGCAATTAAAAGATTGTGATGAATCCTGTGCTCCTGCTTATTTCATCTTCTGGTGCTCACAAAGACCTACCATCCCCTAGGTAACAGTGCCCCTGGCCATTCCTTTCCAGCGCTGGTTACAGTTTGGGTTTCTCTGGGAGGATTATTTATTAAGAACAGAGAGAAGGCTGGTTTGGCTAAATCATAGAGGGAAACCCAATAAGGCTTAGATGCAAAGTTTGGGAGTTACCTGCACAGAGCTGATAATTAAATCTGAAAGCTAATGAGGTCATTAAGTGAAAGAAGAGAGCCCAGCTCAAACCTGGGGTTACAACTATAATTTGGGGGGATAATATGGTTGTTGAGGGATAGAAATTAGAAGTGTGATTGTCACTGTGGGTAAGGAAATTCCTTCATCTAATGCAGGCTCATTGGCCAGTAAGCATTCCTAACTTTTGACTAGAGAACTGAGAGATTAAGTGACTTGACTAGTGTCATACAGCCAGTTGAACCCAAGTCTTCTGGGTTTAGGCTAGAGATCTCTAGACATTCATGACACCATGCCACAATGCTATAAATGATGAGACAGAAAAGAAAAATGAGAAAAAAACAACAGACAGCTAAGAGGTAAACCTAGCAAAACTAGTGTCACAAAAACCCAGAGAAGACAGAGTATCTGGGAGGAGACAGTAGGCAACAGTATCAAAGGCTGAGGATGAAGACAAAGAAAAGGCCATGGGTTCAGTCAGTTAAGAGATCATTGGTAACTTTGGAGGGAGCACTTTTAATTGAATGAAGAGATTAGAGGCCACATCAAAGATAGGAAAGAGGACTGAGGGATGTGAGAATAGAAGACAATGTGGAATTGAACTAGTAAATCTTGGGATCAAGAATGGGAAAGGAGAAAAGTGAAGTCAGAGCATGTCTCATGGCTTCCTAAAGAGGGGAGGGTGGAATTCAAGATGAGCTTATGGTCACAAGAAGAATGACAGAGTTGTCTTTTTTTTAATCTTGGAAACAGAACATTTGTAGGTGAAGACAAGTTCTAGGGGGTGACTGCAACTCTAGAAGACTCAGATGGAGTGGAAGGTCATAGTACTTGAGGAGGGTAGGTCATAGTACTTGAGGAGGGTAGGTCACAGTACTTGAGAAAGCAGAGAAATTGTTGCAGGAGTATTAGTTTGTTCTAGGGCAGAGGTGTCTAACTCATGGGCTACTAAACAAGATAAATAAGAATAGAATAAAACATAAATAATGTTACATATACAGTCCGCAGGGACTCTTATTTGAGTCCTACACTGCAGTTGGAGGGGAAAATCAACAATTATGTTGAAATCCCTTAGTATAAGGCAGGGAGAGGAAGACAGTGAGCCAGCATTTCTCAAATACTGCTTGAGAAAGTAGGGAGAACAATCCAGGAACTGCAGATTGTGTGTGATATGGTTTATATTGGGTTATACATATTGAATTAGCACACTTCAAAAAAGAAGAAACTGCTGAGCTATGGTAATTAAGGGAGAGTCTGGAAGGGGCAGAGGAGAGCAAGGAACATTCTAACTATCCCTCCAGCACTTGTGTTCTACTGGGTTTGAGAGCAGATGTAACCAGCGCTGGAAAGGAATGGCCAGGGGCACTGTTACCTAGGGGATGGTAGGTCTTCGTGAGCACCAGAAGATGAAATAAGCAGGAGCACAGGATTCATCACAATCTTTTAATTGCCAGACTCAGTGGTCTTTACATAGCCCTTATTCTTTGGACTCTGCAGGATTTCACATTCTTCTCCATTCTTTCCTTCTGAATACTTTCTCCTCCCACTCATAGCTGCCCTCTCCAGTTTTTTTTTCTCCTTGTTAGCTCTGATTTAATGAGACAATCAACACGTATCACAGGGGGGCACCAGTGAAGGAGTTCAAGAAATTAATGAGTTAAAACTTTCAGGGCATGTTCTCTGGTTCAGGGAAAAAGTAAGTTGGCTAGACTGTCAAAAAATAAATGGCCAGGAAGGAGGAAGTCCTAATTTTCATAAAAGGAAATAGAGTCTGCAAACAATAGGCCAGTGAATTTGACTTTGATTCCTGGGTGTATATTGGGGTTACCACCACAGCTGTTTTCACACTGATTTAGCAGTCTCATTTATTGCTATGACTTCATTTATCCCTTTGCAGATAATAACAGAATGGCTATCTATCTTCAATTGTTCCCCTGAATTCTAGCCCAGCATTTGCACATGTCAATTGAATATCCCCACATATATGTCCACCTGGCACCTCAAATTCAATGTATCAAAAACTAAACTCATCTTCATTCCTTTAAAGTCTACTCTTCCTCCTAAGATACCTTTTTCTCTGTTGATGACACCATCCTCTCAATCATTCAAATCTGAAACCTCAGAATCCCCTTTTTTTCTTCCTTTTCCTTACCCTCCTCATTTAAGCAGTTTGCAAATCCTTTCGATTATACCCAACTCCAATCCAGAAAAAAAATCTCACAATTTCACTCTTTGCTACAATCATTACATTGACCAAATTCAAGAAATCGTAACATCTTACCTGGATTATTACAGTGGACTCCTAACTGGGCCTAACTCAGGCACTTTTCTAAACTTTGGAAAATAATTGGAATGAAGTTTGTATGGTAACAAATTAGAAGTCGACTGCTCCATTCCCTCTAAACTTGACTTTGTGTGTGTATGTGTTTTAGCTATGATAAAATCATATGTGGTGCTGTCTAAGGCAGCCTTTCTTTTGCTTGTTTGTTTTTTCATTTGTTTGTTTGTTTGGCAAATTGTCTAATCTTTGGGGAAAGGAGTAAAATTCTCCTAAACCTGACAATTAGTCTGAGGCTGAAATGTTGGGAGATTCTATACAAATGATGTTTATGTTATTCAATCATGGGTAGAATGGAAAAGTGGATGGAAAGTCAGCCTTGAAACTGAGAAGACCTGGGTTCAAGTTCTGCCTCTGTTTACTGCCTATGGGACCTTTGACAAATGTCTTAACCTCTCAGTGCTAATTTCTAGGTTTTCTCTCTCTCTGTCTCTCTGTCTCTCTCTGTCTCTGTCTCTCTCTGTCTCTCTCTGTCTCTCTCTCTCTCTCTCTCTCTCTCTCTCTCTCTCTCTCTCTCTCTCTCTCTCTCTCTCTCCAATCAATATTAAGTGACTTGCCCAGGATCACACACCTAGTAAGTATCTGAGGCTAGATTTGAACTCAGGTACTCCTGAATTCAGGGCTAGATCTAGGCAATTCTCTTAGACTATAAATTACAGAGAAAATGCTGAACTCCTTTGGTAGAGGGAGTTTCCTCACCTGCTAATTCCTTATAAAAATGAAATCATGAGTCAGACAACTGTTGTCATTGTTGCTTTTCAGTTGTTCAGTCATGTCCAACTCTTTGTGACCTCATGGACCATAGCAGTCCAGGCCCTTCTGTCCTCCATTATCTCTCAAAGTCTGTCCAAGTTCATTTGTTTCCATGATACTATCTATCATTCTCATCCTCTGCCATCCCCTTTTCCTTTTGCCTTTAATCTTCCCCAGCATCAGAATCTTCCAATAAGTTCTGTCTTCTCATTTTTTGGCCAAAGCATTTAAACTTAAGCTTCAATATTTGACATTCCAGTGAATAGCCTGAATTAATTTCTTTAAGTATCAATTAATTTAACCTCTTTGATGTCTAAGGGACTCTCAAAAGTCTTCTCCAGAACTACAATTCAAAGTGTTGATTCTATGGAGCTCAACTTTCATTGTAATCCAACTTTCATAGCCATACATTGCTACTTTGTGCTAAGGCATTGTGCTTAGCCTTGGGGTAAAGAGAATGGCAAAAAATAAACATTAGTCCCTATTCTCAAAGAGCTTAGAGTCTAATAAGTATCTAGTTCCTGCCTCATCACTTAGTCATTGATATGGAAGATGGGAATGTTCACACGACAATCTTCCTTTCTTCTGCAGGAGTGGTAGTTCTGAGGTCTCTCAATACCAAGTGTAATACAGTCTCTTGTTGGGGAGGGGGAATCTATTTACTTATTTACTTTATTTTGCTCATTGTTTACTTTTAATGAAGCAATATTTTATAAACATAAGCACCATTCTTTAACACAAAATAGATAACGTAGTATGCATGGATATTTATAGCTTATAAAAACCATATTAATATGGGCTTGTTTTTAGGTATAAAGTTTCTCAAAACGTAGTATCTTTAATGATACTGCTACTCACAATTTTTTTTTCAACTACCTGTCTTTTTTTTTCTTTTATGCTCTGTCCTTCCCAGCATTGAACTATAACTCTGGCTGAATCATTTTCTTTTATATCTCCCACGGTTCCTGCCTGGCACGTACTTCATAGGACCTCCATTTATTTACCTTTTCAGTTTCAGTGAATGGGAACCATTGTAGAGAAAGGCAGTCACTGAAGTCAGTTAATAAACATTTATTAAGCACCTTCTAGGTAGCAGGCACTATGCTAGGGATATGAAGAAAGGGTAAAGATAGTCCCTGTCCAAGAAAGCCAGGAGGCAGAATTGAGGAGGAATGCTCTTCCTCCTCAAGAAGAGCATTCCAAGGCATGGGGGACACCCAGAAACAACACCTGGAGACAGAAGATGGAATGTCTTGTTCCCAAAAAAGCCAGGAGGACATTGTCACTGGACTGAAGAAGATAAAGGACTAGAAAGGTGAGTCTATGTATGTATGCAGGGGAGCGGTTCTGAAAGGACTTAGAAGACCAAACAGAAGATTTTATATTTTTCTTGGAGCCACTGAGGTTTTTTTGTAATGGAGTTGACACTATCAAACATGTGTATGACGTTGCCTTTGTCCACATTATAGACATTTGTAAATTCATAATCCTTTAGGAATAAAGAACAAAACATTTTATTTTCATAGGGTCTGAGCAGAGGCAAGGCCACTAAAGACTTAAGTTGGAAACAGTCATTACAAGAATTAGTGCAGAGAGCACAGGATCCTAAATATGGTGGCACCAATAATCCAAAGTAATGTAAATATTATTTTAAAAAACCACAATTTCCCTGTGGTTCTTTGAGACTAAGTCAATCCTTGGGTATAGGTAGTTTGGGAAAATGGAAAGAGAGCTGGGCTTGGAATCAGAAAGCTCTAGTCTTTATAATTCATTTGAATTCAGCAACTATGTAAAGCCTCTATGTGCTGGACACTATGTTTGTCACAGGGAAAAACAAAGAAAAAAATAAAAGACTCACTGCTCTTAAGGAGCTGACATTTTAACAGAGGCTTTTAAACATTCAGCCAACACAGACAAACCTCAAGGGGATGGAACTGCTCACACTTTCAGACAGCATTCCATCTTTTGGGGATTTCTTCTTTTCCACAGGCTGCCTTTCAGGTTCATTTTAATCTCATCTAAACTTAGAGTACAGTTTTCCAGACTGGGTCCAGCCCAACATTTGCCCAAGGATGGCCTTGGCTTTTTTACATGAAAGGGTTAGAACACAGTACGCAGTGATTCTGGGGAACCTGGATTCCTTTTTTCATTTTTTAACTTCATTTGAATTTTCTCAGAAGACGGGATATGTTCCTCTTCCTCACTTCCAGTCCTTATGTTCTTGAGAACTTCTGTGCCAGGACTACCAAGGGAATAGGAAGCCACAGCCTTTCAGCCAGCCCTCCACACCTGCGGGTGGTGTTTTCTTGTTGTTGTTGTTGTTTTGGGGAGGGTTGGTTTGGTTTTTGTTTTATAAGGCAATTGGAGTTAAGTGACTTGCCCAGGATCACACAGCTAATAAGTGTCATGTGTCTGAGGCCGGATTTGAACTCAGATCCTCCTGACTTCAGGGCTGGTGCTCTATCCACTGTGCCACCTAGCTGCCCCCCGAGAGTGTTAAGAAAGTGATCCAGCACCTTTGTCTGAAATGTCCTTCATCCTCTATTAAATAGAGTGGGCTTTAGGGCAACTCAGTGGCATAGTGGAACAGAGTACTGGCCCTGAAGTCAGGAGGACCTGAGTTCAAATCCGGCCTCAGACACATAACACTTGCTAGCTGTGTGACCCTGGGCAAGTCACTTAACCCCATTGCATAGCCAAATTTAAATAAATAAATAGAGTGGGTTTCTCTGACATAGGTGATTGAAGAACTATACTGGTCACTTATAGACTATACACTAGATAAATGGATGAATGGATAGATGATAGAAAGACAGGGAAGAGAAAGAGAGAATAGACAGAGAGACAAGAGACAAAAAATAGTAGATAGAGAGTAGATATTTATTTACTAAATTTATTAAATGCTTATTCTGTACCAAGCATTATGCTATACTCTTGGGATACAAACACAAGCAAATAAGGTAGCCTCAACCCTCAAAGAACTTACATTCTAATAGGAAAGACAGCACCTAAAAAGGAACTAGAAAGCAGGAAATTTATGTATAGAAATGAAGATAAAGTGGTGCAAAGATCTGGTTCTGGGCAAGAAACACCTATGAGAGCAGAGGGAGCCGAGGTAAAGCCCAGGGTTGTGGTGGGGATGATGACTGGAGTGGAGCCAGTGTTGTGTAGAAAGTGGACTAAACCCATGCTTTCCTATTGAAGCAAAGGAAACCGAGTGACACTTAGCTGAAGAAGACCATAGGCTTAGCTGGGTTGTAGAGCAGCTAAATTCTAACGTGGTCTACTTGTTTGAAAGAACTTGGAAGGTCCATGGGCAGAGATGGAGAGATAGTAAAAATCTTGGATAATGACTTGTCTTGACAGAAAACAAATTAAAGGTTACTGTGAGTATGAGAAATGAACGCTTCCAAGCAATCTGTGTGTAATTCAAAATACCTTCTTTTAGACAGTCAAGATAGTTTAATTTTAACTTTCATAGTCACTAAGAAAATGGATAGCGGTAGATACAAAGGGGATTATTTTATTCTTTTCTATCACTGGCATATACTGGAAACAGTAAAACAGGAAAAAACTATCTGTAAGGCAGCAGCTCCATGATTCATTTCAGTATTGGGGATATATTTTGGCTCCCCTTAAGGCCTTTCCTTAGAGTCTGCATCTCTTTATTATTGGACACCCTTTGCATCAGATTTCCATTGTTTATCTCTGAGCCTATGAATTACAAAATACCACTCACTGGCAGGGTCATCCATGATAATAGCAGGAAATCAGAGCCACACTCCAAGGGAAAAAATAAAGGAATGGGAAATCAGTCATGGGAAGGAGTTAACTGTCGCTGTAGGGGCTCTAGGCTATGTCAGAGCTGTAGTGTTGAGCCAATATATCCTGAATGTCCTACTACAGCCCAGATCTTGCATTGGAATAACTCCTGAACTTTGATGGGTCTGATCATCAGCCTAGACCTGAGGTATCCATAGGCATACGACAACTATGCATCCAGAGAAACAGAATGTTGGGTGAAATCGCACGATAAAGGGTCTCATTCATGGACTGGGCCTGACTCAAGTAGGTCCCCTAAGAGTTGAAGTCCAAAATTAGAATGAAATGAAATGTTAATCTATCTAACAGTTAACAAAAGGAGGTTTCTTTGGTCATAGTAGGGGAAGGACATTAAGAGCAGGAAAAGGATATTCATCTGGAATAAGGCATTGATTCAGCTGAGTAAGGCTTCCTTTGTTTCTGAGTCGTGTCTGACTGTTCAAGACCCCATTCGGGGATTTCTTGACAAAGATATTGCAGTGGCTTGCCATTTCCTTCTCCAGCTCATTTTACAGATGAGGCACTAAGGTTAAGCAACTTGCCCAGAATCACACAGCTAATAAGTGTCTGAGGTCAGACTTGAACTCAGGTCCAGCACTCTATTCACTGCACCACCTAGCTGTCCCTACCTCCTCCTGATGTTGTTTATACTGCTGTTCTGTGGTCATCAGATGGAAGGAGGTGCTCTAGCCCATCCTGTCATGGCTGCTTTGTCCCCAGGTGACCACAAAATTATTTTAATGTCCCAACCTGTGGTCATACAAGCCAATCAAATCTTGAGGATAGCTTAAATATATATGAAGGGAAAACTAGCCTAGCTTGCATGGGGATCAGTGCTTAGGATATTGCTTTTTCCCAAGGAGTCTTTTGTTCCATAGCACCCATCCTATAATTTAGCAACATGCACCTATCCTAAGTGGCCACAATTTTGACCCTAGATATTTAAATGAGTTCTTTTAGGGATCTGAGACTTTATAATGTTAATATCCACTTCTCTGCTTCCCATATCTTTCCTTTCCTCAGTTGCTGAGACAGCATGGATAGAGAGCGAAGTATCACAGATAATGAGATAGTCTCATTTCATCTCTAGGGAGAAGGCAGGGCAAAGGGGAGCAACCCTACAAATGCTCCCTCTGTGTGTCCATGGTGATGTAGAAAGGGAACCTAGTTGTGCGTCCAGGAAACATAGTGATTGTTGCCTTGAATTTAACCTTTCTGGGCCTCAGTTTCTTCAACTGTCAGAAGGAGAGGCTTGGATTCAATGGTTTGGAAGGCATCTTCCATGACCCCAGGTAACGTTAGGGTAATGGGGATAAGAAGATGGGAAAAGTCCAACCTACAGTTATAACTGGAAGGGAAACAATGCACACTGGTTCTGGGTGACCTTGGTTCAGATCCTACCACTGACTCTTATGATTTGTGGGACCTTCAGTCAAGTCACTTTACTTCCATGTACCTCAGTTTCCATATTTGCAAATGCAATGATCAAGGCCTCTGGATTTGAAGAGGGTTACAAACTACAATTTCCAACTTCACTTCTTTTAGAGGCCAGTCTTACTCACTTCCTGTAATGTCCTGTCATTTTCAGGGCCTATTTCATTCTCTAGTAGGATCCTCCACCTTCTCCAAAAATCCCCTCATGCTTTCAAAGGTACTCTTTCTCCACCCTTTTTTGATGTATTCCTTTGCTTCCTTGAGTGAGATCTGAAAAGACTCTGTAAATGCTCAATGTTAATGAATATCTGTGAGCTACACAGACCCGGTTCTGAGGGTGGCAGGTGAGGGGGTTGTGGGAATGTCAACAGCCAGATCAGCCATTTGGTTCCTCTTCTCAGGGAACCTCCTCTTTTTCCCAGGAAGATATCAAGAAGACATTTTTATCACAGCTGCCCCGGTGCATTTCCCTGCCACTGGAACAATGACTAAGTTCTGAAAACCCATCAAAACAGTGGAGAGTTAGTCAAGAGGCCCAAACTTCCACCCCTGAAGGGACTGAGCAGGTGAGTCATAAGTGTGGTTTTAGTGCTATTTCCAAACATCCAATAATCTAGTCTTTATAGCATTTTTTCTAGCTCACTTTTTCCACCCTGATTCCTCTATTTCATCCACCTCCCACTACTTTCCCAACTAGGAAAAAATATCATAGTCCTCTAACAATCATTTCTGCCCTTCTTCCACTCAGTTTCACGGGTTCTAAAAAGTGTGTTGGCTCATGCCTATTTTTCCATTGCCAAATCTTGGCAAAAGGTGTGCTGAAAAATATTTTTCCCCAGCCAAGAGAAAATGGAGGTGAAAAAATGTTGAGGGTGAGGAGGGAAAAAAAGAGAAGAGAAATTAAAACAATAAAATTACAAGTTCAAATTATTTTCTGAGAGCAATATTTTAGCCCCCCCCACCCTAGAGATGGCTGCCATTAGACCCAAATAAGTATGTGTGTGTATATGTGTGTATGTATGTATGCATACATGTATGTATATGTACATATGTGTATATAAAATCATTCTATACATATTTCTATTTATCAGTTCTTTCTCTGAATGCAGATAGCATTCTTTCTTCATATGTCTGTAATAGTTAATTTCGGTACTTATGATAGTCAAAATGACTTATTTGCTCAAAGTCCTTATTAACAATATTGCTGTTACTGTATACAATGTTCTCTTAGTTCTGCTCATTTCCCTCTTCATTATTTCATGCGACTCTATTCATGTTTATTCTGAAATCAACGAGCTCATCATTTCTTAGAGCACAGTAGTAGTCCACCACAATTATATACCACAATTTCTTCAGCCACTCCCCAACTGATACGCATCCCTGCAATTTCACCACTTCTTGTATTCTACATCATGCAGCTAGTCCCATGGTAGTCATTCAAGTTCAACCACGGCAAGAAAGATTGTTTCAATAAAAGCAAAAATGCTCATTGGGCTATTCAAACAGCCTCTTAATTGATTCTCCTACTTCCATTCTCTCACCTGACCAATCCAAAGGGTATCAAATTCACAGCCCACGTTGCGGCTTGAAATGCTTCCCCATTGGGCAGAACCAGATTAGAATGTAATTAAGAAATATTTAACATAGTAAATAAAAATATAATGGAAGATAAAAAAATATAGCAGAACAGCAGTCAATATGGTACTGGCAGTGATCTTTATGTACTGTTTTGTAGTCCCTGTCTTAGTTTGATACCACTGTGCTATACAACTATCAAATCAATGGTCTTAAAGCATTGTACTGACCATGTCATGTCACTCTCCTCTTGAAGATGTCCCATGGGCTCCCCATTGCCTTTAGGATGAAATAAAACTTTTCTACTTGGCATTAAAAGTCATTCTCAGCCTATCTCTCCAGGCTGATTTCACATTTGCCCCCTCAAGTCCTCAATTTTCCTATATTATCCAACATACTAGAACATGATACCCTCATACACAACATTCCCACATCTGTACTTCTTCAAAGACCACCATACCCTGACCCCCATTCAGGGGAAGAATTCCTTTGTCACCTTCTCATAGAAACTTCAAGTCCTCCTGACTTCAGGGCCAGTGCTGTATCCACTGTGCCACCTAGCTGCCCCTCAATAAGTAGTTTTTGAAGGGTTAATGAGGCAGCTAGGTGGCACAGTGGTCCTGGATTTGAAGAGAGATCTGAGTTGAATGTTTGGATTCAGCCTCAGACATGTACTAGTTGTGAAACCATGGGCAAGTAACTTAACCTCTGTATGCCTCAGTTTCCTGAACTGTAAAATTAGGATAATAATAATACCCACCTCACATGGTTGTTGTAAAGACCAGATGAGATATTTTTAAAGCACTTGGCACAGTGCCTCAAACATAGTAGTAGGTGTTTAATAAATGCTTTTTCCTTAAATGAATGTTTCTCCTCTTAGCTTGATTCTGATGACATTGAATCATAGTGTCAAAAACATTTAGAGTTGGACTGCCCAAACATCCTATTGGATACCTCATGACATGATAGGTAAAGAAAAGCAACTGGCTCCTTACTGTAACTAGAAGAACAGAGAGGGATGTACAGGCAAAGGACAAAGAGTTGAGGGGAAAGGCAAGGACATGGGTGAAGGGAAAGGCAGAACCACTGAGCAGCAGGGAGAGAAAGGGAATGAAGAAATCAGTTATTGGGTGGAGAAGAAACAGACCTAAAATGGTAACAAATTTAGACTG
Organism: Phascolarctos cinereus; assembly: GCF_003287225.1. NCBI lineage: Eukaryota > Metazoa > Chordata > Mammalia > Diprotodontia > Phascolarctidae > Phascolarctos > Phascolarctos cinereus. The sequence continues at coordinate 32,354,772 of NW_027556402.1, forward strand.
ATCTAGTTGGCACTTTAATGGATTGATGATTTTATGAAGATGGGTGCTCCTTTCAACAGCAGGAGGTCATGATCCATCCATGCCTTCTCATCTTGTATGGCTCTTACCACACATTCCTAACACAGGACTTATGTTCCTTTGTGATGAAGAATCTTCCTACAAATCTCCTTCCATTATATGAAGATAATACAGATGACCTGACTGACCCATCTCTTTTTCTGGTCTTAACATTCCTCTGATAAAGTCTTTCACACAGCCTAGCATGGTGATGCACACCTGTAATACTTTTAACTGGGGAGGCTGAGAATGATAGACATCTTAAGCTTAGGAGATCTGAGCTGTGGTGGGCCAGGCCAATGGGATGTCTGCACTGAGTCCAGTACCAATATGGTGAGTCCTGAGTAATGGGGCAGGGGGAACCTAGGTCACCTCAGGAAGGCTGAATTATCTCAGATCAGAAACAGGGCAGATCAAAGCTACTATGCTGATCAGAGTGGGATCAGGTCTGTGAGTAGCCCCTCCTTAACTTCTAGCCTGGGGAGGATAGGAAGACCTAGTCTTTATAAAAAACAACAACAAAAAACTTTTTCACAGTGCAATGATATATATGTATATACATACACACACACCCATACACACATATACAAAAACATATATAAATAATGCATATATATGTATTTATTATATATTACATACACATATTTTAATATATAGAGTACATATACATGTATTTATTATATATAAAACACAAATATGTGTATTTACTACATGAAACACACATACATATGTATTATATATAATACAATATGTATTTATTATATAATACACACAAATGTGCATTTATTACATGTAACACGTGTTTATTATATCATACACATATACATGTGTTTATATATACATATATAGATACACATATGTATGTATAAATATATTCAAATGTATACACAAAAGGAATATACATATAATATATAATACCTATATACATAAATAATTCATATATAGAATATTCATCTATATTTATATATATATATACTTAAATCTCCTCTGTGTGTGTATGTGCTTTGTGTATGTATGTATGTATACATACACACAAAGAAGACACAATATATACAGGATTTGAATGCTGAATCAGAAAGACACATGAATATAAATCTGTCAAATTGGATTTTATATTCATTAGTATGGCCTTTATAACCATTTTTTTTTTTAGCAAAGCCATTTTTTGAGACAGGTAGGTATTCTAATTCCCTTTTTATTGATGAGCAACTTATAGCACAGGAAAAAAAAAACATGTGACTTGATCCAAATGATGAAAGGAATAAAAAAACACCGTTAACTCATTTTTTGAATATCCAGATCATTATGTGACCTATGGAATCCCACTGCCTAAGAGCATCTCTCCTGAGAGAGAAGCACAGACCTGGATCGTAAACATTATCTTATTCTGCACTATCTGGACAATTTGAGACTTACAAAATGAATTGTATTATCTGTTGATTTTCCACCAGCCTCTGTGTTTATAAAAACATATGTGCTATTGTCAAAATTTAAAAGTCTGAAAAGCATGGAATATATCATAAAAATGGTGTCTGGGCTTCATTATTACTCAGTCAGGGTTTATCACTCTCTCACATGTGTTCCCTCCCCTCAAATGTATCTTAGAAATCCTAAGTAGAAACTATATGGTTCTAGTTTCCAATCATTTAGTATAAAAAGAGTCACGTTCTGTTTTTCAACAGTAATTGTTAGCTTTTGTTTTTATAATACCTGGGGATGTTCTACAACATCTTGCTTTGGTTAAAAAAAAAAAAACAACAACACAGATATCAATGTTTGTTTTCAATAAACATGTCACTCTTATACTGAATGATCAGACAATGAAGCAAAGAGTATTCACAGAAACTAGAACTAGACAATACATACTTAGGACTTCTAAGATTCATTTTGATTTATATGTGTAGGTATATATGTACATATACTTATGTGTATATGTATAGAATTATGTCTGAATGTATACATACTGAACACATCTATCTACTGTATATCTATCTCTCTATCTAATCTCCTCTCTCCTATCTAAAGAGCCAACCTCTATAACAAAGAATAAGAAAGAAAAATATTTTAAAAGTCTTTAAGCAAAAACACCCAAGATGTCATGAGTCTTAGAGATTCATATTCAATGTTCTTTGCCTCTAGGCCCCCACCTATGTTGAGAAGGGAGGGAGGTACATTTTCTTAATTCTTCTGGGGAAACAGAACTTGCTCATTTTAATCACATGGAGTTAAGTTGTCATTGTTTTTCCATCTTGTAGTCACTCCGTATATGGTTTCCTTGCTTCCGGTTACTTTGCCATACATCAGTTCATATAAGTTGCCTTGCCATCTTTCTCTGAATCCTTCTTATTCATGATTTCATGAGGTATAAGAATGTTCCATTACACAAACCACAATTTGTTTAGCTAATTCCCCATGGATAGGCAATGACTACTTCCCCCAAGGCTGTAAAGTCCCACATTCTGCAAGAATCCCTTCTCAGACTTTCTCAATCTTAGTGCCTCCCCTCTGAGATTACCCCCATTTCGTCCCCTGTGTATCTTCTTTGTACATAGTGATTTGTATGTTTTGCATGTTTTCTCTGTCATTAGATTATGAACTCCTTGAAGGCAGGGATTGTCTTTGCTTCTTTTTTTTTTAATCCCTACTGCCTAGAATGGTGCCTAGCACATACCAGGGACTTAATAAATGTAAATTAATTTATTGCTTTGCTATTACAAAAAGTGCTGCATATGGGCCTTTCGTCTTGTCTTTGATCTCCTTGGGATGTCAGACCTAAGAGAATTGTCACGTATTTTCAAAGTCTTAGCATTAATGTAATGAAAGTCAGATTCAGCAAGGGAATTTCAGAATTTCGCCAATGTGTTGAATAAAACTAAACTAGTCACTTACTCCATATAGCTCAAGCCAAAAGAAAAGAACAAATAGGTTAAAAAGCAGCCCTCTTTACCATGGTAGGAGATACAAATGTCATCCCATCTGAGAAGTTGTTTTATTTTAGCTAGCAAATAGTCAAAAATGAGAATATTCAATGAGCAGGGTTGGTTTGGTTGAGCTTAGGGATTTTATTACACAACATACAAAGTATTCTATTATAACCCAAGTCCCAAAGTCCATTGGTGTGGGATTCACACTTTATTGGTGAAGACCAGTGTCTGAGAGACCTGGTTGAGGGGTAGGGCAGAGTTGGTGAGAGTGAGGAGAAAGGGGAGGTTTGGTTTCTTCAAGGGCTTGAGTTTCTTGAATATTTTTGGGCCGTACAGTCACTTAAGGTGCTTCTGGTTTCCTTCTCGGAGACAAAAGATGGATGATGCCAAGTCCTTAAGGTTGGATAAGGAGGTTACTGAAGGGAGAATAAGACTCTGGGAAGGAGCCAACATAGGAGGAGCTAGCAGTCTCCCTCCTGTCCCTATCCCCAGCTTACTACACTAGAGACTTGGAGTATTTACCCTTGGGTGAAATCTAGGACTGCCAATTAATCTGAGTTACCTCACTCCAAATGGAGAACTCCTCCAGTCTGAATTGCCAGGTGTATATTCTCCTCTGTAGACTTTTTATGTATCCTTTTTGGCTTTGCTGTCAGCTTGGATAAATGGAGGTTTTGCTGGGTGTTCTGTGTGTATTCATTGTGGAACTGGTATTTGGTGGGCAGTCAAGCCTTGAATATTAAAGCGTGGGGTCCTCCTTTCACCATTAATAAACAATGATCAGAAGTTGAGCTTGAACCTCCATCCCTGTTCACTTCAGAGTTGGAGAAATCAGTTTGGTCTCCTGGCTCTGCCACTTATTACCCTCATGACCTTGGGCAAGTCACCCAAATACACTGGGTCCCTCCTTCCTTACACGTAAGATGGATCTGGACTAAATGACTTCTAAGTTTCCTTCCAATTTCATATCTATGGTCCTCTGCTTCTCTAGACTTTGCTACCAGTTGATCTTCCAGACCCTCTTTGACTCAAAGTGCTCTCCCACAAAAAGAAATGCTAGACCTAAAATAAAACAATTGAATCTTAATCTTAGAAAGAGAAGGAAAGGTTTACCACATCTACAATCCTGTGACATCCTGTCTGACTTAAACATGAGCAACTACCATAATTAAGGTTCACAATGACACAATTCCCCAAAATGTTAGAAGTTAAGTTGCTTGTAACTTTCCTTTAAAGCAAAAACTTTCCATTTGCATTTTAATCCTGTGCTTAAAATTCAGGGCTGTTTTTTTTTTCCTTCATTAGATTTTTTTCTCTCTTTTTTTTTTCATCTTTCCCTTTTAAGTGAAAAAACAAACCTTTTGTCCTTTAAGGAGACTCTTTACTTGAAAGAGTTGTTCCCTTCCCTCTGACCTGGAAACATTCAACTAACAAGAATTTATTGAGTGCCTATTTATGTTTACTAAGGCATTAAGATTAAGAAGAACCAGAAAAAGAAAATTTGAAGGAAGCCAGGAAGGCAGGAAGCAGAGTTGAGGATGGAGAATCTTACAGGTACGGGTGACACCCAATCCAAATACTCAGAGTCAAAAGAAGGCATATTAGGTGCAAGGAATGGCAAGGAGGCCCATGTTATGTGTCTATTATGAGACAAACCCTGTGCTCTCTGGATCTTCCTCTGCTGTTAATAAATGCTCCATCCTACTAGGATAACAAGATCATAGAGTTATAGATGGAAGGGACCTTAGAAGTCTTCAAATACATCCCTTTAATTCTCTAAATCCAGAAACTGAAGCCTAGAGAGGCCATCATCATCTAAGAGAGTAGAGGTAGAATTTGAACTCTGGTTCTAATCTATTGTTCTTTCCATTGTAAAAAACAAAGTACCCCTCTCAATAGATCTCTCCCCTTTCCATTCCTTCCATTTTGTATTGCTTTCTGAAATCTAGTTTTTTTTTTCCCCAAAGGCATCACGTTATCTCTTAATATTCTCTTCAAGGCTTCCAATTCTATCTCTCACATCCTGACCCCCAAAACTGAAAGAATGAATTGTTGTACTTCTTGCTACCAGAACCCATTATCTGACTTCTCTCTGCCTCCACCACTCATAAACTACCTCTCCTTTAAAGTTCACCCCATCCTGTCTCTTTCCATTCTGCTGTTACTTTCCTCCTATCCAATAAATTCGGTGCCTGACTCATAATCTTATTGTCCATCTCAACCCTTGGCCATTTGAACACTCTGGTGTTCCATGCCTTCAGGTTCCTTAACATCCTCAAATCCCAAGGGTTTTGTCAAGAGTTAACCACAATTGTGTACAAGAGTGGTCATCAAACAATGCATCCTTTCTCCACCTGTATTGTCCCTGGTCCTCCATCATCTCTCATTCTACTGAATTTGCCCCCAGATGATATTATTCCTCTTTAAAGCTATGCTTAAGAATATTGTACTTTCTATCCAAAGGTGTGTTTAAACCACTTCTGAAGAGCTGCTTGTTATATTTTCAGTGGGAGCATTGTTTAGACTTAAGAAAGTGATGGACAAAATGTTAATAAGGTAAATTAAACTGAAAAATGTACCTCCATTTCCCAGAGGCAGTTGTTAAACATTTACCAGCATCATTCTTCCTCTCAGGCTACCTCTTCATCTCCACCAGCCCTGTGAGGTGTTAGTAAGTAGTGCTGGTTTGTCTCTTTCAGGAAATACCAAAGTTTGAAAGCCTTTTGGTGGATGCCAAAAAAGGCACATGGAGTGAATATTTGGAAGATGAAACATATGTGGAAAAAATGTCTACTGTTTCCTCTTTAAGAGATTGATCCTAATTTGAAAGCTCACACTTCCCTGAATACAACTGTCTTGCTTTCCACCACTCTTTTTCATTCCTGGGGATAAAATGTCCAAATAGTCATCATAGTATATTAAAGATTCAAAATCTAAAATTTAAAAGTATAAACATCTCATAAATATCTGTTCCATAAAAGTGCTTTTTGAAATTTATGTGTAATTTCTAATTTTGAAACTTTGGACTAAAACTTGTTCCACAAAATGTGGGTCAAAATGAACAAATTATTTTTAATGAAAATATTAACATTTGCAATTCACTTTTTAAATTTTTTTATTTTATTTTTAATACATGGAACAAAACAAGCATTTCCATAACATAGTATAATTTTAAAAATGCACATGAAACTGTAAAATTAGGTACAGCTTGCTATTCTTTTTAAATATGTAATAAAGTTATCATCTAAATGCATTTTTTTAATTTTTTTCTCTCCCTGCCCTGGAGGCTTTTGAAATTTAATCTTGTGTCTTTAATCTTGTTTTGGTGATTATTTTTCGGTTTGATTCCATTCTCTGTAGTACTCTCTTTATGATCCAAGCAGATCAGTGAATTCCCCACCCACCACCCACCCCAGAAGTATGCTAGTAAATGATTAACAACTGTCTTGGGGGGGGGGATATACCCACAACACACTTTTAATTTTAATATGCATTATTAACTTTTTCTCCATTTTCTTAAGTCCAGGAATCAACAAAATAATAAATCAAGTCCTGATTTATAGAATTTGCCAATTTCTAGAGTATAAATGTCCCTACTGAAAATTTAACAATCTACTTGCTGAACCTGTTGGAGCTGTCATCAGCAGACCACTCTCCCCACCCCATGTCTAAAGAATCCTCATTCCTTTTTCTCTGTCTCCTGGAATGTTTAGCACCACCACCCTCCAATCCCTTCCTCAAATTCCCTTAAAGAGTATTTTCTTGATTTTTCTCACACGTACCCCAACCCCCCCCCACCCAGAACTTAGGACACTTCTTAACATGTACTAGGTATCAAATAAATGTTTGTTTACTTTTTCATTGATAGCGTAATTAAAAAGAAAATGTTGAAAAACTAAGAAACATACCACTTAAATCTTTTAATTTTTACCTTCTTCAATTGTTTTTAATTTTATCTCCTTTTACTTAGTAAAAGGACAAAACCTGCCTCAAGAAATCACGTGTGTTCAGTGGCTTACTGTGCTTAGTAAGATCACTCTCATGACTGAATCTGACATTCAGAACAGAAACGCAAAGCCAAGTCTGCAAAAGGCTTGGGGTAGCATCTTCCCACACTCCCCATTATTTTTGTCTAGACCCCAAAGGCTGAGCTCGTTCCAATCAAGCACAATGAAGATGAGATTTGGGTCTGGATACATAATGGTGGAGCTTATTCAGTTGGGGGGTTTTTTTGGAAAATTGAGACCTGACCCAAGCACACACTTCTGTTTTGTTTCCTCTGAGACGGCCAAGAGTGGGATCATTATGATCACAGCAGATACCAAGAGAAGCCAAAACTGACGCATTGTTTCCCATCTCATTAGGTCAGGACAGGATGCGCAGCTCATAAACACATTTGAGGAGTCTTTCTGGGGCACAGAACCCCTGGCAGAGGGGTTAGAGTTTCCCTCTAAAGGAAGGTTAATGCCTGCTCAGGGAGCCTGAGTGGAACCCTGAAAGCTGGATCAAAGTGACTGATGGCATTCTTTGCTTAGATCTGTCTTCTTTTCCTGGCTCCTGCAAGCCTGTCAGTGCTTATTTCACTCAGAGACCCAAACTTTGTAAATTACACAGAAAATGATCATTCATTTAGAGGTTGTGGTCAAGTACAAAAGAAAACAATTAAAAATCAGAATATTGAAATGAGATTGTCTAGGACAGCTCTCTAAGTTCTCATTCAGAACCCATTTACTGTTGTTTTAGGTACCGCTCAAACTAGATTATTGGGGGGGGCATCTTTGAGGTGCTGTTACTCTCTGTCCTCTTCAGCTACCATCCTCTATTAGTTCAGGTTCTCTCTGTGCTATTTAAAGTAACCACAGATCTCTCTGTACTCTTAGATATTGGTAAGGGAAGCCATGGAGTTCCCCATCTTTATAGGGACAATGATGAAAGCTCTTCCTTTGGAGTTTTTGGTCTAATATTAGCTATGGTAAGAGCAAATATTTCTACAGAGCTTTAAGGTTTGCAAAGCACTCTACACGTATTATTTCTTTTGATCCTTACAACAACCCTGTGAGGCAGCTGCTAGTTAATCCCATTTTATAAAGAAAAATTTCTGAGAGTTTGACTTTTTTCCAGGCGACACTGAGTTCATCTTAGAGTCAGAATTTGAACTCAAATCTTCCTGATTTGAGGTCCAACATTCTACCATTACACCCCACTCTCCATCAGAGATGGTTTCCATCCATGCATGTATGTATGCATGTATGTACAAACATATGTGCATGTATGTGTATATGCATGTATATGTGTGTATATGTCCAAATTCACACAGAATAACCCACTGAAAGGGGAGTCTCTGTAATTTTTCTCCATTATCAAGTATTTTTTCCTCTCCTTCCCATTTCCTTTTTCCCTCTCTCCAAGGAAAAGAAAAAATAAAAACAAAACCCTGGTAACCAATATGTATAGCCAAGGCAAACTAATTCCCATATTAGCCACATCATGTACTTTTTCAGTGCATGGAAACTAAGCTTACAAGAAGCATTTAGTGAGCACTTACTAGGTGTCAGGCACTCTGAACTGCTAGGGATGCAAACGAAAGGGGAAGGGAGAGCGATTCTCCTCCAGAAGCGTGCTGTCTAATGGGATAACCAACATGGAAATAACTGGGTAAATACATGTGCAGATATTTACACAGATATGTAATATAAATAGTACCAATCTTTTATAAAAGGGAATGCAAGACATTTTGATGTTAAGGGGGCAGGTCTGAGTTGAAAAAACTAATGAGAACTACTGATCAGTGCTAATGAAGGCACAACCTTTTCGTAAGGTGTATCATATATACAATGTGAGATAGAAACAACCTCACTTTCACAAATGGAAACTGTTTCTTTTAGTCCAACTGTTAGACTTGACCTAAAGGATTGGATTGGACTGGATGATCCCATTTAGTTTTTGCTTTTCATCAGACTCCAGCTGTATGCCTTCTACATGGTAGATACTTAAAAAAAATGTACTGTGAGTTTAATTAAATTGTTAAATAGAAAGGCCTTCTCTGAGATATACATGCATGTATATGTATACTTGTATATATGTGTATATATCTTTGTGTGTATGTATATATACACATACACATATGTATGTGTGTATTATAGAATATGTGTATATGTTACATCTGCTATATATTATGTTATAATCGTATTTGTATATTATATCTATGTATATAATTATATGTGTATGTAATAATCCTATATTGTGTATGTGTGTGTGTGTGTGCATGTGTGTGTTTGTGACACCCTATATTGACATACACATGTTACTGAAAACATAAATATGAGAGAACTCATCTAGTAAATTAATTTCAGAGTAGCCCTAGAAGTTGTGTTGTGATATACCCCAAAAGTGGCTTTCTTTCCAAAGAACATTTTGGACATTTTCAGAAGGTTACTTCAGAAACATGTCTCCTAGTGGCATCTCATTTATCAGTCTCTCTGTCCTGGAGAATAAGGAAGAAGACTCTCTGCTGATGAAAGGGGTACCAGGGAGGAGCAGGGGGCAAGGATGGTGTAAATATTGGAAAACAGGGGCACATTGAGGAAGAACACAGCACCTGATCAGGAACTCTTCAGCTTCCATGGATTCTGAGAGCCCTTGGCTTCTCTTCCTGCTCTTTCCCCACTATTCTAGCAGAAACAGAATAGTAGTAATATATGATGATAACATCTATCACCCATGGTGGTTGTGAGGACAAAATAAAATAAGATGATATTGGTAAATCACTTTGCAAGCCATAGAGCACTACATAAATCTTAGTTATTATTAGTTTTTATTAAGTAATGAATGATAAAATGCAGTGATGGACTCAACAATATATACACAACTTTAAGACAAAAAATAAGTATTTAATAAGGATTGTCAAATTCCCAGACTTCTGAAGAATGTTTTGGTTCAATTCAAATGTGTAAATATAGTATACACAATTCCTACAAATTCAAAATATAATTCCTTTTTTATTATTAAATTTTATTTTTAATTTATGGACTACAATAAGCATTCCTATAACATAGTGCAATAAAAAGATGATTGCACACAAAACTGCAAATCTACTGTGCACAACTTAGCTAGTCCTTTCAAATATACAACAAAATTATCCTGTAAATTTTCCATTTTTTTCTTTCCTACTTCCCCCATGCCCTAGAGGTGGCTACCATTAGACACAAATAGGCATGTATGTGTGTGTGTGTATACACACACATGTACATATATATATACATATGTATATATACACACATATACATGTATGTATATGTGTGTTATGTATGTAAAATTATTGTATACATACTTCTGTTTATCAATTCTTTCTCTGGATGCAGAAAGCATCTTCCTCCATATGTCCTTTATAGTTAGTTTGGGTATTGTCATTCTTAAAACAATATTGCTGTTACTGTATACAATGCTTTCTTGGTTCTGGTCATTTCACTCTTCATTACTTCATGCAAGTCTCTCCATGTTTTTCTACAATCATTGTGCTCATCATCTCTTATAGCATGGTAGTATTCCATCACAATCATTTACCACCACCTGTTCAGCTGTCCCTTAATTGATGGGGATCCCTGCAATTTCCAGTTCTTTGCCAGCACAAACAGAGCTGCTACAAACATTTTAGACCATATAGGTTCTTTTCCTTTCCCCCTAATTAGCTTTGGAAATAAAGCAATTAGAGGTATTATTGAATCAAAGAGTATAGACAGTTTAATAACTCTTTAGTTGTAATTCCAGATTGCTGTCCAAAATAGCTGGATCAGTTCACAATTTCACCAACAATGAATGTGTCCCACTTTTTCCATATCCCCTCCAACATTTGTCACTTTCCCCTTCTATCATTTTAACCAATCTAGAAGGTGTAAAATGATATCTCAAGGTTGCTTTATTTTGCATTTCTCTAATCAATAACGATTTAGAGCATTTTTCATGTGATTATAAATTGTTTTGATTTCTTCATGGAAAACTGCCTTTTCATGTCCTTTGACCATTTATTAAGTGGGCAATAACTCATACTCTTATAGATTTGACAATGTTCTTTATATATTTTAGATGAGACCTTTATCTGAAAAACTGTCTATAAAATATTTTCCCCAATTTTCTGCTTTCCTTCTGATCTTGGTTACATTTGTTTTATTTGCACAAAACTTTTTTTTAAATTTAATGTAATCAAAATTATCCATTTTACACCTCACTTTACTCTCTATCTCTTGTTTATTCATAAATTGTTCACTTATTCATAAGTATATTAATATATATATGTATAAATTCTCTATTTATATCTATGCCATGTGTCCATTTTTATCTTATCTTGGTAGATTGTGTAATATATTGGTCTATGCCCAGTTTCTACCATACTGTTTCCCAGTTTTCCCAATAATTTTTGCCAAATAGTGAATTTTTCTTCCCAAATCTGAAATCTTAACACTAATCAAATGTAAGGTTATTATGTTTATTTGCTACTGTAAATTATTATTTCCTAACCAGTACCAGATAGTTTTGATAATTGCTGCCTTATAATATAGTTTAAGATCTGGTACTGCTAAACCTCCTTCCTTTACATTTTTTTCATTATTTCCTTTGATATTCTAGACTTTTTGTTTTTCCACATGAATTTTGTTACTTTTTTCTAATTCAGTAAAAAAAAAAGTTGGTAATTTAATTATGATGGCATTGAATATATAAATTATTTTGGGCAAGATTGTCACTTTTTTTTTATATTGGCTCTACCTACCCATGAACAATTACTATTTCTCCAAATATTATATCAGATTTTATCTGTACAAAATTTGTTTTAATAATTTTGTTTATGTGTTCTTGGGTTTGTTTTGACAGGGTACTCCCAGGCATTTAACACTCTCTACAATTATTTTAAATGGGGTATTTTTTACTATCTCTTCTTGCAAGGTTTTGTTTAGACATATCACAATGCTGATTATGTGGATTTGATTTATACCCTGCTACTTTGCTAAAATTATTGTTTCAACCAATTTTTAGTTGAGTCTCTTGAATTTTCCAAATATATTATCATATTGTCTGCAAAAAGAGACGGTTTTGTTACCTCATTCCCTAATCTGATTCCTTCTATTTCTTTTTCTTCTCCTAATGTTATTGCTAGGATTTCCAATACAATATTGAATAATTTTCTTGACAGTGGGCATCCTTATTTCACACCTGATCTTACTTTTAGTTTATCTCCATAACAAATAATGCTTGCTGTTGGTTTTAAATGAATGCTTTTTATCAATTTAATGAAAAATCTATTTATGCCAATACTTTCAATTGTTTTTTATAACAATGAGTGCTGAACTTTATCAAAAGGGTTTTTTTCTACATCTATTAATATAATCATATGATTCTAAAAATTTTATTATTGATATAATCAACTTTGTTAATAGTTTTCCTTATGGAAAAGCATCCCTGCATTTCTGGTATAAATTCCACTTGATCATAATGTATAATCTACGTAATATACTATTGTAATATTTTAGCCAGTATTTTATTTAGGTTTTTTGTATCCATATACATTAATGAAATTAGTCTATAATTTTCTTTTTCTGTTTTTACTCTTCCTGGTTTGGGTATCACTACCATATTTGTTTCATAAAAGGAATTTGGTAGAATCTCTTCTTTGCCTATTATTCAAAATAATGTATTTAATATTAAAATTAGTTGATATTTAAATGTTTGATAGAATCATTTGTAATAGGATGCATCAACAGATGTGGTATTGTAGTAGAGAGTTATATAATCAACTAATAATTCTGATTTTACAGATAAGAAAAATGAGACTGTATGTGTGTGTATATACATATATAGTAATATATATTTGTGTGTATATATACATATATAGTAATATATATATATATATGTGTGTATACATATATATGTATACACACATATACATATATACGTGTGTGTGTGTGTGTGTGTGTGTGTGTGTGTGTGTGTGCATAAAATCAAGTATCTCATTTTGGGGAGAAATGTCTCAATTCTTTTTCTATACTTATACTAGTTCTCTTCATTGGTGGGGAAGAGTCCCTTACCTCTCCTCTAAATCATTACCATCAGCTCTTTACTTTGCACCCCACCCCTACTTCTCCCTGTATTTGCCTGGATTTCTTCTCACAATTGACCTCCAAACACACATACACAGAGAAAGGAAAAATCAAGGTCAATACCCAGGTACATAAAGCAACCTCCAAGAAAATGATTATATTCAGTCAACTACAAGCATTGTTGAGTTCTGTGGAAAGGTGAGAAGTGATATTAAGTTGAAAAAGTCAACCAACTCACCATAGGAATCTTAGTTCTTCAGTTAAATGCACTTATACACTTATAAACATTTTAATTCCCTTGGACTGGCAGGCAGCTCTGTCTTGAAGAATCAATGGCTGTGACTGGTCAGGTATTTGCTAAATGGAAGATTGTATAAGCTCTTAGCCTGTGACTGTCCTTTTAATCTCAGTTCTTTGTATATGTCTCTTCCCATTGCAAGCATTTGGAATTTCAAGAAAAACACCATGGGAATCTTATTAAGAAATAATTGATTATCAACATTGGAGATTACCGAGAAACTTAAGAATGAATTAAAATACTTATGTTCTTCAACCTGGAAATATCAATATTTATAAGGTTATTATAGGATCACAGTGTCTTAGAGGTCAGTTGGCTTGGATGATGCATTTTTCCCAGAGGAACTTGCTTCTAGGAGTCATGATGAACTATGTAAGGGATTGGGAAGACTGTGGAAGGGAAAGGAAAATAAGATTTTTTTAAGCACCTACTCTATGCCATGTAGTTTGCTAAGCACTTTATGAATATTATCTCACTTGATCCTCACAACAATCTCGGGAGGTGGGTGCCATTATTATTGCTGTTTTATAGTTGGTAGAACTGAGGCAGACAGAGAATTAGAGATACAGCTAGAAAGTGTCTGATGTGTCGGAGACTGGATTTGAACTCAGGTCTTCCTGACTTCAGGCCTGAAGCTCTATCCCTTGTGCTGCTTAGCTGCCTCAATTTGGTCTAAATCATGCATAGACAGCAAGTGGCAATTGGCTCATGGAGATGGCATTAGGGAAGACAACCCCACAAACCCCTCAGAGTACTTTAGACCTTCCCTTTTTAAAACTTGAAATAACATTTGCCCTTCCTCAGTCTTATTCTCCAAATTTTTTAAATGATCCCTGACAGGTCAGCAATGCTTATCTAAAATTCTTTTCATTATCCTAGGATGGAGCTTGTCTGAGCCTCCTATATTGATCTTATTTAGGGCAGCTGGCTGCCATATTACTATTTATCTTTAGATAAGTGTTTTTTTGTAAAGAAATTGATGCAGAAGCATCCCAGTCCCAAACTCAGGTGATCTTCCTTTTTTTATTTTGAATTCCAAGATTCTAATTAATAGACAATAGCAAACTTATGCAATGTGGGCTTTATATTAGCTCCATAACTTATTGTCAAGGGATTATTCAGGGAAATGGAAGGTTGTAGTGCATTCTTCACTATGTTTGTGTCTAACATGATGCAATCAAGCATTAAGACAAAATTCCACTTTCAGGTCCTAGCAGAGAGTCAGTTGAATGGGTCAATCTGATCCATAATGAGATTTCTTATGAATTTCTTAAATCATGGTGTTTTATTCCATTAAGTAGAGTCCTCACTTATTTGGGGGGTTAGGGACTGAGGGTCAGACCCATGAGTCTACTTGTGTAAGGAATTTCCTTTGAGGAAATTCCCTCCACCAATAAAGATTAACACCTCTCTGCTAATTAAAGCTGGCTCCCAATTGGTGTGAATAATGAATCCCATGAAATAGTTACTAATATTCAAATTCACAGGGGAAGCTAATTGGCATAGTGTATAGAATGTTGGCTCTTGAGTCAGGAAGACCCATCCTGGTGAGTTCAAATCCAGCCTCAGACACTTACTAGCTGTGTGATCCTGAGCAAGTCACTTAACTCTTCTTCCGTGTGCTCCTCATCACTAAAATGAGCTACAGAAGGAAATGGCAAATCACTCCAGTATCTTTGTCAAGAAGACCTCAAATGGTGTCACAGTCAGACATGACTGAACAACAACAAAATTCAAATTCACACTATTAGAAGTTGTAATTATGTAAAATATGGTAATTTGTTCCAGCCTAATGGAAATATACAGTTTGAATTCAAATAATGTGACCACTTCATGGAATGCATTATTCACACTAATCAGTATCTAGCTGTAGAGCCATGGTCACTGAGAAGCCAAGAGACTTATTTAGAATCACATAGTTACTATGTGTGGGAGGCCAGTCTTGCACCCAGTTCTTCTCTATTTCAAGATCTGATGTCTGTATACTTACTATTCCATGCTTCTTCTCTGTTGTTCTTTTCATATGAACTAACATCTCAATTCTTCTGTTTTGAAAGTAGTGGCTAGATAGATGACGAATATGGAAATGTCTCCTGTGTCTGTATTGAAAGAAAAGGCAAGAAAATGTGCTGGTGATGTTGATATTGTATAGACTTTTCCCTTCCTTTTGACAATCACAGGCAACATCCCAACTGCGCTGCTGGTGTTACCAGTGCTGATTGGCTGCAAATAAGATTTGGACATCTGAATTAAAATGCTATGGGACAGGAAGTTGGATCTTTATAACTGGAAATGTGATCAGATATGGTAGCTTGGGTCATCATGATGTCATTTCCTGTGAGCAAAGGCTGGTCTGCAGGAAGGATGACTGGGAATGTGTACTGGCTTTGTTGTTCATCCAAGTCTTTTTTATGTTTGGCCATGAGGGATGAGGAAATACCAAGCTGGGAAGCTCTTAATGAAATTTAAAACATTTCTAAGCAATTCTAGCCAGTGGTAAAAATGGAAATGATTGACTCAGAGACCTTGGTTTTTGTTGCTATTAAATTATTTGTGTTCTGCTAAGTGGGTCTTAGGAATTACATGCTCCCACGTAGCTTTCCCCTGTTCTCAACTGCTGGCTCTAGGAATTTAATAATTTTTTTTGTCCCTAAGTTCTGAAAGAATATACCTTAAAAGGTTTGTTTGATGGATTATTTGGAACATACTGGATTTCACAATATATAGAAGATCCAATGAGCTACAGGCATTTCTGTGAAAGAGAATGCAGTGGGAAGATGACAAGGTTGGGAGTCAAGAGCCCTGGGCTGTAGTCCCAGCTCCTCATATATACCTCTCAGAATTTATGTCTTCCTTCAAGGCTTAGCTCAGGCACTATGTGAAACTTCTCCCTTCCCTTCTCCTCACCTTTCCTTCTCAATTGTTAATACTTTCTCCTTCCTCAATTGCCCTTGTTATTTACTCCTGGAGGTCAATGATTGTTTTATGGGTCATTGTTTGCTCTTTGGTTCACAAGTCACTAGCATGTTGCTTCCTACATTTTTCCCCTTTAATCTGAACAAGTCATTTTATTGGTATAAAAAATTAGTATGGAACTCCTGCCACAAATGCAGATCAGCAACTCATTTGTTACTTGTGATCTTAAACTTATTATTAGCCTTAACATTGAAAAATTAAGTTGCTTATCTGCGGTCCGAGTCCTGATCGGAGGTGAGACCTGAAACCAGATGTCCGGGGGCCAAGACCAACCCCCTATCTAGCATATTGTTACATGTGATAAACATCCGACAAAGATTTGTTGCTGAATTAAATAATAAGGACCATGAATTACTTCAGTGTGTTAGCACCAGTGATTTAGGACTTAATTCCTTGCTGTAGAAAGGAACAAAATCAATAAAAGAAAACATGTTACAGTGGAAATTGCAATGGGGCTGTAAACAGAGAACCTGGGTTCAGATCCCACCTTAGCCCCTGTTTGACATGGGGCAAGTCATTTCACTTCCTTAGGCACTAGTTGGCTTATCTGGAAAATTATGGGATTGGACTGCATGATTTCTATGAACTCTAAACAGATGATCCTGTATGGTTGGGTGACTAAAATATTCCAAGGCGTGTGATCTCATAAACGGGGGCACTCGCCTCAATCACGCCATGAAGACACAAGTAATTAATACACCAGAGCCTCTAAGCAGTTCTTTGATTCAGAGTTTTCCAACAATCAACTTTCAAGTCCAAAAAACAATTCTATGTAAATTAGCTGCTGGAAAAAAAGCATTGCAGCCATCTTTGCAATCTGCCAATGCTCCTGCTGAGAGGCATGTTTTCACTCCAGTCCTCTCAGAACTTTGCATGTCTCTCCTCAAGCACTTTTGTTCTGAGGGGCTGCTTTTCTCTCAGAATAATTTATGTTTTTCTCAAGCAGATTTTCTTTTATTCTTTTTTTAAAGTAGTTTTGGAGCTATTTTTTTGTATATGACCTACAATTGAATCTCCCTACTCTCTATCAAGGAGCCATCACTTATAAGTAAAAATGTTTTAAAAGAAGAAAATCAGGAGTCATCGAGTCTAATTAGATATGGCTTGGGAGTGGTTCTATTGTGCTACAATTATGTAGTTCACGGTGATAAGATCAAAGTAAATATTCAGGTATGACACTCAATTTATATGAGTGTGTGCATATACACATACATTATGTAGATGGATATATGTACATATGTATAATATACACATTATGTAGCACATAAGGAATTAAAAGTATAATTTGCAGGCAACATTCTTGTATCTGCAAATACTGCAATAATACATGTTAGTAATATATATGTATATATAAGCAACATATGATGATTACATAAAAGCATTTTATAAACAGTATGAAAGCATCTTTCAATATCAAAATTTAATGATATAAAACCACAAAATATAGTTTCATACAAAGTAGCAAAATAGATGTATATATAATATCATATTCATACTTTTGTGTTTAGTTATATAAGTAATAATCTCTCCTGTTATTCCTGACATATCAAACAACCAGTAAACATTTATTAAGCACCTGTTATGTGCCATGCACTGTGCTAAACTCTGGGAATACAACAACAAAAAAAGGTAAAAGTCCCTGTTCTCAGGGAGCTCACAATTTAATAGGAGGACAAAATGCAAACAAATATTTCTAAAGGAAACTATATACAGGATAAATAGGCAATAATGAATGGGAAAGGCACTAGGGAAAGGCTTCCTGTGAAAGAAGGGATTTTAGTTGGGACTTAAAGGAAGCCAGTAGTTAAAGTTGAGGAGGTAGAGTATTTCAGTCATGAAGGACAGGCAGAGAAAGTGCCTAGAGTCAAGAGATGAACTATATTATTCATGGAACATTCAAAAAGCCAGTGTCACTGGGTTAGAGACTGTGGCTTGGGAATAAGATGTAAGAAGACTGGAAAAAATAGGAGGGACTAAGGCCTAAAGATCTTTGCGTGCCAAACAGACCATGTTGCATTTGATCCTGGAGGTGGAAGGGAGCAATTGGAATTTAGTGAATAGTAAAATGACATAGTTGACCTTTGCTTTAGGAAAATCAATTTGGTAGCTGAATGGAGGATGCATTTGAGTGGGGAGAGACTTGAGGTGGGCAGATCCACTATTAGTCTATGGCCATAATCCCAGCATAAGGTGATGGGGACCTGCACTAAAGTGGTGGCAGTATCAGAGAAGAGAAAGGGTCTTTTATAAGAGATGTTGCAAAAGGTGAAATGATAGCCTTGGCAACAGTGTGGATGGTGGGGAGATGAGAGATAGTGAGAAAGCAAGAATGACTCCTAGCTTGTAAGCTTGAGGGACCAAGAGGATTCTGTTGTCCTTTCCAGTAGTAGGAAAGGTAGGAAAAGAGGAGAATTTAGGGGAAAACATAGAAAAATTCTATTTGGGACACGTTTAATTTAGTATCATATATGCCTAATCACTGACACTCTTACCAAGAGTTCTGAAATTTTGAGATGTCTAATTATTATCATTCAATGGTAACTCTGAACTCGTAAATAGGTCAGAAAGACCATCACAGCCCTTTATGCACGTAATCTTTTCCCTCTGTATATACCAAGGTATTAAGGCAAAAACATCTCTAGATAGTATTCTCCTGTTAATGAGATAGATTTATTTTGAGTTCTGTGAAAATGGTGAAGGCAGGAAGAGTTAACAATGCACAATTTTATCCTTCTCAGTATGATTCTTTTCTAAGTTTTTATCTAGTTCTATGAGTCTTTTAATAATAAGGTAGGCTCTTTTCTTCCAAATCTATTTAGGTGACTTTCCATCATTGCTATCTTAGAGCTCATTAAGATTATTGATTAATTGCTTAATAGGTAGTAAATGGTTATGGGACATTGTATGTGTTGGGCTTTGAGCAGTCTCTGGGGTTATTTTGTAAATTGGTAAGTTGCCCATTCTACAACAGAATAGGGCATGGCTATCCATTGGCTTTCTATCTTATGTGTTGTATGCATATCAAAGTTCCTTATCAGAATTCTATCACCTGTATAAAGATCTCAACAGCTGTCTCATGCATTGTATAATTATATATTTCTATTGATATTTTTTCTGCACTTATCCAGTGAGAAAATAAGCCTCATTGGACCTATTCCTTGATAGAAACACTACTGGCTATGGACTTCTCCATTGTCTCCATTATTTTCAATTCTAAAACATAAATCGATTGGTTCTCACACAAACATTAACAAACATGGAATAAACTCTGTGGTTTCATTCTGGTAGCATTCTACACATACACCAGAAATAGCAGAGACCTATTCCACTGTGCTTTCTATTCATATTTTAATCTTGCTATCATATTAGATATGGTACAATTACAATGCTCCGGTCACGGATCTCCCTGAGCACAGTATGGGATGGTTCTTGATTTCTTGCTTCCTGCCAAAGCCAACATCTCCTTGAGAACCTTCAATATGCATGTCCAAAAGTAGCCCAAAATGAAGCCACATCAAGCTTATTGCTCATCCCAGGCAATTCACCCACCACTCTAGTGGACAATGAGGTCAATATGAAATAACATGAAGGCCAAGAGAGCAAAGACTGGCATAGATTCCATAAAGAGAGGTATAGTGCTGAGAATGAGGGAAGTGACATTTCTGCTCTACTCTGCCCTGGTCAGACTGCATCTGGAGTCTTATATGCATTGATGAGTACTGTATTAGTGAAAGAATATTGATAATCTGGAGAGTAACCACAGGAGTGTTACTAGGAAGTAGCACAGTGTGTAGTGGTGCTGGACCTAGAAACAGAAAGAACTCAGTTCAAATCTAGCCTTAGATGCTTACTAGCTGTGTGATCATGGGCAAACAATTTAACTGTTATCTGCCTCAGTTTCCTCAGGTATAAAATGGGAGTAATAATAGCATCTACATCCCAGGGTTATTGTGAGGATCAAATGAGATAATATTTGTAAAGTGCTCAACACAGTGCCTGGCACATAGTAGGTGTTTGATAAATGCTTATTTTCTTCCATTTGATTAGAATTGTGAAGGACCCTTAGATCATGCCATATAAGGACTCATTTCAGGACCTGGGGATGTTCAGGATGCTTAGAAGAACTAAGAGAGACATTGTAGCTTTCTTCAAGCAGCTCTTGTATGGAAAGAGGGATTAGACTTGGTCTGTTTGGCTTGAGGAGACACAGTTAGGAGAGATGGGTAGAAGTGTATAGAGACAAATATAGGATTAACATCAGGAGAAAAACAATTGGATCTATGCAAAAGTTGAATGAATTACTTTGGAAAGCAGTGTTCAAGGGGCAGCTAGGTGGCACAGTGGATACAGCACCGACCCTGGAGTCAGGAAGACCGAGTTCAAATCCGGACTCAGACACTTTCCACTTACTAGCTATGTGGCCCTGGACAAGTCACTTAATCCCAATTGCCTCACCAAAAAAAAAAAAAAAGGAAAGCAGTGTTCAGGCAGAAATTGGATGACCACTTGTCAGGGGATTCAAAGGTTGCTTGACCATTTCCAGCACTTAGCTCATGGCCTGGCACAGAGTAGGCAATTAATAAGTGCTATTTGGTTGACTGTATGTAGAAGAGGATATTGTTGTTCAAGTACAGGTTGAACTAGATGGTTTTTGAGGTCCTTCTGCCTTTCAGATTCCATGGAATATTTTCCATTCTCCAATGTTGAATTATTACCCACCTAATAAACCCAAAAGGCAATTCCTTTATGAGGTCTTCCTTCCTTTCCTTGGAAGTATTGTATCTCACATTGAACTTTGTTTCACATGTCTATAGTGCATTTACCATGCTTTATTGTGTATTATGAATGAAAATATGAAAGTGATAGAAGATGAGACTGAAAAACAATATTTATATTCAGTGTTCTGCCACCCTCTGGAAATGTAAGGTCCCTACAAGTCTTGGGTTTGATTTTTCACCTAGAAAATTTGAATAGTAGTTCCTACTACATTCTTCATAGGTAAATTATGATTCCTGGGAAGCTCTTAATTAAGGACCACAATGTGAAAACTGAATTGAACCTTTTAAAGCCTTGAGGCTTCAAGGATATCTAATATTCATTGTCTGGCAAATTGGAAAAGAAACTTGGGGTCTCCAACGAGATTGTTTCTGGTAATTTATTCATGAAGAAACAACTGCAAATATTCAATATTTTCATTTTCATTTTCCTAATACATAATGTAATTATGAAACATAATACTTTTCAATATGAACCTAGAAGACAGAATATGGAAGTGTATACTGTTGGCCAGTCCCAACATAAATTTGAACATTTCTATGATTTCTTTAGAAAGGAGAGAGACACAGAACAATTTTGGAAAATTAATTTTTTAAATCTACTCAACATGGACTAATATTAACTTTCAGTATGCCTTATAGTCCATTCATATGGATAAGGATATTAACTTCTATAAAACAGATTGGGTCAGTTGGACTTTGAATCAAATCTGGATAATTTCAAAGAAAGACTCTTAGGGGTCAGACCAGTCAACAAGAATTTCCTGAAAGCTCATTATACTCCCAGTCCTATGCTAGAAACTGTGAAGGATGCAGGATATGGCATCATCCCTACTTCCTGAGGAGCACAGAGAAGGTGGGTAGAAAAGAGAAAGTCAAATGAAACCAACAACAATTAAATGATAAACCTAGTGGCACCATTGTAGTAGGAGATCCATAATGGGAAGAATCAATGTGGACTAGAGTAGGTGAAAAGGCTCCACAGAGATGGTAGAACTGGACCTGGGCCTTGAAAATTTCCAATATTCACTCCAATTTGAAGTGTGGTCAAGAGGACAGAGTATCAGGAAAACTACAGCTGAGTTTCCTAATTCAACTCCTAATAAAGATTTAGAAACCACATCATAATGAAATATGATTGGAAAATATAAGAAAGAAATCACAGTGAATCATATTTCCAGCCTAGGTCCACATACAAAGACAGATAGAGAGGTATGAGGACAGTGAAGAAGGAGCACCTGCATACAGAACAGTACATTGTACAGAAATTGAAAGAGGATTTGTCTGTGTTCCAAAGCAAGAAAAGATCCCAGACCAAACAGGAAGACCCCCACCATACATAGGATATGGGAACAGATTCCAGCTGGCAACTCTTTTATTTATCACACAGTTCTAGTTACAAATCCAGGGCAGATTGGAAGGGAACTGCACATAAGGTGACATTCCTGTGTGAATAGCAGTTACCAGCCCTAGGTTGAGCACTCATTGAGTTCAGAAGCAAACACTAGTTGTGTGGTACTGCTCTGGGAGCTGAATGGGGTCTTAGTTTTAGCCACTAACCTGGTCTGAAGCCTGCAGTACAATATCCAGGACAGACAAAATACATCCAGAAGAACAAAAGTTCAATATCAGGGGAATCAATTTTTTTAAATGTTAGGGAGGGTGACTTAGCAGCACTAGATCTCAAACTGTATTAAAAAGTGGTAATCATCAAAACAATCTGGTACTGGCTAAGAAATAGACTGGTAGATCAGTGGAATAGATTTGGTAAATAATAAACAGTAGTAAATGACCATAGTAATCTGGCATTTGATAAAGCCAAAGATCCAAGATTTTAGGATAAGAAATAACTTTTTAAGAAAAAAAAAACTTCTAGGAAAACTAGAAAGCAGTTAACAGATTGGCAAAACTTGGATAGACCAACATCACACAGCATATATGAGATAAGGTCAAAATAGGAATGTGATTTAGACATAAAGGGTGATATCATAAGCAAATTAGAGGAGCATGGAATGTTTTACCTTTCAGATTTATGGTTAAGAAAACAATTCATGACCAAACAAGAAATAGGGTGCATTGTAAGATGTCAAATGGATGATTTGTATTACAACAAATTTAAAAAGAAAAGTTTTTGTACAAACAAAACCAATGCAGCCAGGATTAGAAGGAAACTGGGGGGGGGGGGAAGAATAAGGTAAAAATTTACATTAAATTTCTCTGAAAAAAAGGCTCATTTCTCAAATAGATAAGAAAAAAAATCAAAATTATAAGAATGCAAGTCATATTATTTTATATTTGATGCTGAAGGTAATAAAAAAAAAAAGGACTAAAGTTCATTGAATAGGAGGGTGACATGGTCAGACCTGCACCTTGAGAAAATCTCTTTGATAGCTGAGTGGAGAATGGACTGGAGTGGAGAGAGATGATGCATAGAAATCAACTAGAAAATTATTACAATAGTCTAGGCAGGAGGTGATGAGAAGCATCAGTAAGTATCAGAAGGGAGAGGGGGCATATATGAGAGATGTTGCTAAGGCAGAATTGACAGGATTTAGCAAGAAATTAGGTAGCAGTTAGGGTGAGAAAGAGTGAAGATATGAAGATGACATCTATGTTCTGACCCTATGTAACTGAGAAGATGGTGGTGCCTTGAATAGTAATGGAGAAGGTAGGAAGATAATGAATTTAGTTTTGGACAAGTTGAATTTGAATGAGTGAATGAAGTATTTATCAAGTACCTACTGTGTGCAAAATGGAGGCAGCTAGGTGACTCAGTGGGTAAAGCACTGCACCTAAAGTCAGGAATACCTCAGTTCAAATCTAGCCAGACACTTACTAATGACCCTGGGTAAGTTATTTAACCTCTGTTTTCCTTAATCCACTGGAGGAGGAAATGGCAAACCACTCCAGTATCTTTGCTAAGAAAGCCCCATAGACACCATTGGCTTTTTATGGTACACACAGTCATGAAGTCAGACACAACTGAAGGACTGAACAGCAAAGATGTGCAAAGCACTGTGCTGAGGAATGGGGTTACAAATCCAAAAACAAGATGGTTCTGCCTCCTCTCAAGGTTGCATTCTAATGGACTGAATGAGTTTAAGATATTAAAAAAGTACAAATATAATTTTAAAATTTAGCCTACTTAGCCCCAAATGAATAGAAACAATAGATGAGTTCAGAAAAATCACAAGATATAACATCAAGACACAAATTGCATTCTGATTTACTAGTAATAAAACCAAGAAAATCTAACAAAAAATAACACTTTCAATAACAGAAAAAAATCAGATATTTGGGAATTAACTTACCTAAAAAGACATAGGAGGTTTAGAAAGTTGACTCTAAAATTATGACAGTTGAAATTAAGAAGGACCTAAAGAACTGGAGGGGCATTCAATATTTTGGAGTTTTGTGAGATTTAAATATTATAATGTGTTGCCCTAATATTTCTCAAATTAACATATACATTTGATATGATACCAATAAAAATTCAAACACACATTTTTTGTAGGACTAGACAAAATCCTAAGGAAATTTAGATGAAAACATATGAATGTTGAGTCAAATTGAAAAAAAAAATGATGAAAGGAATCTTGTACTTCCAAACTTCAAAATGTATCTCAAAGTGGTTATTATCAAAACTGTTTGGAATTAAACCCCAAAGAGTAAAGTAGAGCAATAGAACAGGAGGGGCACCTAATATCCAGCTGAAAAACTAGTTCTGATGAACCTTGAGGTGAAAAACAGTATAGGCTATGAATTCTAGAAGTGACTCCATCAAAAAACTATGCTTAAGGGGAACTTCATGAAGATTTGATACAGAGACAAGGAATTTGAAGGTCAGGAATTTGGAGATAATCTTTTGACATTCGTGTTCCCTATTGCATTTTAACTCATTCTCACTATGGTTGCTGTGTATATTAGTGGAATAATGTGTCCCAAGGTTTTCGGAGAGGACATTGCTTTACCACAACTTAGTAAAACATCTTTGCTAAAATCTCATTGAGGCTCTCTGGCTGATTGTTAGTGAGAAGCACACTGATGGGGAATCCTGACTGAAAGTACTAGATAACCCTCCTGAGATAGTAATAGCATCCCTCTGGAGGCCCCAACCTATAAGTGTAAATGGGGAAATTGGCCCCACACAGAGTACTGCACACTTGGAACCTCACACCTTTTAAAATAATATATTATTTCATAATAACAATAATAATGGATATTTCTATAACATTTAAGGATTGCAAAGTACTTTATATACAATATTGTATTTGACCCTCATACAACCCTATGAGGCAAATAGTAAAAATTGTCCTAAATTGATCAATGAAGAAACTAATGTTCTGTTTCTTTTATGTTTGAAAGGCTAGTGTTCAAGTCAAAACTCAAACCCGGGTCTTCTTGTCTTGGGAGGAGGTCCTAAGCCTGTCTTGCAGAGGAAGGTCCCACTGAGAAGAAAGATTCATTGCATCCTGAAATCTATCTGTATGCCCCTATCAGCTCTGTTTGCTGACAATAGGAGTGTTCCAGACTAGCCAGTGTCAGGAAGTGAGGCTGTTAGGAGCCTTGCATTCTGTCCAGCTGCAGCCGTATGATTCTGCACAGCCACACCCCAACTTATTTCTGGAAATTGGCCCTGACATCTATTCATATACATTGCTATCTTTATACTTACCAGGATATGCCAAATAAAGACACAATATAATTCGTGCTCATACAAAAAAAAATTAAAAATTTTTAAAAAATTTTAAAAAAAAAGAAGAGAAGAGAAGAGAAGAGAAAAGAGAAGAGAAGAGAAGAGAAGAGAAGAGAAGAGAAGAGAAGAGAAGAGAAGAGAAGAGAAGAGAAGAGAAGAGAAGAGAAGAGAAGAGAAGAGAAGAGAAGAGAAGAGAAGAGAAGAGAAGAGAAAGAACTTCCCATAACAGTGGTCTGGTAGAAATAAGTTTACATCATTCAGGAATTTTATGATTCTCCTAGCATCTGTAACCTTCCGTTGTCACCCAAGATGGAACAGAAATCTTATGAGGCCTGGATGCATAAAGACAATGGCTCTTTTCTATATGTTTTCTAACATTTATATAGTACATATGATGTGCCATGCCCCATGCTAAGCACTGTACAAATACTATCTCATTTAGTCTTCACAACAACTTGTATGGTAGAAGGTATTATTATTATTATTCCCATTTTATAGATGAAGAAACTGAGGCAGAGGTTAAGTGATTTACTTATGGTCACACAGCTAGTAAATGTATGAGGCAGAATTAGAACTCAAGTCTTTCTGACTCCTGGTTCACCACTCTATCCACCATGCCACTAGCTGTCCCTATTTGGAATTTGTTTTCCAAGGGGGTGATGTATGTGTTCTGTTCCACCCATGCTCTCAGCTAAATTCCCTTAAATATCTAACTAATGTCAGACAAGCAAAGTCTGACTAACTGAGATTAGGGATTCTGCATGTGATCATGGACCAGAGCAAAAGTGGTGGGTTCAAATGCTGCTTGAGCCCAGGAACCATGATAATGCATGCTTTAGCTCCATGTTCTTTAACCAACCATCCTAGGCATCATGTAGAATATTGGCATCTCTGAGACAATGCCATGTGGTCACTTGATCTTGCCTAACATTTCTCTACATTATCTTTACATATCTCAGTTTCTTCAGATATGATGGAGTCAGTCTAAATTCTGCATGCCCTGTTTGATACAATGAGATTTATAGTCAGAGGACATAGGTTCATATCCCTCTTACCCTCAGAGCTTAGGTTTCCAATCATCTATAAAAATGAGCGATTTAGACTAGATGGCTTCTAGAATCCTTCCTAGCTCTGAATCTGTGTTCTCTTCACTATGTGTCCTTTAGAACTTCCAGAGAAAGGATCCATGTGCTTTTTAAAAAATACTCCAATAACTATTTTATTATAATTGGTTTTCTCTGTAATCCTAAGAATTTTGTTTTAAGCATTTAAAAACATGATTACTAGATGGAATCTATAGGCTTCCCCAGACTGCCGAAGGGATCCATGACACAAAAAATGTTAAGAACCCCTCTTCCAGGTGTGTTCTGGAGCCAGCTCAAACCACCTTTCTCATGAGTTAATTGTGACATTTTCACTGTGAGTATTTATACCTTAAGAATTAGCAAATAAGGGCTTGATGTATTATTCTGTGATTGTCTAGACTTAAGAGAGTGGGAAATATTAATAATGCAATTAAACTTTTAAAATGTCCCCTCCCCTCTCAGAAAGCTGGTTATAAATATCTACCAGCATGACTCTGCCGCCTCTTCTGAAGGAATTTTCTCTCTTCCTTTTTCATTCTGTAATGAAGTCTCTGAAGAAGGAGTAATGAACACTGGTCATTTATGTTTCAGTTTCTTTGCCCAATTCAGTTTAAAATAGTTGGGTATTCTTTTGTAATTAGCTTTTGATCTTTTCTCCAAATCCTAAATGTAGTATCATAGCAGCATAGATTTGGAGCTAAGAAGGGATCATAGAGACCACTTGGTTCAATCCCCTCATTTTACATCCGGGTGAACTGAGGCATAGGAAGGTAAAGTAATTTGCTCAAAGTTACACAGATAAGTTTC
Organism: Phascolarctos cinereus; assembly: GCF_003287225.1. NCBI lineage: Eukaryota > Metazoa > Chordata > Mammalia > Diprotodontia > Phascolarctidae > Phascolarctos > Phascolarctos cinereus. Next base: position 32,382,478 of record NW_027556402.1, read on the forward strand.
AGAAATGAAATTTGAACCTGAGTCTTCTAACTCCCAATACGCGTATCTTTCTGCTGTTCCATACATCTTCATTTTGCCTACAAAAAGCTGTTTTCCTGTTCAGTTCTATGGCATGGCTCTCCCTCCTAAGTCAGAAGGGGAAAAGAGGAGCAAAGGAGTCATGGCAAAAATTTGACAAAAGCCTCATCATCCAAATTGATTCTCAATTCCTAAGCATCCCCCTTTCGAACTACTCCCAACTATAGTTTGAAAACAAAAGTTTGAAAGCCGTGGGATCCATTCTAAAGAAAGAGTTGTTTCTGCTCCAAACCTTTCCTGGCCTTTTTGTTGAAGAAGAACAAAATAATGAAGGCATTAACAAAAACACAAGCGACTGCCAAAGGGGGAGAAGGAGTTCCTGTAAAGGACTGAAACAATAAATCTCCTCTCTGCTGAACTCCCAGAGGGACTGTGTGCATTTCCTCTGGTTATCAAAACCCCTGAATAAGTCAGAATGGGCTGGGACTGGACACATCTACACACCTTTTCCATTTGCTAATTAGGCCCTGCCTCTCTGGGACAGAAGACTCCCTAGCTGGCTGGGCAAGGGCATCGCACCGACACCCGGGACCGCCATGAAGCTGCTCCAAGGGACCTTCCTCTTCCTTTCTATGTGCAGCCTCTGCTACAGTCAAGAAAGCCAGGGTAAGAGGATTTTCTCTCACACCTCTTATTTGCTTCTCTGGTATAGCTTCAATGAGCAGAGAATTCTAGTTGTCCAGTAACTTTGGGCTTCAGTTTCTTCATCTTTCAAATGAGGAGGCTGAGCTACGTGGTCACTGAGGTTCCTTCTTAGCTTTAGACTGATGGTTTGTGATCAGGCAAGACTCTGTGTCCACTGTTTGTACACAAGGCTGAGTGTTCAAAGGAGTCAGAGGTAGGAGGAGATGTGTTTTCATTAGAAGAAAATGATGGAATTTAAAACAATTTCTTTGTAGCAGAAACTTCAAAGGCTTTAAGGGACCTATTCATAAGAGGAGACAAAGAGAGAGAATGATCATGAATGATCTTTAGCCCCAATGCTGTAAGCAGTGGGTTCTGTCATTATTCCTCTTTGGGTCTTCCTGACTGCCAGCCTTCTATCAATTATACCATGCAGCCTACACATCGATAAGTACTGGAAAAGTCTCTAATGTAGGGCACAGTCCAATTTTATGCATGTGAGTGTGAGAGAGAGACAAAAGACCAAAAGAGAGACACAGAGTCAAGAGACTTGCCCATGGTCTCTTAGGTAGTCAGTAACAGGGCTACAATTCAGAGCCAAGTTCTGTGATTTCAGGACTATTAGCTAAGATCATTAAGTTCAAGATTATTAAGTAATTGTCATTGTAAGGTGCTATGTAAGTGGGAGATTATTATTATTATTATTTAACCATATCTATATTCTTATTATTCTCTATGATTTAAAAAAGCATGTTTTACTACATCATCTCTTTTTGATAGTTGGAAAAATGTCCTATATACATAATGTATGTGAGTGTGTATATACACATATACATATACATATATGTATGTATGTATGTGTATATGTATCATCTCTATCTACAGATGTTTATTCAAATTGATAATAATAATAGCTAGCATGTATATAATGTTGCTATGTGCCAGGCACTGTATAATAAGCTCCTTATAAATACTACCTAATTTGATCCCCACAACAACCTTGGGAGGTAGGTGCTATTATCATCCCCATTTTATGGATGAGGAAACAGAAGCAAACAGAGGTTAGGTGACTTGCCCAGGGTCACACAGCTAGTAAGTATCTTGGGCTATATTTGAATTTAGGTCTTCTTGACTCCAGGCCCAACAATCTACCCCCAATATGTGTATATTTTTTATGCAGGAAAAATCGAAGAATATACATATGCATATACATATACATATGTATATATGTACTTATATGTGTTCTTCAACCTGTACTCTTCTGTATCTGTGTATGTATATGCATTTTTTTATTTTACCTGGCACTGTGCAGGCTGCTTCAGAACATTCCTATGATTTAGGAATTTGGATTGACAGTTTTCTTCCATGGAGGGTGGAATGAAGATGCTTAAGGAGAGAATGTATAACAATAATCATAATAGCTAGTGTTATATGACAATTTAAGGTTTGCAAAGAGCTTAACAAACATTATCACATTTGATCCTCACAAGAACCCTGTGAAGCAGCTGCTGCTATTATCCCCAGTTTTCAGATGAGAAATGGAAGAAGGAAGAGTTTAAGTCACTTTGTCCATGTCCCACAACTAGTAAATGTCTGATTAAGGATTTGAAATCAGGTGTTCCTGACACCAGGTCTAAAGCTCTTTATGCCACTCCAAAAAGGATCTCTCAACTGGATTAAATTTGTAAAGCTTTCTTGGACATTTTATGTGCACTTGGTAGGGGATGGGGAAGAAAGGAGATTTTAGAGGATCCAGATATATCATTTCTTGATTTAAGAAACTTTAGGTGAGGAAGGTAGGTGGCACCCGCCCTGAAATCAGGAGGACCTGAGTTTAAATCTGGCCTCAGACCAAACATTTGACACTGACTAGCTGTGTGACCCTGGGCAAGTCACTTAACCCCAATTGCCTGGAAAAAAAAAAAAGAAAGAAACTTTAGGTGAGGAAGCTTCTGCCACCCATGGAGATCAGTAGCTCTTTCTTAAACCTTTGAGTTAAGGAATCAGAAGTTCTTGATCTTCCTGAGTCCAAAGACAGCTCTCCAAATTGCTCTTCAATGCATCCTCTCTAATACTATGTGAGCCTGGGACAAATGGATATTTGAATACAAGTCACAAGTGTCTACAGAAGAACAGTATTGCCTCAAAGGGTTCTATTTCCATTGCGTGATCACTGTTCTGTGGTTCCAAAGGTGTTTTTTTTTTCCTTTTACGAGATTCTCTAGTTCTAGACTCAAGGAAATGCTGCACATACGTAATCACTGTTTTCCCAAATTGATTTAAAGAGAAATCGCTGTAAAGAAGAAGGTCCTACTTTATTCAATATAATTCCTTCATGTTTATTTTCTCTTTTGAACCAACAAAACTTTCCCTCTTCTCTCTCCCATTTTTTTTTACTACTTAGGCCTTAAAAAGAAAGATGGAAATAGGTAAAAACAACAATAACAAAGAATTCAATGAATGATGATTAAAGACCAGGATAGTGGATTATGCAGAGGAATAACACTAAACCCCTCTGAGGCTTTATGTGGTTGAAAAGATCAGGTCAGAGGAAAAGACAATGAACTTTCCTTCAGGTCTTGCCATTGTCTCTGTGCTTTTTTTACCCCAACTTATTCCCCAACTCATTCATGGGAACAAATTTAGGGCTGAAAAACTAGGGAATCTGCAACCCAGAGATGTTTGGTAGTTATTGGGCAAATGCTTATTATCTGCCTTGTTTAGACTTCAGAGATTAAACATGGAATGTGTACCACCAAGTAAAGTGACCTCTGCCAGTGAGACCCAAGCTACTGAACACCAATCTTGGGGCATTGGCTAGCTAGGAAAGCCTTCTTCTTTATTCTAAAGAATTTGGTATCTGGGACAAAGAATTGCTTGAAGACTTCAAATGCAAGACCCTGAGGGAGCAAGACAGGAGAATATCAGTGGAAGCTTTCATTTTCATTTTTGTTTTCTTTTTTTTTTTCATTTTTATTTGATGATCTTGTACAAGGGCTTCTGCCTTTTCTAAAAGAGTTGGGGAAATCAGATGGTCTTCAAGCTAGAAAAGTGTGCCATTTTCTACTCTTCCCTGAAAAAGAGCTAGCCAAGGATTTCTAGTGAGCCAGAAGCTGGAGACGATGGAGACTGAATCCAACCAAGCAGCAACTAATAGAGATTGTGAGACCAGCTGAGAATAGGCCTGGTAGAAGTAGGATGATGATACTGCTTCAAGACACCAATGGCCCAACAGAAGGAGAAGCATGAATTGCCTGTAGAAAGAGATGACCTAGCAACATGCGTTCTTTGTATGCGTGCTTCATTCACATTTGTTTCCTATCTATCCCTACTCTTTCTACAAGTGTTTAATGCTTCTATGGAAGAACTTGTCTTAGATTTATAAGGAAAATCTTTTGTTCCTTCCTTTCTTACCATGCCGTTTCATTAAATCCCTTTGCTTTGAAGTAATTGTCACCTCTGGCTCACTATGAAAGGTAAACACATCAGTGGGGGCTTGTGAGCTATGTTTTTAGAGATGTGAACTCAGAACATTCAGTTTGAACTTAGGATAGCTCTTTCCTAGGGAACCTACCCCATGTATTGGATGTGAGAGGATAGGGTAAAGGGAGTAATCCAGGTGCTATAAAAGCTAATAACCTTTGGTAAAAAGTGTCTGTGGTTTATAATAAAGAACCTGGATTACTTTGGTGGGGGAGGGGCAAATGGTGTCCTGTTTCTCTTCATGTCTATCCAAAAATCTGAAGAAATCTCTTAGTTGGAAAGTCTAGCAGCCAGTCCCCAACTTTCCAAGGCACTTAATTGAAAGAATTTCAACTGATATAAGGACAGAATTGACATAAGGATCACTTTGCCATCAGTTCTGTTCTCAGTGATATTCATTGATAATAAGGAAGCATAGTAGATAGTGTTTTTCAGAATGAAATTGTATTTGAAGATAGAAAAACCAACAAGCACACAGAAGGGCAGCACCAGTATGGAAAAATTAGGTGGCCAATTCACAGCTAGAAATACCTTCTGTGTGATTAATGCATCTTGAGTTGGGATAGAATTGGAGTTAGGAACAAAATGGAACTCGGGGTTGGTAGACAGACCCTACCATTTAGCATTCTATGGGAGAGGACATCAGTCATGGTCCATAAACAGAAAAAAAAATTTGTACTCCTTTGGAAAGCTAGAGGAAACAAATGTGTACAGGCATACCTCTGAGATATTGTGGGTGTGGTTTCAGACCTCCATAATAAAGTGAATAACACAATAAAGCAAGTCACATTCAATTTTTGGTTTCCCAGTGCATATAAAAGTTACATTCACACTATATTGTAGTCTATTAAGTGTGCAATAATACATACCTTGTACATACCTTGATTAAAATACTTTATTGCTAAAAAAAAAAGTTAGCCATAATCTGAGCCTTCAGTGAGTTGTAATCTTTTTGCTGGTGGAGGATCTTGCTGTGATATTGATGGCTAGATGTCAGTTGCTGAAGGTTGGGGAGGCTGTGGCAATTTCTTAAAATAAGATAATGATAAAGTTTGTCCCGTCAGCGGATTCTTCCTTTCATGAGAGATTTCTCTGGAGCATGCAATGCCATTTGGTAGCATTTTACCCACAATAGAACTTCTTTCAGAATTGGAATCAATCCTCTCAAATCCTGTTGCTGATTTATCAACTGAATTTATGTAATATTCCTCCATATTGTTGTGTCTCAAAGAGTAGGGAGGCCTGAGGAGAGGGACAGAAATGGAGGGACAGCCAGTCGGTAGAGCAGTCAAAACACAGATAACATTTATTGATTAAGTTCACCATCTTCTATGGGCATGGTTTGTGGCACCCCAAAATAATTGCAATAGTAACATCAAAGATCACTGATCACAGATCACCATAAGATATATAACAAAAATGAAAAAGCTTGAAATATATTGAGAATCGTCAAAAGGTGACACAGAGACATGATGTGAGAACACGCTGTTGGAAAAATGGTGCCAATAGATTTGCTTGATGCAATATTTCCACAAACCTTCAATTTGTCAAAAAAAAAAATTCTCCAAACTGCAGCAAAGTGAAGTGGAATATGATAAGGTATGTCTGTATATGGGTTCTCTTTTTTGTGCCCTTTACCCTCTAAATAGCACTTACCTCCTGTCTCTCCTCTTATTTTAGTTATCAAGATTAGACGTGGAATATTCTATAATAGCTCCATATCTGATTGCATAGGGTCTGTAATGATTTGTACAGAGATGCTAGTTAAGAAGACTAATTATATTGATTTTCCTCTTTTTGTGCTGCTTATCAGGACAGCAGGCTAGTTTAAAAGGCTCATTTGGAGTTAATTGGATAAATTGGGTACTCATTTGTGCTACAGCTCTTGCCCTAAGGTATAACCCAGGTAATTGGTCACTGAGAGTGTCTACAGTAATCCACTTATGCCCCAGAACTGTGGTTGACATTAGACACCAGATCTGGCTTCATCTTCATATCCCATCCAGCCCCTATCCCAGGATACCCTACTATCTGACTATTACCAGCTTGGGCATACTACCTATTCCACCTCCTCAGAATAAAATTCTCTGTCCTGGTCACTCATATATAATAAAACACATATATACATATTTATGTGTGTGTGTGTGTGTGTGTGTGTTGTCTTACCCTATTAAAATATGATCTCCTCCAGGACAGAGTCTGTCTTTTGAAAAAAAAAAAAAAGAAAAATGTATCCCCAGTACATGCTGTTTGAAGAATCACAGAGTCTTATGTTAATTTACTTGTCTTTGCCCTCCTGCCCCTGCCACCTATGTAACCTTGAGAAATCTGACACAATTTCTCTCAGCCTCATCTGTAAAATGAGGGGTCAGATTAAATAATCTTTAAGTTCCCTTCCACTCTAAATCTATGATACTATGATCCCAACTTTATAATATTATGTAATATCAGGCCCAAGTGAGGTAAGGAAATGGTCCATCCAAGTTAGTTCCTAGAAATTCAATTCTCAAACTATGCCCAACCCCAAGGAACTGCAGATGCCCAGACCTTTTTAAGGATAATAGGATTTTCCTCCACCAAAGGTAATGTAGGAGGGATGGCAGCTGAGGGACTGAGAAAGGCTTCTTGCAGAAGGTGGGATTTGAAGGAAGCCAAGGAAACTAAAAGGCATAGAGGACAATCAGTGCAAAGACATGGAGGATAGAAATGGTATATCATCTTCGAAGAATTGCAAGTAATCCACTCTAGCTGGATGGGAAGAAGCCTAGAAAGGTAGGAAAAAGAGACATTATAGAGAGCTTTCAATGCCAAGCATTTGATCCTGGAAGCAATATGGAACCAAAGCAACTTATAGAGCAGAGCTGTGAGGTGGTCAGTTGGATGCACTCAACTGCTGAGGATAGGATGGATTGGTGCAAGGAGGAATTTGACGGAGAGACTCCTTAGAAGTCTATTGTAACAGTCCAGGCACTAGGTGATCAGAACCTGAACTAAGGTTGTGTTGTGAGTACAGAGCAGACAAAAGGGGATATATATGACATGTAGTTTCTATAGAAATGATAATATTGGCAACAGATTAGAATGACATTGAGAAGTCGGGGATGACACTGAAGTAGGCAACATAAGATGAATGAAAAGCCTGAAAGACAGAATTTCTGGGAAACTAATAATTTATTAATTAAGCTAGCAAATAATCAATGAATTGAGGTCAGAGACCCCCCATCGAAGCCGTTGAATGTTACCTTTGGGAGAGGGGATGTCCTTGAGTGTGAAAATCAACTCCAACTGGTTAACCATTAATGGGAGAATGAATAATATAATGAGAGGTGGGCTTTTTCTAATGAGGGCCTGGGGACCTATGATCAAGTCAGCATTTTCCCAGATCATTTGCCTCCAACAATCTATACAAAAGAATCTATTCTCTACCCAGTCCTGCCTGAGCTGAACAATGATCCAGAATTCACCTAGATTAGATTCTCATTACCACTTAATCAGAAATAAGCTCTCCCAGTTGAGTGAGGTGCCACCCAAGATTGAGGAGAATGTCTCATTGTCAGCCCTGTTTTCACAAGGACTGGGCTTTAAATATAGAAGTAAAGAGAAGGGAAAAAACCTAATTAATTAATTAATTAATTAACTAATCTACTAATAATTGGTTATTAATAATCAAGAAGAAGATCTTTAGGTCCTGCATACAAAATTGGTTATTAATAGAATAAGAAAATAATCATTTTTTCTCACATAGGTCACTGGAAAAATGGTGGTACCCTGAACAATAATAAAAGGGAAGTTTAGAGGAGAAGAAGGTTTGGGTAGGAAGATAATGCGTTCTGTTTTGGACATGTTGAGTTTCCAGAGAATCCAGTCACAGCCTTATTTTGAGTGACTATAGCTTGAGGTAGACAAGAGCTAGACATATAGATCTGGGAATCATCTGGTTCAACTCAGGTTTGTATTGGTAAATGTTTAACAACACACTCTCTTTATAAAAAACTATACACATAACCTACATTAAGCTTAATCTTCACATTAGTAACATTTTCTCCATCACTTTCTTAAGTCTAGAAATCAAAATGAATTCCCTAATTCTTAGAATTCAACAATTTAGCTCCCACTGAAAATTTTACAATTGGCTCTCAAGAGCCTTTATACACTGGCTTTGGCAAACCTGTTTGAAGCCATGAGAGCTGATGAGATCATCAGGTGAGAAAGTGTACAGCAAAAAGGTAAGAGGGTGCATGACAGAGTATTGAGGGGATACCTGAGCTTTCTCACCATTAGTGAAAATGAATAGGTAAACAGGCTCCCTCTGCATGGTCTAGGCAGACAAATGAATCCATGCCTGTTTCTCTTTAGTAACTCAAAAGTGTACATCGTGGCTTCCTCTCTCAGGATATCTAATTTAAAGAGTACCCACTAACCTGGAATTATCCTTCCGTAGCCTAATAAATTATTTAGAGGTGAATTAAATGTAATTAATTAGAGTAGTTTGAATAATTAAATTAGACCTATCAGTGAGCTATTTATCATTTTTCATTTCCCCCCCTTCCTTCTGATCTGTCTCCATTCAGGGATATTTTATTCCCATTAATCATAGATCACAGACTTGTGGATCAAAGGGACTTCAGGGGCCAATTATTCTAAATTCTGAATTTTACAGATGAAGAAACTGAGGCTTAAGAGGCCAAGGGACTTGCCCAAGGTCTCACTGCTAATAAACATCAGATGCAGGAAGTGAACCCAGGTCCTCTGGCTGGAGAGCACAGTTAGTCAACATACAATTATTTATTAAGCACCTATTCCGTGCCAGGCACTTTTGTAAGCACTGTGGATACAAAGAGAGGCAAAAGACAGTCCGTCTTTCCAGTCTAACAGGGGAGAGAACATCCAATTATGTACAAACAGCCTATCTATAGCATAAATAGGAAATAGTCAACAGAGGGAAAGCACCAGACTTAAGAATTAAGAAAGATGAATGATGAATGAATTAAAGGCTTTTTTGGTTTTCTTTCGATCATTCTTGTCCACATGTAGTAGAGCATCATCTTCTTTTAAGAGCTAACAATGTACTGTCCTACAGAGTGTCATCTCAGGAGCCCTGAGGGGAGGGGGTGGGGCTGTGGGGGAGAACACGAGCACTTTTCAGGGATGAGGAAGAGGCAGCAGTGATGCGCTGTCAGGGTTGACTGGGCCTCTTCTGGATATCAAGGGTGTTTGCTTGTTCAGTTTTCTGAACATGTTCTTCCCCTCTTTGCTGATAATACATTATTGTTGGAGTGGTAGGGAATGTGTAGTGCCTGCCCGCATTAATTACTTAACTTCCCATGAGGAAGGAGCTATAACCTATTGAAAAGCAATATTTAGAGCACAGCTCTCCTCTTGCTCATTGAGGGAGGAAAAAATGTAATGCTCTGATTTCCTAAGTACCATAACTGTGGTGGGGATCAAAGCCCATAAACTGGCAGGTTACGGTTTAGACAAATTCTCAAATCATACCCAACCAGATCCTTTCACTTGCTATCTGCCTGAAGCTCCATTTCAATAAATATCACTGCAGATACAAATTGAGTCCAGAATTCAGTTATAATCTTCTTCAGATTCGGAGAGGTAGACTGACTGACCTCTTGAGATTAAATGACCTTTCCAGCTCCATGGCTCACATCCTCGGCTACTGATCTTCTTTATCTTGCCTCTGAGATAGTTACATGTTTTAATTTTATATAGATACAGCTTTGGTCTGGGAAGCAAGAGACCCAACTGACAGTTTCTTTTCTATGATAATGGGATAGGAACTGGACCTCTGATTTCATAGGTATGGGAAAAACCCCACGTGGGGAAATGCTCTCTACAAATCTTGCCAATCTCTTTGTCTCATAATAATAATAGTCATTAAAACATTAATGATAATAATTAATGTTATATAGTTCTTTAAGGTTCTCAAAGCACTTTACACACATATTACCTCATTTCATCTTTAAAGCAACTCTGGGAGGTTGGTGCCATTACTATCCCCATTTTTCAGATGAGGAAACTGAGCCTGAGAAAAGTTAGGCAACTTGTCCTGAGTTACACAGTTAGGAAGTATCTGAGGCAGGTTTCTCTGACTGCAGTGCCACCATACTAACCACTGCATCACCTGTCTTAGAGTCTTAGGGAGCTGAGTTGCCTCCCCAACAGAGTTGTTTTAAGATCTAATAAGATTATGTGTACATGTACATAAATTCATAATGTATGCAAATATGTGCATAATATATACATATATGTATATATTCACATACATAAATATAGTTATATACATTTGTATATACTTATGTACCTATTTATGTATATATTATATAAAGTGTATTTAATATATCATATATCAGAATATATTATATTATGTATGTTATATATGATGTATTACATAAATTATGTAAAGTATATTATGTGTATGTATTATATTATATAGTATCATATATTTTACACATATTATATAAAGCATTGTACAAATACTAGCTATTATTATTATTATTATTATTATTATTATTATTATTATTATTATTATTATTATTATTATTTAGGACATTGAGGATTGAGTGACCTGCCCGGGGTCCCACAGCCAGTATGTCCAAGGTGGGGCATGGACTCAGGTGTTTCTCGCTTCAAAGGCAGCTCTCTAGCCACTCTGCCAGGCTACCTCTTCTATGACATACTAATCTAACTCATTTCACCACTTTGGGTCTCAGTCTCCTCATCTGTAAAGTGAAGAGGTTAAACTAGACATCAGTGAAATCTTCTCTGTTTCTACGATGCCATCGTTCCACAAATTTCTATACGTTCTGCCTGGAGTTGTCTCGGCTTAATTTCTTCCTGTTATTTCTAGATAAGTACCTCCCTGCTCCCCCGACCTGCCCAAGGGAATATCATGTCCATTCCATAGTATCTACTTCCTTTGGATATTTTCAGATAGGACTCTTGGAAAATGTTTATTCTACGTGGGAAAGACTAGTCTAAGCTTTCTTTTAAGAGCTCGTTGGATGGCAGCCAATAAGAGGAAGGAATCCAGATTCTGTGAGGCATTATTTGCACATGTGATTCGGGATATGTATCTTCAATAATAACAGCTAGCATATAAACATATACATATACACATATTAATATATATGCATATATATGTATACACACGTATATGTATGTATGTGTATCTATATATATGGTGTTCCTATAAAGTCAAATAAGAAAATCCATGAAAGTCACCTCACAAACGTTAAACACAGGGTGTCTCGAAAGTCTTAGTGTAGCAAGCTGCAACAACCTTACATAGGTTTCCTTATTTGGTCCTCAAACAACTCTGTGAAGGGCATATCACAAGTACCATAGTCCCCACCTAACACGTGAGGAAATTAGCTGACTTACCCATAGTCACGTAGATACCAGAGACAGAATTTGAGGCTAGATCTCTCATGATTTCTCATGATTTTTCCCAGCACTGTCTCTACGAGTAGACAACATTCTGTTCTTCCCACCTCACCACCTCACCCATCCATGGACCTTACAGTTTCAAACGTCAGGACAGTCCATCTTATGTCACTGTCTTCATAGCTGTTCTCTGGATCTCAGCCATAACCACACGCTCAACATCAGGATATCAGGAAATTCTCATTTATCCTCATTATTATTAGTTGCTCATCCAGGAAGCTTTGAGGCCCTGTTCTCTTTCCTCTTCTTCTTCTTCTTCTTCTTCTTCTTCTTCTTCTTCTTCTTCTTCTTCTTCTTCTTCTTCTTCTTCTTCTTCTTCTTCTTCTTCTTCCTCTTCTTCTTTCTTCTTCTTCTTCTTCCTCTTCTTCTTTCTTCTATCTTTCCCTCCTTCTAGCTGGTAAAAAAAAATCATATCCAGAAAGAATTACTTCATTTGCCCTTCAGCTTCTCATCTAGGAGGATGGGAGATGCCCCGGATCTTGTCCCTTAGTGAGTCCACACTTGGAGGGAGGAAAAATGAGCAAAAACTGAGTAGATATGGGTCTATAGAGAAGTCACAATGGAAAAAAGAAACAGGACCTATACATGACTTTTCCATATGACAGCGTTCAACAAGCCTCATTTAATACTATCTTATGTTTGCACACCACATTGAACTATTTTTCATTTTTAAAAACATATTTTGTTGATGTTTTTCATATTCATATCAGTCATTTCAAAACCCCATCCTCCAGATTGAAACTTTCCAGTACAAAAAAATAATTAAACAAAAACGTAAGATCCAATGACCACATCTGATAATGTATACAATATTCTGTAATATTAGTAATAATAATCATAATAATTCACAATAATAATAACTAACATTTATATAGCGCTTACTACTTTATGGTTATTATCTCATTTGATCCTCAGAACAATCCTAGGAGGTAGGTGCTCTCTATTTTAAAGATGGGGAAACTGAGGCAGGTAGTGGTTAAGTGACTCACTCAGGGTCACACAGCTAGAGAGGATCTGAGGTGGGATTTGAACACAGGTCTTCCTGCTCCAGGCTTAGCACTCTATCTACTAGGTTGCCTCTGTACCTCAAAGTGTGTGTGTGTGTGTGTGTGTGTGTGTGTGTGTGTGTGTGTCTGTGAGAGAGAGAGAGAGAGAGAGAGAGACAGAGATCTATTTTGTTTCTTGTCCTGTCTTTCTGTCTGTCTGTCTCTCTCTCTCTCTCTCTCACACATACACATGCACACACACACACACACACACACACAGAGGAATTACAGGGGTGACCCTCCACTGATGGGAGCTCACCATACTAGTGCTGAACTTAATGTGGATACCCAACCCATTGATGTTCAGACCTCCAGAGCTCAAGAGATCAGATACAGGGATTATAGGTGAGTACAACCATGTCCTACTTTTGGCTTCTTACCTGTTCTCTGAGAACTCAGAGCTCAGCTTCCTTTATGTGATGTTGCCACTTAATCTTGTTGTAGTCATGTATGGGGTCCTCTTGGTTCTGATTATTTCACTACACATTGGTTCATCGAATCTTATCACATGTCTCTGAATTCTTCCCATCCATCAAGTAAAATTTCGTTACATGAATGTGCCATACTTTTTCAGCCATTTCTCAATCAACAGATATCCCTTTATTTCCCAGTCATAATGAGTGCTTCCATGATTATTCGGTATATATCAGACTTTTGTTTCTGCCTTTGATTTCCTTGGGGTGGTATCCCTAGGTCAAAGGATATAGAGAGGTGAGTCACTTTTCTTACATAATTACAAATTGATCTCTTGGATGACTGAACCCCTTCACAGTTCCAAAAAATGACATAGTAGCAGATCTGTCCTCCCACAGTCTTTTCTACATGGACAGCTCTTACCTTCTGTCATTGACAACTTGCATGGCATGAGGTGAAACATGAAAGGTGTTTTAATTGCACTTCTCATTTGAATTCTTCTATTCATTCTTCTTCCTTCACTCATTCATTATTCTTCTTTTGAAAATAGTTTGTTCCTGTTCTTCAACCACTTACTGCATCTCTTCAAGAATGTATTAGTATTAACTGCTTGACTTAATTCCCTATATATTTTGGATTTCATATTTTTATTGGTGGCATTTGCTAAAAAAGTCTTCCCACTTTTTCATTTCTCTTTTAACTCTAATCTTCAGTGATTTAATTCAGGCAAAACTTTTTTAATTTTATGTAATTGAAATTCCTCCATTTCTTTTAAAAAATATCTTCTGATCCTTGTTTAGTTAGCAATTCTCTTCCTTACTCAAAGTTTTTAAAAAAAATGAATGTTAAAAATTGTTTTTTTACATGTAACTGGGTGGAAATAAAATACTAAATAAAAATTAAAATAAAAAAATAAATTTTCTTCCTTGCCATAGATAAGGTTCTTAACCTGAGGTCTGTGAACTTGGATCTTCATCTGAGTCATTCCTGCTTAGATGGTCCCCAAGGCTCTGTCCTGGGCCCTTTTCTCTTTTCTGTAGTATTTTACTTAAAGAACTCATCAATTCCTATGGTTCCTTTTATCATCTCTATGGTGAGGATTCTCAAATATGCTTACCTGGCCCTAACCTTTCTGCTGACCAAGAGTCTCACATTTCTAACTCTCTTTAGAACATCTTGAATTGGATATCCCATTGACATCTTAAACTCAACGTGTCTCAAAATGAACAGATTATCTTCCACCAAAACCTCCCTTCCTCCTGAATTTCCTATTACTGCAAAGGGTACCAGCATCCTTCTAATCATCCAAGCTTGCCACCCAAATCTGACTCCTCACTCTTTCTCACCACTCATATCCAATACATGGTTTAGTCCTGTCCTTTCATATAACACATAAAGTAGATTTGAAAGAGGTGGGATACACACATGGTACTGTGGTTTGTTGACACTGAGAAGTGGTTACAATCAAGAAAAAGGTTAAGTGTCAGCTATTAGAACCAAGCTTCCCAGGGAGAGTCCAGGGTTCCTCTGGGAGAAGAAAAAAAGGGTGATGACTAGAATGCAGGCAGCATAATGTGGAGACAAAATGCTCAGCCAGGAATTGTAGGACTTACATTGGTGGATAATTTCAAAGGGAACCACGTATGGGAAACAACATGAGCAAAGAAATAAAGTCAAGAACAGGAATGGTACGTGAGAGAGGATAAACCATTATAACCAGAGCTGGGAAACATATCTTGAAGAATACTTAAATAGACCAAAAGGAACTAGTTGATGTATGACTTTTGATCTTATGCTAAAATTTTTTTAATGTAATCTGATAATCAACAAGTCACAAATTTCAGTTCTTAAGCAAAGGAGTGACATAATAAAATCCTGGTTCTTCTGTGTGTGGCAAAGGAGAAGGTATATGTTTAAGCAGTAGACACTAAATTTTGTACAAGATCTTTACTGGATATTAAAAACATTCCCCTGACTTTTTGCTAAGGGCCAGGGCATCTGACAAAATATGAATCTCAAATTGTCTCACTCTTCTCCACATCACATAAGAGACTCTTTCAGCTCAAAAGCCACTTGCCTCTTCACTGACAGTGGGCCTGTTTCATCTAATTTCTCCAACCACATGGCCTTTTAACAAATCTTCAGCCATCATCTAGGCTACCAGGGCTTACTCCCATGTAAGTAGGTCCCTATCTCCACCTCTCTACTCTCCTACTCTCTACCTTTAGCTCTGAAAACAATAATCAAGTGAATATTAATTTTGCTATTATAAAGGGCCTGGCAGTAGATTGCCCTATGGCACCACTCATAATTCTGATGACTCGAGAAATTAAAGGTCTCTTCCCTGGCCACCATTTTTCTAGTTCTAACATCTCCCTTTTAGAATGTGAGCTCCTTAAGGGCAAAGACTCTTTCATATTTGTCATTGTATCCTCTGAACTTAGAATAGAACCTAGAATATAATAGAAGCCTTAGTCATTCATTTATCCATTTCCTGTAATTTTGAGGTCATTGAATCATTTATTTCTCTTATTCCTCTCTGTCTAAACCCTTTCAGTGACTTTAGAACCTTATAACTTTGGAAATTGAAGACACCTAAATGTTTTTAAGAATAGTTTTCTTGACAACACTAGAACATTGAATTTAGAAGATGGCATGATGACACCAGGGAAAGAATTTCCTATGAATACCATAGAAGCTGAAGGGTTCACTTCACCAGTAGTTGGAGTAGTATTTGAATGTTATACTCTATATGCACATAGCTATCTATTTGTGAATGGTCCTAGTGATCTCAAAGTGATATTAAATTATTTAGGCTTATTTGAATGTAGGACATAACTGACAAAATGTTGATAATAGTGTGGGTCTATGCAGATTCTGTCAATTTCTCCGTATTATTAGAGTTTTTAGTTTAGTGATGCAGTTAGTGGGCACATAAAGACTAGTCTACCAATAAGTTAGGCTTAAGACAACAGAGCAGGTGGGTCTGGGGGAAGGTGCTCCATCAAAGACTAGCTTAAGGGGGCATCTAAGACAACCTATTTCAGAGAATCAGCAAGACTAGAGAGAGAAAAGAAAATAGATCCTCCAGAGCAAAGGGCCATAACATATGCATTGGCAGAAGACCAGAACTTATGAGGATGTAATTCTGAGATCAAATAAGGAAAAACTTTGTGTCACCACAAGGTCACCAGAAGGGGAGGACTCTGAGTGCAGTAAAAGGGAAGTCTATGCCCAGCCTTTGTAGCTTGATGGTTTACAAGGTAAGGTATCGGGCCTGGACTCGGGAAGACCTGAGTTCACATCCAGCCTCAGATACTTACTGGTTATGTGACACATGACCTGTGTCTGCTTTAGTTTCCTCAACTGTGAAATGGGGATGATAATTTTACCTGCCTCCCAGAGTTGTTATAAGGATTAGGTGAGGTAATATTTCTAAAGCGCATGGTACATTGCACTTAATAAATGCTTATTCTTTTCATTTCCTTTACCCTTCAGTAGTAAAATGATAATAATAGCATCTACTTCACAAAGTTGTTTTGAGGCTCAAATGAGTTAATTTAGAGAAAGGACTATGAAAAACCTTAAAACTCTATGTATGGTCTAGTTATTATTCTTCCTCCTGCCATAACCAGGTTTTAATAGGTAACTCTGACCAGCCAATTAAGATCAGGACT
Organism: Phascolarctos cinereus; assembly: GCF_003287225.1. Lineage (NCBI taxonomy): Eukaryota > Metazoa > Chordata > Mammalia > Diprotodontia > Phascolarctidae > Phascolarctos > Phascolarctos cinereus. The sequence goes on from NW_027556402.1 coordinate 32,399,258, forward strand.
AAACTCTAATAGCCATTACAGATTGTGCCCTATAAACCTTTTCATCTTCCCTCTTTGCTTGTATATTGCTCTGAAGCGCCTCCTAGTAATTCCCCTTTAAATACCTTAGGTCAGCTGTCATTAGGGAAAGGGGTTGGGTAAAGGAGGCTGCATGCTAGTGGATGGAGTAAGGCTACTAGGTCGGGGCATGGAGCAAGCATCTCTACCTCTCTAGACAGGTAGCCTTAATGTTCCGCACGGAACAATATCTTATTGATTTTTTTCACTTTCTTATTAATCTCCTGTCTACTTTCATTGACATTGATGTCACCTGGACCTCTGCCCTGAAGGCTTCTTTTTGAGTGCCTCTGGGGGAAGCCACCAGTTTTAATAACAGTTTGATTAGAGAAGCAATCTGCTCTATTCCCAAGGTTTTGAATGGGAGTCAGGATGTTTTTGGCCATCTAAGCACAAACAATCCTGAATTCCAGAGAAATATTAGGAAGAGCATTTTATAGAAATGTGGCCTGGCCACAGGCAGCTAGGGGTAGCTAAGTGCCAAGATAGATAAACCACTGGCCCTGGAATCAGGAAGTCCTGAGTTCAAATCCAGCCTCAGACACACGAGTTGTGTGAACCCTTGTCGAGTTCATACCCTTAACCTCTATTTGCCTGGTTTCTTCAACTATAAGTTGGAGAAATAATAACAGCTCCTTTAATTCCCAAGGTTGTTGTGAGGATCAAATGTGATATTTGTGAAGTACTTAGCATGGTGCCTGGCACGTAGTAGGTAGACATTCAACAAATGCTTGTTCCCTTCCAACAAGTGTGAAGTTAAAAAATAGCCCTGGGATTGTATTGATATGGAAAATTCAGAGTCCCTTAGTTATCTCAATTCCTGTGATTCCTCTTTTCAAACTCAGATACATACAGGATGGCATCAAATTGAATCTTACCATTAACTGCAAGTGTTATACTTCGATAATCAAAAAACTAACATTTCTCTATCACATCATGAATTCCTATTATTCCATCTCTCCCTACACTTTGCCATGTCCCAACCTCTAACCCTCTACCTTTCAGTGCTTTCTCAAGCTATTATTCCTTCTCTGACTCTTTGTTTCTTCTATTTTAATTCTGGAGTCTTTGGCTAATTAATTCAAAACCATACTGTCCTCTACTTACACATCTTTTGACCCACTGTCCTATAATGACACAGCCCACGATAAACCCCAACGTTGGGCTACCCCCATGATCTATCTCCTCTCTTCCTCTTCCTGTGATGATGAACAGAGTGGAAGGAAGTCACAAAGCCAAGGTGACTGGAGAAATTATACATTTATATTGACTAATCTCAACCAGGTACTCACTACTAAGGCAATACTTTGATTTCTTCCTGATTTTCTAGCCCTCTCCTACCCTGAAAGTTATCTCTATCTTCTCTTCTATCCTCAAGCCTCCCAAACCTATCCTTTCCCACAACATTTCAGCTGAGGACTGCACCTCAAACTTTACTGAAAAAAAAATGGCCATTCACTTTCAGCTCCATCTTTTCCCCTCCTTTTCATTGTGAAATTTTGACATCATCCTCCACATTCTCCTCCTGTCTTCCAGTCTGTGATAAAAAAAAAAATGACCCTTTTTGCCACGGCCAACCCTTTTCATATACCTTGATCTCATCCCTTCCTCTTTACTCTAGCCCTTCAATCATCTCTGCATTCTCTAATCCTCAATTTTCACCTGGCTCATTCCCCATTTCCTTCAACCATTCTCAAGTATCTTCCATCCCTAAAAAAATCATTAGATCCAATTAGATCTCATTAATTAATCAACTAATATTTGATTCCCCAGCAAACTTTATTAATAAATGAGGGAAACCTTTCCTTTAAGCAATAGTTCACATTTCTCTAAATATCAAAACTCTTAAACTTCTAAGATTATCTCAATATTAAAGTTATTGGCTATACAAAAAAAGTGGGGCAGCTAGGTGGCATGATAGATAGAATGCCAGACCTAGAGTCAGAGAAGATGAGTCTTCTTGAATTCAGTTCTGGCCTCAGATACTTACTGGCTGTGTGACCATAGACAAGTCACTTAGCCCTTGTTTGCCTCAGTTTCCTCATCTGTAAAATGGGCTGGAGAAGGAAATGGCAACCCACTGTAGTATCTTTGCCAAGAAAACCCCAAATGAGGTCACAAAGATAGACACAACTGGAAAATGACTGAACAACTAGCTATACAAAATAATTAATAGTGACACAAAGACAATTATTTACAAGATTTTTGCTATGACATAGATCACAGCCAGCATTACCTAGAACCATCACTATTACTGTAGATGACTTCTGAAAACATTTTCACCATTCAGGTAACTCAGGATACCAAGAAAAAATGTCTTTTCAAAAATTCTCTTCCTCTTCTTTCAAGATAATGAATAGAACAATTCTATCCACCATCCCTCTATTTTTCTCTAAATTTTCTCCATAGCTTTTTTTCAAAAGCCATAATTCTTACCATCTCTCTACAGACTCACTCTTCAAAGAATTCTCCTTAAAAGATTTTTTCATAATTAAATATTTCTCCCAAGAAATTTTTTCTTCATCCTCTTTCTCTGTCTTTACCACTTTTCCTCTCAAGCTATCATTAACTCTCTCTCTCTCTCTCTCTCTCTCTCTCTCTCTCTCTCTCTCTCTCTCTCTCTCTCTCTCTTTCTCTCTCTCTCTCTTTCTTTCTCTCTCATCATATTTCATAGGAAGTTAATAACATTTTTCATCTGCAAGCTCTTAAGCAGATAGTAACACTTTCCACTGCCTTTGTAGGAACAGCTTTTGAAACAGGTCGTTGTCTTTATTTCATCTCCATTCACTCATCAACACTGGCTGACTTCTGACCTCATCACTTGAGGTGAACTGCTCTCTCTAATGTTGTCAGTGTCTCTTCATTGCAAAAGCTTTTGGTCTTTTTTCAATTCTCAACCATGCTGACCTTGCTGCTGCATTTACCACTGTGGGTTTCTCTTTTCTCCTGGATATTTTATCCTCTTTTTGATTTCACATCACCCCCCTCTCCTGGTTCTCGCACAATGTGTTTGACCACTTAGCGTCCTTTATTGATTCATCATCCAAATCATGCCCACTAACTATGGGTTATCCCAAGCCTCTGTGCTGAGACCTCTCCTTTATACTCTTTTTTCTTAGCCACCTCATCGGTTCTCATGAGTTTAATTATCATCTCTTTGAAGACACCTTCCAAATCTACATATCTCCCTCCTGTCTCTCTCTTGTCCTCCAGACCTATGTCATCAGCTGACTACTGGACATTTTAGACTGGTTGACCCAGAGACACTTCAAATTCAACATAAACAAAACAGAGCTTGTGATCTTTCCCTCTTCCCTACTCTAGACCAGACCTAGTTCATTTAGGATTGCAATACAGTGAAACATCCAATCAGTTGCTAAATCTTGCATTTGTATATCTGCAGAAACCTCTACTCACTACTCTCATACATACCACCCCAGTTTATCCCTCTTATCTGTGCTATTGGAATGGTCATCTAACTGGTATTTCTGCTCCAAGTATCTCCCCACACTAATCCATTTTCCACACTAATATGATTTTCCTAGTTTTCCTATTGCTTCTGAGGTCAAATATAAACTCCTCTACTTAACTCCCTTTGCATGCTTTATGGTTCAATCATACTGCCATTTTCTCTATTCCTCATGCATGGCACTCCATCTCCAATTTCTATCCCTTTGCAGAGGCTGTCCCTGAGCCCAGAACTCTCTCCTCAGCTATGCCTCAAAAATCCCTTTTTTCCCTTCAATATTCAGCTCATATATCCCCTACACAAGCCCTTCTTGGGTCTCCCCAACTGCTTTATAGTTAACTTTTATTTATTTTGCATTTATTCTGTACCTATTTATTCTGCAATCTCTTCCTACCCCAATAGAATGTAAGCTAATTGAGGGTAGGGTTTGTTTCTTTTGTTTTTCTTTTTCTTTTTGTTTTTTGGTCTTTAAATCCCCAGTGCCTAGTATAGTACCTCATATATAGCTGGTGCTAAATAAGTGTTTATTGATTGATTAGTATCCTTGTGAAATATTCTGTGATTCAAAAATCTTTAAGAGTTTAAATAGTTGACATGATGTTACATAAAGTATTGTTCACTGGAAATGATTATGGGAGAAAAGTGGAAAGACTTTATCAAAGCACATAGAAGTTCAACTATACTATCAAAAATAAAGCCAAACTTTAAGCCAGAAAAGGTGGCCTGCAACCTTTGAGGGAAATATCAGCCTTTTTAAAATTTCTTGGTTCCATTAAAATACAATTAATATTTATTAAGATCCTGTTCCATGTAGGGTGATCATTGTGATGGAGGTTATACAAAAGAAAGAAATATGACACGGTCCTTGTCCTCAAGCAGCTTCCAATCTAGCTGAAGAGACAAAACACTAGACATGATGAACAAATCCATAAAATATTTGTCTGTTCATTTGTATGCCACAGATAATCAGGGCTATATGAGTTCAGAGAAGATGGAAATTGGTTTGGGTTGGAGAAGTAAGGGGAAAAGAAAGTATGTAACCTTGGTGTTGAAAGATGATGAGGATAAAGACAAGTATGGAGGAAAATGGAAGCCAAGTGTGGGGTGGAGGCCATGAGCATGATGTGCTTGTGGAATATCAAGGGAACTAACTCAACTATGCAGTCTATTTTTCAAATAAATGATACTCCTCATCATTTCCTGATCTCATGCTGTCTCTCCCCACAGCTGAACATTCACGTAGGGTTTTCCCCAGGGCCAGAAGAAAACCTTTCCATACCATTGACCAATCAAATTTTTCTTTTCCTTCAATAACCAGAAAAGGGTACCATTGTCATCATTAAGCTTTTCTCCCTCATTCTTCCTTGTAACCCAAAGTGATCCCTCCTTCTCTCTCTGACTTTTCTTATTCTTATGTCCAATGGTGAGCCAGTAAATATTTAACAATGGGCTATCTGGGGGAGGGATGTGCTCATGACACACTTTTAAGTTGAATCTGCATTAACGTTTTTTTCCAGTCACTTCCAGTGAGAAAATCCAAAAATCAATAATTCAAGCCCTGATTCATGTTGTTTGCTATATGACAAGCCTGTTTAAACTGGCTCTGATACACCCCAATCTCATATTCTAATTTCTATTAGAGTTACCTGTGCATGTGCCCTAACTCTTTACTAGATTATAAGTGTAATGTAAAAACAATATTTCACAGGTGCTCTCAGAAAAAAAAAAACTTCAGTCTGCTGCAGGCTCATAATTTTTTTTTTTACTGGGTCTAGCAGCAGTTCTGGTGGGTATGTTTGGGAATATTATCATTATATATACATATATGTGTTTGTATGTACATATGTATATATATATATAAATTATAAAATGTTTATACATTATTGAAATTATAAAAATATTTTATATAATATATATTAATTAAATTGAAAAATAATTCTCCCTTTCTCAGTCTCAAGCTCTAAATTTATCGACAAATAAAATCACTGTGCCTAGTCATGTAATTTATTAACAGTGGTGGGGAGGGAGAGAGGAGGAAAGGAATAAGCATTTATAAAATGCCTGCTCTGTGTCAGGCACTTTGCTAAGTGTTTTTTACAAATTTTATCCCGCTTAATGCTCACAACAACCCTGAGAGGTAGTATTGTTATTATCCCTATTTTAAAGATGAGTAAACTGAGGCAGACAGCATTTTAAGTGACTTGCCCAGGGTTATACAGATAGTAAGTGTCTGAGACTAGATTTGAACTCATGTGTTTCTGACTCCAGGGCCAGAACTCTGTCTAGCGAACCACCAGCTACCTCAACAAAGAAGAGCAAAAAGACAATGTCCCTGGTTTGCAGAGTAAGAATCTCTGAAGAGTAGTGAGGTTTGAGAAAACTGGAAAAGCAAGAAAGTGGCCAGGTTATGAAGGCCTCTAAAGCCAAGCAAAGGATATTACATGTGAAGCAACAGGTAGACAAAGAAAGATAGAAGATAAGTAAAAGAGTAGGATTGATTCAGGGGGTGGGACATCCTCTGAGGAAAGCGTGATGGAATAAGATCACTTGTGTATATAGAGGCATTGGCCTTGGCAAGGAGAAGGGCCACTTCTTCATATGAGACATCAGGGCATCAGAGTGATATGAGATGAAGAACAAGGGAGAATAATAAGTTCTATGTGAATGACCTCATTTTAAAAAAAAATGAAATATGAGAGAAGATTCTCGACTGAGAAGGTTGGAGAGGGGGAGCGATGGAGGTCTAAGGAGGAATGAAAAAGTTACAATAGTCATTGTGGTGAGTGGATTAATGAATTGATTAGACAGATATCAAAGGATTGCCTTGCCCCAGTGAGGGTCCAGTTGAGGTTATAAAACATAAATTTGTAGTGACCAAAATCAGCGTGGTACAGCTTTGTCCAGCATCCAAGAGTAGGAGTGAAGGCACAGAATGGTGGTAATATTCCAAGGCTAAAGATTGGCAAAACAATATCAGTAACAGAATGAGAGGTCAAGGGGATCAAGAGAACAGTGTAGAGTGGAAATGGTTCACCAGGGGCTCAAGATAAGGAAGGAAGGATAGTATCACCAGTGTAACGGTGATGGTCTGAGCAAGAACGGAAGGACTGAGGAATTGGGGGTTAACAAATAACAGGCTTTAGGGTTGTGGAGCACAGAGAGGGATAGAATGACAATAGATTATGATCAGATAAAGGAATGGTCTGCCCAAATGAGAAAGCAAGATTTTAAGTTCATCACTGTTAAAGAGGTTAATTTTTAACTGGAAAACTTCTGGAACCTGAACTTGAGGAAATGAATTATAACTATTATCAAGAAATATTTATATCAACACTTCAAAGCGCTGTGATCTCAATGATTGGGTACTCCCTTCGATGACCAAGATTATGAACTATCTAGTGTCTTAACAGATGAAAAAGTCCATCCCTTGATGGTCAACTTTTTGGTGATTGGTTTCTCTGAACATAACTAGGTCTCTCCTTACAAAGAAGTTACACTAATAGCCAATCCAACTTTGCCCTTTATGTTTCAGCTTTACTCAAACTACACTCTGCTCTGCTCAAATATCCCTGGGTCCCATCTAGAAGCCTATCCAGCTTGGTGGCAAAACTTGCCAGAATTTCATCCCCCTGGTATATTCCTTAAGAAACCAAAGTCATCTCCATGCCAGAATGAACCTTCAGTATGAAACCTCAGTGGAGGATCTCCAAGGAAATACCCAGAATACACGGAAAACTTTAGAACAAATGCGTAGGCGTTCTTAAGAGTAGTACACCAAACTTCAAAGTTACTCCTTATTTCCAGTCCTATTGTAGGTGCTTAGCAGTTAACCAGATGAATCTTGTCAATTGATCTATTAGACTATGGGAAAAAAAACTAGGAATACACACGTCCTATCTGTCTTTTAAAAAATAAATAAATTTAACTGTTTACAAGATTAGTAGATTGTATTAGCAATAGAAATTAATGAAAATGAAGAAAGAATGGCATTGTAACATTTTTGTAGAATTAATAATGATAATTATAAGGTTAATTCTTTTATTATTCCCAAACAACTGACATTTCAGAAGTCATTTATATTTAATAGCTAATAATGATGATGATGATGATAATGATGATGATGATGATGATGATGATGATGATGATAATAGTCAATCCTCAACTTTCACAGTGGTAATGTTCCTAGAAAATGGTATGAAAGTAAAAAATATCAATATTGATACATTGAACCTATGGAAAACAGGGGGTTAGATTCCTGTGACCACTAAAAACTATAATCTTTTGTTAGAAATTGCTGAAAGTACATTTTTCTGCATATAATTAACAAAACATCAATTCTGATATGTACTTTTCCTAACATAGTAACCATGAAATAGCCAATATACAAAATAAAATTGGTAATATGCAAAATGTTGTTTTCTAGCTAGTAATTCCTTAGAATGCTGTAACCTTTTGTGCTAACATCTCAATAAAAAAGAACATTTATTTCAGACAATATTCACTTTTCATAATAACACATGAAGTCTCCAGTACCATAAATGTCATGCAGAAAATAAAATTCTTAAAAATAAAATATTTTAACCTGAATATTCCCTTCCACTGTGTGAGATGGAGGAGTACTATAGACTATAAAGCTGTAAACCTCTCTACCTTGGCCACCCTCTGAAAACCAAGGGAGAGGTTGCTGGGACTTTAATTGCTGCTGTCAGAACATGCAAAGATTGGTGAGGTCTTGGCATCACCTCAGACACTCTGTCCTTCATTGCTTGTGGATAGCATCATGAAGGATGTACCAGCTTGAAATAATCCAGCAATGTCTGCTTTGTGTGCCACTTGAGATCTTTAAAGGTCTCATGGCACACACTGGCTGCAGGCATTCTGGCACAAAGTTTCTCACTAAGCCACATCACTGACTTTGCAGGCTTGGGTTTAGAGCCCAAAGGATTTGTTTTATGCTTTGAGGGCATTATTGCAACCCAAAACTTGAATTTTAAAGGCAAACAATGAATATATCCAATGAATGCATAGGGACCTCTTTACAATGCTACAGTAAACAAGACCAGTAAAATGCCTGGTAGGATACCAGCTACTCCACAAACTTGGGCGCCTGCCATTTTTTCTCTACTGTGCCTAATGGCAAACATGAAAATGAAGTTACTGATATAATCACAGGAATGCTTGAAGACAAGAAAGTTAAATATGTAAATGTTGAGGATTGACTGTCACAGCAATAATAATAATAGCAACAACAATAGCTAGTGTTTCTAAAGCACTTTAAGGTTTTCAAAGAGCTCTATAAGAATTATCTCATTTGGTCCTCATAGCCACCCTGAGAAGGAGGTGCCATTATTATTTTATCCCCATTTTACAAATGATGAAACTGAGGCAGGCAGAGATTAATTGACTTGCCCAGCATCCAACAATCAGTACCTGAGGCTGTATTTGAACTTAGCTCTTCCTAACTCCATGATATTTAACTTTGGAAAGAATGGTGATTTTTTTTTTTTGTTAGCAGATTTATCTCTCCAGTTATGTTGCTTTAGACAATATTAAAATCAGTTTGCATTTTGTACATTCCCACTGCCTGGGAAGTAAGCAAGACTGTTCTTTGTACACTGAGAAGATAACTGATATATTTAGAATCCACAAAATGGAGAGATTCTATGTGGACTATTAAGAGTTAAAAATATTTTGATTCATACTTATTACTGTTCTCTGAGAAGCTAGAGTAGGCTTTTTTGATTTTTTTAAACCTAATTAAGTCTTAGAATTAGGGTAGGAAAAGGTATAATCATCCTCATTGACATATAGGGAAATTGAGATGGAGAAAAATTAAATTATAGGCTCATAATTCCATAGGGATCTCTGTTCTTGACATCTTTTCTCCGGGCTAAACAAGAAATAATTTCAACTTCCTTAACCTTTCCCTAGAGGATCTGTTTTGCATCCTTAATCACTTTCATTATATTTCTTTTTTGGCCAAGCCTGCCCTATTTCCTATTCAATTTTCTTTTTTAAATGCAGAGGCCCAAATCAGACACAATATGTCAAAAAGACAACTTTGACTGTTAAATAAAATCATGAAAATTTCTTCCCATACTTTGTATGCAAGCTCTTGCTACTATAGTCCAATGTATAATATAAGCTTTTAAAATCAAAACCCTCACTCAATTATTCATTTTCAACTTGTAATCTATTATGGCATGGTCTTTTTCTAATCTTTTGTGTTTTTCCCCATCTTAATTCAGTTTTTGGTTTTGTGGTGTGTGTGTGTATGTGTGTGTGTGTGTGTGTGTGTGTGTGTGTGCGTGCATGTGTGTATGTGTGTATACACACACATATATACATATACACATACACGTGTATGTGTATGTATATATGTATGTGTGTATACACACACATATATACATATACACATACATGTGTATGTGTATGTATATGTACGCACATATATGTATGTGTATATATACAGACATATATACAGACATACATACAGATAGGTAGAGAGACAGAACCTGGAACTTGGCTGTACTGAATTTTATCCCATTTTTCATAGAACATCTCTCTGATTTTTTTTTTGTGGTGACTTGAAATCTAGTTCTATCTTCTTAAATATTAACACACTCATCAGTTTAGGGTCATGTACAAAATGAAGGAGTATATTTTCATTTGAATGTTTGTGCTTTGATTTCCCCTTTTCTTTCTGTCATCTCAAATTTGAGCAAAAGTCTCTTTGTTCTCAGAGGCTGAAATACAATATATTGGGGTTATTGGCAAAGATCATAAATGATTTTGGATTAAGGACTTGTTCCTTTGGAATATTACTCTGGTTTTCCTAAGTTGGCAATGAATTAGTGATTAAAATCCCTTGAGGGAATTCTCTCATTTAGTTGGTCATTCAGCAGCATTGGGTAGTCAATACTCTGGTGTGTTGATGATGATGTCATATGTGACAGAAATCAAAAAGCTCTATTATAATCATTAAAGGTCACCTCTTTCACAGATTCAAACTTCTTGACAAGATATTTGAGGTGTCAAAAGCTCCCCATTTCTTCCCATCTTCCCAGGATGTCGGTCTGGCAGAGCTACAACTGCCAATTTTTAACAAAATACATCCAAGGCCATCAGTTTAAGGGATGGAAATCTTAGAAAGAAACCTCTGGCTCCAAGATGATGGTGCCATGGTGAAAAATCAAGGATAAAGAGGGAAGGGGGGGGGACCTGATGAGGAGGTCACTACCAATAGGAGAGGGAGTCTATCAGGGGAAGACTTGGAAAGAAAATACATGTCATATGGAATTCAGGAGAAAGAAGCTGGCCATCAGGTAGCTTCCTGGTTTAACTAATTATTCTTCCTAACTGGAGGCTAATCTCAGTTATCTCTATATGTTTAAGGAATTGAATGCTATTAGCATCCTTTAAAAATTGGCACTCTAAGTCAAAGTAGGATGGATAGAGTGCAGGACCTACAGTAGGAACAACCAGCATTCAAATCTCACCTCTGACACTACCTACTTCTATGATCCTGAACAATTCATTTAATCTCTCTGACCCTCAGTTTCATCATCTGTAAAATGTAGGAATTGGACTTGATGGTCCTTTCCAACTTTAAGTCTATGATCCTCTACTAGTCTGGAAGACCTCTCTGCCCTACCTTAGTATGGCTCTGGGATGGACCAAAGACTCAAAAGGCTAACCTTGATACAATTCATGAAGCTATCAGGATTTTTGCTCCTAAAATGCCTAGGCTCCCTAAAATTGTATAAAAAGAAAAGGAGATGAGGAAGAAGAGTTCAATACATGGAAAGAGAATCTCTATGCTGAGCTGAGGGTAATTGGTAAAAATGTTCTCCAAGTTTGTGTTTCCTTTAACAACCTTCAGAATCACAGAATTTGAGAGTTGGGAGGGGCCTCAGCAATCTTCTAACCTGATTCATAGCAGAAAGGTATCTCCACCATAACATTCATGACAAATCATCATCCAGCCTTTGCTTGAAGACATTCCATATGGGGGAACGCTTCACCCATCCAAGCAACCCATTACATTTTTGTATAGCTATGGTTGCTAGGAAGAATTAACTTTTCCTCTTTGCATCTTCCGCCCATAGCTCCTGACTCTGTCCTCTGGGCCAAAGGGAAAAAATAAATCTATACGTGACAGCTCTTTAAACACTTGAAGATACCCATCATGTCTGGCCTGGAGTCTTTTTTTCTAGGCTCAAACTATTCTCTTTTGGTACTTTTCCCACTACTCCTTCTCAGCCAATCACCTTTACAGGAGCATCATTCAATTCCTATTTAATAGATGTGAATAGACACCAGAACTATATACTGAGACTCCACTCTTCTCTCCATTGGTGACTACATCAGATCCTTCGTGCTCAACTTATATCTAATCAGACTTTCCTGAGCTCCAGCCTGGCATCAACTACTGTCTGTTTGGCATCTCAATTTGGATTCAAGTATCTCAAACTCAATGTATCCAAAAATAATTTACTTCTCTCCCTAAACCCACCCTTCTTCCTAAAGTTCCTATTTCTGTCAAGAGCACCACCCTCCCTCCAGTTCTTGATGTTTACAATCTCGGGGTAATCCTTGATGGTCTACTCTCCTTCTATAACCGATCAATTGCTAGCTCTCATCACTAGTTCCTATGGTCAGTAACACCTGAGTTCAAATTCAACTTCCTAGATGTGGGACCCTGGGCAAGTCATTTAACCTCTGTTTGCCTCAGTTTCCAGTGTTGTTGTAGTAATTGAGATAAGAATTGTAAAGCACTTAGTATAGTGTCTGGCACACCGTAAATACTATATAGATATTAGCTATTATTCTCATTACTACTTCTATAACTTCTCTTTCAAAGGCCTATCTGCTTCTGTTCCCTCTACCAGCCCCCATCTTGCTGGTTTGGGTTCAATTCACATCTTGCCTGAACCACTGCAACAGTGTCCTAATTGGTCTTCCCCATTCAAATCTCGATCCTTTTTCATCCTCTATATAACTGCCAAATGAATGTTCCTAAAGCACGGCTCTGACTCTGTCACTCCCCCACTCAAGAAGCCTCAATGGCCATTCTTGCCTTTGGAATTGCATGCAAACCCTTTAGCTTGATGTTTAAAGCCCTCATAAACTATCTCCAAACTATCTTCTCAGATTGATTTCACATACTCCCACTCCTAGGCCGTGTGTTCCAATCATACCTTGTGTTCTACTTGCTCCTTCCCACACAGAACATTGTCTCTCTTTCCTCCCTGCCTTTTTACAAGCGTCCCTCCATGCCTGGGCGGAATATCTAGTTTCCATCAAGATTCAGCTCCTTCTGTGAAAAGCCTATTCTGATTCCCCTAATTATCAATCATCATCCCCAGTGAAATTACTTGGGGCTGATTTTCCATATATTCTGGAATTACTTACCAGTATGCAAATGGTTTCTCTCCAGCAAAATGTAACTCCTTAGGTATATGGAATTGTTTTTCTTTTTTATGCCACCTCCTGGCACAGTGACTGACCTATTTTTTTTAAGTGCTAAAGAAATCATTGTTGAATTGAAACTCCCCACAAACATTCTGTGAAGTGGGTAGTATAATTATTATTGTCTGCATTTTGCAAATGAAGAAATTGCACCACAGAGAGATGGAATGACTCATTGATTGTGTCCCACTGATAATTGTAAGTTAAAACTGGTATTGGAACTCCAGTCTTTCAACTTTAAGTCCAAGGTATACTACAACAAACTTCTCTTCATTTTGGCAAATGTCTTTCCCAAGAAATTCTGAAGAATGGAACATTTGAAGGATGTTACAGTGTCTGCTGTATCTCACACAGCCTTCTGTATGTTATATCTAAGATATCTTCATATATGTGACATATATAAATATATATTGAATATGAGGAAGATTCCACGAAACAATAAATACCCCAAAAATGTTGTGGTGTGAGATTAGGAAGGTGTAGTGTACAAGACTATGGTCTTATTTGTTCCCTATTTCCTAAATGCCACACCTGGGGGGAAAATGGAGAAAAAGAAATTCTAGTTGATCCAAAATCCAAATAACAACACTGCTTAAATAACTTTAACTACAACTCTTCATGTATGTATGTATATGCATATGTCTATATATACTATATGTGTATGTGTATATGCATATACATATATTGTGTATTCTCGTATATACATGTGTGCAATGCATTGTGTATTTATATGCATGTGTACATGTAGTATGCATGCATGTATATGCATGCATTTTATGTGTACTGCATGTACATTGTGTACATATGCATTATATATGTATACATGTATATTGGAAAGGGATGGGAAGATTGACACCAAGGTACATAATTTGCATTTTACTTCTATGAAAAATATCCTTGATATGTAAGCTAGCTGATGTCCAGTTTAAAAATCAGGGAAAAAAATAGCTTCTGGGGAATATCACAGAATTAATCAGTCAGTCAATAAACATTTATTTAGCACCTATCATGTGTCACGCACTGTGCTAAGCATGGGGATGCATGGAAAAGTGAAAGGCAATCCCTGCCCTTGAAGAGCTTACAATTTTAGGTGAGAAACAGCAGGCAAATGATTACATACACACAAGTTACCTACAGGAATTAGCACAAATTCATCTCAAACGTCTAAATTTTCTACATGTACATACTCAGTCAAATGATAATGCATGTTCATAAGGATGAATCTGAGATATTATATGATCCTAAAGTATCTTCTAAATCTTTAAATATCAATATATTATTGGTATAACTTTTAATATTAAGTGTATCTAGCTATGGGCAGCTAGGCGGCAAGTGGATAGTGTTGGGCCCAGAGTCAGGAAGATTCCTCTCCCTGAGTTCAAATCTGGCCTCAGACACTTACTAGTTATGTGACCCTGAGCAAGTCACTTAACCCTTTTTGCCTTGGTTTCCACATCTGTAAAATGAGCTGGAGAAGGAAATGACAAACCACTCTAGTATCTTTGCCAAGAAAATCCCAAGGTCATAAAGAGCTGGACATGACTATACATTAGCATATTATATCTATGTCTATATCTACATCTATATCTATATCTATACACACACGTTATATATATACGTATATATATGTATATATACACACACACATACATATATTATATAAAACCTCATTGTTAATAATATTAATAATAATGTTAATGGTAGTGATAATAATGATAATAAATATCTAGAATATAGTGAATAGTATGCTGAACCTGGAATCAGGAAAACTTAGTTCACATCATGCCTCACATACTTAATAGCTATGTGACCCTGAGCAAGTCACTTAACCTCTGTTTGCCTGTTTCCTCATTTGTAAAATGAGGATTATAACAGTACCTATTTCTCAGGTTGTGAGGATCAAATGAGTTAATATTTTTAAAGTGCTTTGCAAGCCTTAAAGCACTATATAAATGCCAGATATTATTATGTCAGTTTATATATAATATATATATATATACATAATATACTAATATGTAGCATATAATTATATATTAATTTATAATTTATTTATGTGTATCATATATTTATTATATATTGTATAAATAATATGTAAATATAATGTATGTCATATATATATGGTTTTCCTGCCTCTGTCTCAATATCTATCTAAACATCTATCTAGTATCTATCTAGCTACCTATGTTTGGTTTTTTTCTATCTAAATATCTTATTCCCTGGGGAGATATATGTATGTATGTATGTATGTATGTATGTATGTATGTATGTCTATACACACACATATATAGATATATACATATAATATACATATATATGCCTATTCTCTAACAATTCTGAATGAAGGGAAGTCTGTTGTTAAAGTTAAGGTCCTAAATGACACATTTTTTCGCACTTGTCTAAATAGTCTATTACTTTATTGCAGAAATAAGTTAAATTGGCTTGGTGTGACTTACTCCTTAAATGACCATGTTGGTTGTTTTCCAGTACCATTTCCATGATGGGTGCAAATTGATTGATCATTCTAGTATTTTCCCCAGGATCAGAGATGTTTTGTGGAGTCAGCTGTGGATAATTCCCTGCTAAATATGAGACTACCTCTAAAGTTTGTTCTGCTTCTTGGTTTCGAACAATTCACAGCACTAGCCAATTCCAATTGCAATGACATTCCCCTCCCTTCCTTCCTTGAGGTGAGACTCAAGAACATTTTATTAAGGGAAAATGGTCTTTGAGGATTCAAACTAGCTTTCTGGAATCCAGTGCTTTGAAGCTGTGTGAATGTTTCCTCTGGCTGGCTGGCTATTATTGAATATGCAATTGTGTATTGTGCTACTAAGAATCACTTAACTTCACTATTTCTTAGTTTCTTTATTAGTAAAATAGGGATGATAGCACCTATAATCCCCATGTCACAGGGTTGTTATGGAAATCAAACAAAACCATGTATGTTAAGCATTCTGAACACCTTACATTGCTACATAAATACCAGCTAGTTTTTAAATCTTTCTATCCCAAATGGTTAAATTGTTTTTTTTTTCTAAAAGTTATACTTGAGGAGGAAGAGGCATGATTGAGTTTCCTGGAAAATGCATTTCTGAGGGACAGTTAGGTGGTGCTACAGTAAATAAAGCACCAGCCCTGGAGTCAGGAGGACCTCAGTTCAAGTATGGCCTCAGATTCTTATTAGCTGTGTAACCCTGGACAATAAATAAATAAATTAAATAATAGCAAAATTCACTTCTATAGAAAGCTTCATTCCTTAGGTGTCAAGATAAATGAGAATTGGGACCAGACTTGTGATTTCATTGGCACAGGGCAGAGTCAGACATGTAGCTCATAGACTACATACAGCCCTCCACACTCCCAAGTAAACATTTAACAAAATAAAATAAAAAGACAATACTACATAGATAATATTAACGTGTGGTTTTCTAAGTCAGTATGTAGACCACAGGGGTCTTTATGTATGGTTTAGTGGCCTCTATTTCTACTTAAGCTGGACACCATTGGCATAGGAAACTCGTAAGTTAGAAAACTCATTCTACCAATAGATACCAGCACTTTCTCTCCAATTTGTAGTCCCAGAGAGTTGTGTAAAGCACTGAGAGGTTAATTAATTTACCCAGTCACAGAGTCAGTATGTGGCAAGAACAGATCTTCTTGGCTCCCAGGAGCACCCTCTATCCCTGATGGCAAATGTACCATACCAACTTTGTGTTCATGAGTATCCTATTTCCAGGGTTATATTACAGGTCTTTAACTTCATTGAAAATTGGTGTGAAAACTCCTTGTAAATGGCAACTCACTATAAAAGCGTTATTATTATCATTGTTATCATCATCATTATCATAATTATTATGTTTACCTGGCTCACATCTTAATCATCTCTGAAAACAGTACCAATTCCTTCACTAATTGTCTCGTCATGGCAAGAGAGTTATACTGAATTCTCAGAGACTATACATTTTAGTGAGAACTTTTGATCCATTCTCAAGTGTGATTAAAAGTTCATTGGCTGAAATTTTTATTGAGAAAGAATATTATTCAAAATTTACTATAATACTCATGGGCTTGTAAAACCATTAATCTCTCTGAAAAGTTGAAACTTGTTGAATTTAGAGCAAACCAAAACTCAGAAAGAAATGAGAAACAAATTCACTTGGGCAATGTCTGTCTTTTTTTTTCTTAATGGAAATTAATGTATCTTTAAACTTACTACTTTCTTTAAGATTACAATTACTTTCAACTGTACTTGCATTCACTTGAGGCCAAACATCTGTATAATAACTAGCTCTGGGTTCAGAGACTCTGGGTTCAAGTCCTGTCTCTGTCACTGACTTTCCTGGTCAACATGGACAAGCTGCATTACCTCCCTGGGCCTCAATGAAATTGAAAACAAGGGTTTGGATTAAATTCCTTCTGGGATGCTTTCAAGCTGTAAATCAATGATCCTCTAATCTATGAAAAGTAGAATATTAGTCAAAGGAGCTCCTTGGATTAGCTTGATGACCTCAGAGGGTGACGAGCTTTTGTTCTCACTTTGTGACTGAATCTTCTTGTAGAGTGTATGGATAGACCTTGTTAGAATGACTTGAAGTACATGATTAAACCTCAGGGACTAGGGTTTCCCTCATGAAGAGTTGGTTAGTTTGGAGATGACTTTTGGCATCTCCTTAGCAGAGCCATAACTAGAATGAGGTGGCTGATAAAATGAGGAGGGATGTAGCTTTAGAACAAGAAATGTTAAAAGGATGCTGATGAATGAATATAAACTTCTAAGAAGGAGAGGAGGGGGCTCTGTTCAAGCAGGGGAATGGAACTTGGCCAGGTAGAAGAGGTAACAGGAATCACCCAGGTGTGCCTCACACCTGGCAGCGACCTAGTAAGCCTATAGGTAGCCCTTGAGGAGCCACCTGTCATAGTATTGCCCAGAAAGAGGGGGCGTTCTAAAGATCAGAAGGAGGCTGGTGTATCCTCCTTAGCCCCATAATTATTGGGTCAAGTAAGGAAGCAGCACATTATAAAATATTTAGGAGTCTACCTACTGAAACAAACCCAAGAACTCTATGAACACAATTACAAAACACTTTTCACACAAATAAAATCAGATCTAAATAATTGGAAAAATATCAGTTGCTCATGGGTAGGCCGAGCTAATATGATAAAAATGACAGTCCTACCTAAGCTAATTTACTTATTCAGTGCCATACCAAACTACCAAAAAATTATTTTATAGAGTTAGAAAATAATAACAAGATTCATTTGGAAAAACAAAAGTCCAGAATATCAAAGGAACTAATGAAAAGAAATGCAGGGGAAGGTGGCCTAGCAATTCCAGATCTTAAATTGTATTATAAAGCAGCAATCATCAAAACTGCTTGGTACTGGCTAAGAAATAGGGAGGTGGATCAGTGGAATAGGTTAAATATGCAAGACACAGTAGTCAATGACTATAGTAATCTATTATTTGATAAACCCAAAGACCCCAGCTTCTGGGATAAGAACCCACTCTTTGAAAAAAACTGCTGGGAAAACTGGAAAAGAGTATGGCAGAAACTAGGCATAGACCCAAATCTCACACCACATACCAAAATAAAGTCAAAGTGGGTTCATGACTTAGATATAAAGGCTGATACCATAAGTATACTGGGAGAACAAGGAATAGTTTACCTATCAGGTCTATGGAGAACAGAAGAATTCATGACCAAATAGGAGATGGAGAACATTATGAAAAGCCAAATGGATCATTTTGCTTACATTAAATTGAAAAGTTTTTGCACAAACAAAGCCAATGCAACTAAGATTAGAAGGAAGGTAGAAAAGTAGGAAAGAATTTTTACAACCAGTCTCTCTGATAAAGGCCACTTTTCCAAAATATATAGAGAATTAAGATATATTTATAAGAACACAAGCCATTCCCCAATTGATAAATGGTCAAAGGATATGAACAGGCAGTTCTCAGATGAAGAAATTAAAGCCATCTATAGTCATATGAAAAAATGCTCTAATCATTATTGATTAGAGAAATGCAAATCAAAACAACTCTGAGGTACCACATCACACCTATCAGATTGGCCAACATAACAAAACAGGAAAATGATAAATGTTGGAGAAGATGTGGGAAAATTGGAACACTAACACATTGTTGGTGGAGTTGTGAAATGATCCAACCATTTTGGAGAACAATTCGGAACTATGCCCAAAGGGCTATAAAAATGTGCATACCCTTTGACCCAGCAATAGCACTTCTAGGACTATATCCCAAAGAGATCAAACAAATGGGAAAAGGACCCACATGTACAAAAATATTCATAGCAGCTCTTTTTGTGGTGGCAAAGAATTGGAAATTGAGAGGATGCCCATCAATTGGGGAATGGCTGAACAAAATGTGATATATTAATATAATGGAATACTATTGTGCTATAAGAAATGATGAACAGACTGAATTCAGAAAAACCTGGAAAGACTTATATGGTCTAATGATGAGTGAAGTGAGCAGAACCAAGAGGATTCTGTACACAATAACAGCCACATTATACAATGACTAATACTGTTAAACTGAACCCTTCTCAGCATTACAAAGATCTAAGACATCTCCAGAGGCCTCGGGATGGAAAATGCTGTCCACATCCAAAGAAAGAACTATGGAAGTTGAATCACTATCACTTATTTTTACCTCCTGTTGAGTTTTGTTTCATCTTTCTGATGGTTCCTTCTATTGGTTTTAATTTTTACTTACAACTTCACTAATGTGAAAACATGTTTGATGGGTATGCAAATGTAAAGCCTATATCAGATTGTGCACCATCTTGGGGACTGTGGGAGGAAGGGGGAGAAAAATTTTCAACTGAGAAGCATATGGAAGTGATTGTTGATAAATCAAAATAAATTAATAAAATTTTTTTAAAAAAAGGAAGCAGCAAGGGAAGGGAGAGGAAGAACAATTCCTTTGGAGGTTTGGGCATTCCAGGGGACACTTCTACCACCTAATCCAGTTGTTCTTAATTTACTTTTATGTCCAGATCCCTCTGACAGTCTGATGAAACCTATGGACCCCTTCTGAGAAAAATATTTTTAAATGTATAAATAAAATGCAGAAGAATACAAATGAATCCACTTATTGAAATAGTCATCAAAATATTTTTTAAAAATAAATTCATGGCTTCCAGGATAAGAACTATTGCCATCAGTCCAGGAATCCCCTGCCTTCTTCAAGCTTTTCTGAAACCTAGAGTTTTCACCTGGACAAGAGAATTGACCTTGTGAGGGAAGAGGTACTGGGACAGGTAATGGAAGAGAAAGGCTGGAGAAAAAGAATGTTTCACTCACATTTTGTGTTCTTTGCAGCCTCTCAGTATAGTTTGTCCTGATCAAGAAAGGGTCACAAAGCTAGGGGAAAAGTAGAGGAGAAATCCAAACCTTTAGCCCCTGCTGGAGGGCCATGAAGATTTTGTTTCCCTCTATGCTTTGCCCTCCCAAGATCCTTAAAAATTTTCTTAGGAGCTGTGGGGTTAGGGTAAAGTAGTGGCCAAAATGAACATCCCCCTCCCTGATTAGCTATTTGTCTCAAAGGCAGGAGACCAGAGTCAGTTGTTCTGGAAGGACTGACACCCCTATGCGGCCCAGAAGAACCACATTTTGACAACACAAATGAAAGAGTGCTGACCTCAAGGTTATAACTAAAGGCCTTGTCTAGTCCCTACTTCGATATACTCTCTGGGACTCTGTTTCTTTCTCTGTTAAATTAAGGGATGGGACAAGGTTGCCTCTAAGGGCATTTCTAGAAATTTGGACTCTGACTCTACCTTATCTTTGTCTCAGTTTCATTAAGAATTGAATATGACCTTGAGCAAGTCCATTCCCTTTGCCCTTTATAAAATAATAGAGTTGGGCAAAACAGTTCCTAAGCTCTCTTCCAGCTCTAACATGATATTTGTGAATGTTGAAGCCACAGGGATGGGGAAAATTTGGATTCCATCAAAAGGCCACACTTAAGGATTTAGAAGGCCACTTGTGGCCTTAAGGTCATAGGTTCCCTACCTCTGGCATGTTAAGGGAAGATTGGGAAGAGTCAGGGGATGACTTCTGTATCTCTTTCAGACCTTTCCTCCAAGTCTCTGATTGCTATAAAAGTTTCCATTCCATACCCCCACTACCCAGTAATCAGTCTTCTAGGATGTGAAGGGTGAAGATACAGCCAATGAGTCTTAATAACTCGAGACAGTGTTTGTTATGTTCAGAATAAAAACAAAACAAATTTTAATTGAAAATTCATATTAGCAATTATAATTTATCTATATGAGTGTAGAAAATGAAACAGGACACTTGTAGAGATGCAAGCTGGTCACTGCCTCTTCAGCAACCATAGCTACTGGAGACCTAGAAAGCAATGTGTGTGTGTGTGTGTGTGTGTGTGTGTGTGTGTGTGTGTATTTCTTGCCACTCAAGTCCTTGGCATTGTCAAATGGTTCAACATTAGAAATGAGTATTTTTTCCAATATAAATTACATTAAACAAGATGCATTACAACGTTACTGACGTCTGCACCCTGAGAACCACGACACTTTTCCATCTACCCTGAAATGGAGCCCTCCTTGTGTATGTTTTGCCCCTAGAAGAATAACTTCTTGAGAGCAAGGAATGTCTTGCTTTTCTGTTTGAATCCCCAGTGCTCAGCTCTTTTTTTTGCACATAATAAATGCTTAAACAATGCTTATTTATTTATTCATTCATTCATAGAAAGGGAAACAGAAAGTTCAAAGTGGGATTCTGGACAAGGCTCAATTATGTCAAAGGTTTTCACCACCTTCAGCTAATAAATGAGAAGTATTTGAACCTCTGTAACTGATAAACCAGCCATTTTGTTAAGGATTTTATAGTTTACAAAGTACTTCCACATAAATTGTGTCCTTTGATTGTTACAGCAAGATCTAATCTATAGGGTTGGCAAGGCAGGGATTATTATCTCTATTTTACAGATGCAGCAACTAAGGCTTAGTGATGGTAGGTTCCTTGCCTAAGGTCACAGAGCCCATAAGTGAAAAACCTACATCTTCCAACTTCAAGGTTAGACCACTTTCATTATACCATGATGTGAGGGTGATTATTGGTCTTGATAGAAATTTTAGAACAAATTATAGTTTCCAAATTCTCATATGAGATTTAATAATCACTTATCTTTATTAATTTTTAAAAGAATTTCTTCACTGCCATACCTATGAAATTGGAAATGTACTCTACTTGTTCTTTGGAACATTGTCATGAACATACAAAGGTCCCCTTCCCTTTTCTGTCCTCTTCCCCCCATCCCCAATTTGGTAAGAACATTTTGCCAATTCCTGACATTTCTCACATAATCTCACTATGGGTAAAGTTAGTGTTGCAGTAAAAATGTACTTTCCTGCCTTTTGAACTATGGATAACACTGCTCCACAGACATATTCTAAGTATAGACTAGATAAGATAAAGACTTGGCCAGAAGTCTCCTTTTTTTGTTTCTTTGAATAGTCACCTCTCTCCCTTTCCAAAGCTGATGAGAGGAAGGAAGCTGGTGATGTGCCTATCATAATTTTTTATAATTCACATATCCCAATTGCCTGTATCTATTGTCAGAAATGATAAGAATATGACACAAAGGAGATGCTTTGTACAGTTATCTATTGTAGTAGTGAAATGGTATTGTAAAGTGCTAATGGCAAAGATATTAGAGTGGTTTTCCATTTCTTTGTCCAGCTCATTTTACAGATGAGGAAACTGAGACAAACAGGGTTAAGTGACTTTCCCAGGCTCATACAACTAGTAAGTGTCTGAGGCCAGATTTGAACTTAGGTCTTCCTGACTCTAGGTCCAAATAGTCAGGGGAATTTTTTTTTTCATTTTCCATTGCTGAAACCAATTCATTCTTACCATTTTTCACTTTTGGAACTTGAGAGATTTGACCAATCAACAGATAATAAGTACGGTATGGAATAGTTTTGCCTCAGTCAATAGTTTTTAATTTTATTTTATTATATTTCTATTATATTCTATTTCATTATACTATAAATAAATCTCAAAATATAAGTTGAGGTTACAAGGAGTGTAATCATTTATCCTTAGCTAGAAAACCAGTGTTTCAGTTCCAGATCAGGGTGTGTAAGAGGGTAGGAGCTTTGAAAATGGAGAAAAATCCTTCTTTCAGTGCTGTCCTGAAAAGCCATACAGTTTGGAAATGTTTGTAGACAGGTCATTGCAGTCATCTCTCCTCCTTTACAAATATACAATTCCCTCTACCTAACCCTAAGTCCAAATCTTTACTAGGTGGTAAGCTCAATGCTAAAAGAAGGCACATTGATTCAATTATATTCTAAATTTCTAAATCATAGAATTTTAGAGCTTGAAGGTCCCTCCTTCCCATTTTCCCTCTACAGTACAGTGATAAAAAGAACCTGAACTCAGGATCTGAGCTATCTATCAAGTCTCATAGGGAACCATTCTATGTAATTATGCCATCTCAGAGTAGGAAGGGATTTTAAAAAATTATTGAACTCAGCAGCAGTTAAAATAACTTAAATGGACTTTGGTCCTTTTGGAATTGAAACCCAAGTCTCACAATTCCCAAACTGTTCAGTAACTGTTAGTCACTGTTTCCCTCTACCCTCAGATTTATGACTTATCTACAACAGGGGTGGTTCAAAGAGCCCCAGTAGGCTGAACTGGAGTGTCTCCCATGGAGCTAAATATGTGCTTCAGCTTCATGTTGAAGGATATGTGCTCTGGGCTTCTGCTAAAGGACACTCATGATTAGAGGCTCTTGGTGGATTCCCATGGGATCCCCTGATTTTAGGCCATTCCCTTGATCATCCTTGTTACATAAGCCTATTCTATATTTTGTACTTGTGCTTGTTCAACTTTGGAGGTGAAAAATGATGAGATTATTGACTTTGGCTACCTCATTTTATTTTTAAGAATTATTTTTGTTTTGTTAAATATTTCCCAATTACATGTAAAAAATTTAATTATTATTTTTTTAAATGTTGAGCTCCAAATTCTGTCCCTCCCTCTCATTTCTCCCCATCCTTGAGAAGGCATTGATTTTGATTATATGTGTGAGGTCATGTAAACCTTTTTTGATATCAACCATGTTGCAAAAGAAAACACAAAATAAAACAATAAAAATAAAGTGTTTTAAAAAGTATGTGTCATTCTTTATATAGAGTTCATCAGTTCTCTCTCTGGAGGTTGATAGCATTTTTCATGAGGGGTCCTTTAAAGTTATGTGAGATCATTGTCTTGATCAGAGTAGCTAAGTTCTTTCACAGTTGATCCTCATTACACTATTGCTGTTACTGGGTACAATGTTCTCCTGGTTCTGCTCACTTCACTTTATATATAAATCTTCTTAGGTTTTTCTAGAATCATTTCTTATGATGGAATAGTATTCCATCACAATCATATACGACAAGTTATTTAGTCATTCTCCATTTGATAAGCATCCTCTTGATTTTCAATTCCTTTTGTGCCACTCCAAAAAAAAGCTGCTGTAAATATTTTTGGACATTAGGTCTTTTTCCCTTTTCTTTGATCTCTTTGGGATATAGACATAGGAATGGTATTGCTGGGTCAATGGGTATGAGCGGTTTTATAGCCCTTTGGGAGTAGTTCCAAGTTGTTCTCCACAACGTTTGGAGTAATTTATAAGTCTACCAACAATGCTTCAGTATCCCAATTTTTCCATATCCCCTCCAGCATTTGTCACTTTCATTTTCTGTTTGTCAGTAATGCTGTCAGGTAGGGTTTTTTTGTTGGTATTAGTTGGACAAGATGACCACTGAGGTCCCTTCTTACTCTAAAATTCTGTGATTCTACAGTTCTCTGAAGGCTGGAGCTGTCCATTGATGGTCCCTTCCAACTCATCCAGAAAAGCTTAGTCTATCTGTTGATAGCCAATCAAACAATCAAATGTCCTCTGTGTTGCATTTTGCAAGCAAAATTGTGGGCCTAGTCTTTCCAGCTGAAGTGAGAGGAGTTTTCCAGCTTAGATGGATCAGTGATTGGTGATGGATGCACTTTCAATATCCTTATAGTACATTTTTGTTTTGTATGCTTTTTTATTGACAAGACTACTAAAACCCTTAACAATTTGGCCAGTAGTTATCAGCTGTCTAGAGCACAGGGGTCAAACACACAGTCACACACAGCCCATGATGCTCCCACGTGCAGCCCAACCAGATTAAGAAACATTTAAGAAAATAGATGAAAACACAATAAAACATGATAAAATTACATTTTAAAAGAGTTATGAAGGAAATGAAATTGTATCTCTTTGCTTCATTGTTTGCCTTGATAAATCATCAGAAGAGGGAAGGGAAAAAACCAAGCCAGTCAAATAACATATTTTTGTTAATCATTCTCATATGGTATGGCAGACAGGGTTCAGGGGATCAGATGGCATGAATTCTAGTCCCAACTCTGATGATACTAAATAGCTGTGTGATCTTGAACCAATCCCTCACCAAGTCCTGATTCTCTCTTTTGTACAAATAGGGGTGGTGCATTCTTAGATCATTTTTATCGGTATCTATTCTAGTTCCCTGTATCAACAGCCTAATCATCTAATGAATTTTAGTGCTAGTTTATCAGTATCCTATTTATACTATTAGCTTTCCAATATGTTCCTTGATAAGGTCACTTAAGAGAATTACATGAAAAGGTTACTACCATCTAAAATGAGAAAGTTAGTCCATTATGTTTCTCAACAGGAAATTCTCTAATCTGCCTACTGCTTTGACCCTGGGAAAATAAATAGTTGAGTTTGCTTACTGAATACAACATGGTTATAATTTGGTTGGAAGTAGGAAACAGTATTCAACAAAAACAGATGGAAACATTAATAGGCTGCCCTTATATTAGCTTAGAAGTGCCACCGAGAAGAATTTCACTGAATAAATCTTTCAGTTCCTTAATCTGCTTGTATTAGTGGTCGACATTGACATCACTTGACAATTTAAAAGGCTCTTGACCCTGTTGATGTCTGGGAAAGAACAGCTTTTGTCACTAGCTAATGCAGTCATAGGGATGAGATAAAAGTCTCATCTGCTGGAAAGTAAATGACCATGTGTACTCATGATACATTCCCTATTAGATGGTCAGGGAAAGAAAGAATGTCCTAATGAATCCCATTTGTCCTCATCACTGTCTTTACTACTTTCAGCTTTACTCTTTCCTTAAGTAGACAGTTTTAAAAAACATTATGGAAGGATGTAAAGGCAGATCATTTTTCTTTCTTCCTATTAAACCTGTTTAGTATTGAAAGCATTTCAATAAATGTACACAATGAAAGAGAGAGCTTTAGATAAAAGGACAACTGAAGTCAAAAATGTTGAACATCATACCATTCAACTCATGTACATCAGTAGTACTTATTTCCACTTACAAATCCTTCTGAAATGATTATGAGTATATATGTTTTGGTTAAAAGACAATCTGTGGCTTATGCCCACAGTGGGAAAGAATCTATTTCATGAGTTATATTTATTTAAAAAAATATGTAGACTCAATGTTAATTATGTTATTTTTTGGTATGGGCTTTGTTAGGCTATATCATATATTGGCTATAGGCAGCTAGGTGGCACAGTGGATAGAATACCGAGCCTGGAGTCAGGAAGAACTGAGTTCAAATCTGGCCTCCAACACTTACTATGTGACCTTGGGCAAGTCACTTAACCTCTGTCTACATCAGTTTCCTCATCTATAAGTGAGGATAATAATAGCACCAGTCTTTCAGGGTTGTTGTGATGACCACATGAGATAATTGTAGAGCACTTAATATAGTTCCTAACACCTAGTAAGCACAATATAGATGTTACATAATAGTGGTAGTAGTAGATAGAGTAGTATTATATGAAGTAGTATTATATGGTGTAGTCATTATTAGGCTACCCCATATGGCCCTGTGGATATAGTGCCAGGCCTGGAGTCATGAAGACCTGAGTTCAAATTCAGCCTCAGACACTTACTTGCTATGTGACCCTGGGCAAATCACTTAACCTCTATATGACTTAGTTTCCTCAACTATAAAAATAATAATAAACTAATAAAATAATAGCATCCATCTTTCAGAGTTATTGCAAGGATCACATGAGCTGATAACTGTGAAGCACTGAGCAAAGTGCTTGGCACATAGTAAGTGTAATATAAATATTACTCATTATTAGTATTTAGGAAATGTGAGCATTTAAAATTCTAGATTATCTGTAGAAGTGCAAATAGACTTTCATTGACTCAAGTGAGGAACCCCTGATCAAACAATAAGCTTTGTGCAATTTTTTCATTTCAACACAAAGAGCTTCATAATATCAATAAATTGCTGCTAATAAGTACCTTTTTACTACTGATAATAATCTGTATGGCATGTTGGTGTCAAATGTCATGTCTAAACAACCCCAGAAACCTAGTTAATAAATGAAATCTTTAAGTACATAATGATATCAACCAAGAAAAGAGATAAAATAACATACAAGTATTAATGAGGAATTAAGCATTGTTGTTTTGTTTCGTTTTGTTTTCCCTGAGAATGTTCTATCATGAAAAGAGCCCTGCCTTTGGGGTCAGGAGACCTGATATTTAATCTTATGTAACTTCTCTGGGGATCAATCAATAAATATCTATTAAGCACCTACTATGTGCCAGGCGCTGTCCACTTCTATCGCTATGCAATGCATATATTAAAACTTCATTAATTAATATTACCTGGGAAAAGACCAATTTGAATTAATGGAAAACAAGGATTCTAGGATTTTATTAAAATACAATTCCATTTTTTTTTACTATATCTGATAATCAGAAATAAGCTAGCAAAGCATGGTTTTGCAAAGATCTTGGGGTGAAATGGAGAGCAACTTTAAGAAATAAGAATAATTTTGATTTGCAAACTATAAATGGGTGCTTTTAAAATGACTTAATTTTGTGTTCATAGTCTCAGGGCCTCTGTAGAGTGCTGTAGACATTTTGTTGCTGTTGAATTGTTTCATTCGCCTCTGATTCTTCATGACCCCATTTGGGGTTTCCTTGGCAAAGATACTAGAGTAGTTTGCCATTTCCTTCTCCAGCTCATTTTACACATAAGGAAACTGATGCAACCAGCTATGTGCAACATAGCTAATAAGTGTCTGAGGCTGGATTTGAACTCACAAAGAGGAGTCTTCCTGATTCCAAGCCTGGCACTCTATCCCCTGCACCACCTAACTGCCTCTGTGCACATAGTAGGCACCTAATAAACACTTGTAGGGCTGAGGAAAATCCCTTCATGTTGATACTATTAATTTACTTAGGACAGATTCTTTTTTAGATATTACAAAGGTTAACTTCAGCTCAGAGCAGTGTGGTAGTTTAGGAGATAAAGTGCTGGGACTGAAGTCAGGAGAGCCTGAATTCAAAATCCCACCTCAGAATTGTACTAGCTGTGTGACTTTGGACAAGTCCTTTAATCTCTGTTTGCCTTAATCCATTTGGAAAACCACTCCAGTATCTTTGCCAAGAAACCTCATGGACAATATGATCCACAAGATTGCAAAGAATTGGACATGATTGAACAATAAAAATGTCACCTCAGGTTTTATATTAGCCCAACTCCTAAGTAAGTGGCATCACAATTACTGAAGGTTTTTCTATATCATATCCCTTGGAGTGTTGGGCAAGAAACTGGGGTTGTAGTCCTTGTTGTACCACTCATTAGCTGGATGACCTTGGGCAAATCATTCACCCTCTTAGGGCTTCCATTTACCCATCAGCAAAATGACAGAGGTAAATGGAAAGACCTCTGAGTTCTCCTTCCAATTCTTTGTCAGATTTTTGAATAGTGTTAATTCAGAGAAAGTATCCTCCAGCACTTAGGAGAAAAAGATGGAAGAAAGGAAGGAAAAGAGGATGAGAAGGAAGAAATGAGGAGGAGGAGTAACACTACCATCTAAGTTTTTCATCTTTTTCTATGGGGTTTAGATAGAAATAGTCTGGAACAAGTCACAATCCTGCTATGATTCTTTTATATTTAATGATCTGTGACTAATGCGCAGGTGTATTCACTATCTAACATCATTAAGTTGTGGGAATTTTTTCCCAGTAGTAAGGTTTTGTTTTGCTTTGTTTCATGTTCTTTGACAACTTACCTATAAATGAATATTTCTTAATCTCAAAAATTTTGACATGAGATTTTTTTTTCAGAATTCTTCGAAGCAAACATTCTTCCAATCCACATCTTCTCTCTTTTTTTTTGTACATTCAATTCATTTCCACAAAAATGGACATTTCACATAATAACAGTTGTCTATTTTGTCTTTTATAATCTCTTTTATTGTCTGTCCAGCTGTGCATTTCCTCCCCATCTGTAAATGTGGAAATGTCCATTCTCCTCTAAATTCTTACTGGCATGACTTTTGAGATTTAGAGTATGTGTCTATTTTGAATTCATTAAGGCATATAGAGTAATATGTTGGTCTAAATAAAAACATTTTTGCTGACCTTTACTCAATTTGCCTAGCATTTCTTCCCAAATAGATTTCCTTCCCCAGGCATTTACATTCTTGTATTTGTTAAATGTTAGGCTATTATAATTTTTTAAAATTTTTATGTCTTGTTTATTTAGTCAATTCTACTGACATGCTAGTGATTAGTGATAGATGGCTCTGAGACCTACTTCTAATCCTTTGATATCTGTTACTTCTAAATCTCTTTCATTCATATTTGCTTCATTATTTTCCTTGAAATTTTAACATTTATTCCTCTATGTAATTTTATTATTTTCCTCATTTCTATAAAATATTCCATCGGTAATTTGATATAATTCAAATCTATAGATTAATTATTGCCATCATCGTAGTTTGTATTATATTGGCATGATGTTGGCACAAACAGTGAATATCACTCTCAGGTCTACAGTTTCCAATTATTCTTAGAAAATTAGCTTACTTGTATTAATTAGTAATATTTTATTAACAAAATATTGTTTATTAGTTATAAACAACATTTATTACATCATAAAAGATATTTGTGAAAATATTTTTATTTTTTAATTTTTTGTGAATTCCCAGTAACTCTCTTCTTGCACTATCACTATAGCACACTCCCTGAAAAAATGTTCAATGGAATTTATAAAGCTTATAATATTCTATGTTCATAGTATGTTTAGAGGGGAAGCTCTCAATATTTCTTTAAATTCTAGAAGGTTTTAGATCTTTATGGTGTGGTAATATGCCATCAAACTCATAATCCACAATTTGTTCAATCATTCTCTAATAAAGAGCCACTTTGTTTCCAGTTTTTATATAACACAAAAGTTCATCTATAAATATCTTGAAATACAAATGGGACCTTCATGTCTGTCATTAGCCTTCTTATAATATATGTCCATCAATTGGATTGCTGGGGTAAAGGCTATGCAGAGTTTAGTGATTTTTCTCACATGATTCAAGCAACTGGATCAATTCATAACTCTACCCACAGAGTTTTGGAATGTCTGTTCTATGGAACCCTTTCAGCATCAAATATTTTTTAGAATATCACCTTTGCCAACTTGATATTTTTGAAGTAAAACCTTACAGTTATTTAATTTACATTTTATATGTAATTTGAATTTTTATGCAACTGTTGATTGCTTGTGTTTCTTCCTTTAAAAACTATCATTATGTTTTCTTACATCTATAATTTATCCACTGAACTACTTTTCCATTTTTTAACCAATACCAAATTATTTTTAGCATTATTGTTTAACAGCATAATTTGAAATCAGGTAATGTTAGAACCTCTTTGCTATTACTTTTTTCCCTCTAATTTCCCTTGACATTATTGACCATTCATTACTTCCAATGAATTTTGTAACTAGTGTTTCTTGTTTTATAAAGCAATCCAATAGTAATTTGATCAGGAAAAAAACAAATCTATAAATTCATTTAGACATTATAATCATTTTGATTACGCTGGCATGGCCTAATCATGGAAAGTCAATATCCTTCTATTTCTGGATTTCTGGAAAGAGTGTTCTTTTTTTTTAATTTTATTATGTCTTGAGTGTGTCTTAGTTGGTTGACTTAAATATTTTATTTTTTGAATAGGAGTTTTCTTTCTATATTTTTCTCTTAGTTTTTGTTATTACTGCATAGAAATTCTAATGATTTTGTGGATTTATGTTATTTTTTCCAAATCTATTAATCACCTCATTTAGTTTCTTCACTAAACTGTGAGTGTTTTCTAAGTAAAAAATCAAGTTACATGTTACTAGGTATATTTTTTTTATTGTATTTGTTCTTAATTCTTTAATTTCTCTCTCTTGCCTTATTGCTATCACAAGCATTTTCTTCTAGACTCTGACACCCCACCTCCTTTTGGTTCCTCCCATTGCTATTTTCCTGCTCTTCCACAGCCCCCCATGGTTGTGAAAAGACCAAATTAATTATTATCTATTCTTTTCACAACCTGATCAGGTAGGAAGGCATTTCCAGCTGCTCTGTCTCTGGTCACCCTTTCTATACTCGTTACTTCCCTCTGTTGTGTATCCCAACCCAGAAAGATACTTTTATGAATATAACAATGTGGGGTTTAGTCTTCACCATTGAAATTCAAATCTTCTCCCTTTTATTCACTTAATGCTTGAAGTCCTTCTTTAAACCTTTAGCCCCTTAAAGAAAATTATCTTTGGCGAGCTTTTTTTGTCATCTCTTTAGTACTCAAACAATATTATACATATATATACACATACACACACACACACATATATATGTATATATATATACATACACACACACACACACACACACACACACACACACACACACTACCTTTGCTTTATCCTAGGAACATTAGATAATTTGCTGTAATTGTCATACCACTTCTTATGTTTCTCTTTTTTCTCATGTCTAGAAGTTAAATGCACTGCTCAGTTCTGTTTTCTTTAGAAAAAAACAATAAATGGTATTTTGAGATGCCTTTTGAAAATCAAATTACTCTCTTGCTGAAGATTCACCTTTTTTCATTGATAATTAGGCTCAGCTTTGCATACTATGTTATTTTGGGGGTACACCCAAGTTTCTTTTGCTTTGGGGAATATCATGTTATATTTTCTTCTTCAATTTCTCACACACGGAAAAGAGTCCTGGAATATTCAAATTCACTAACCCACATAGCTGAAGCCTTACCTCTTGGATACTTGCAAGAGAATTTTAGGATCATAGAATCATAAAAATAGAACTGGAAGTTCCTTCAGCAACCATAGCCTAACCCCTCATTTTAGACATGAGCAAATGGACTCAGTTGGAAGGTTGTGATTTGTTCAGGGTGACACAGATAGTAAGCATTAGAGGTAGAATTTGAACTCAGGGGGGTGTGGAATAGTAATGGTTTGTCTCTGAGTTTCTGCCCTTTGTAGCTTCTACCAGAAGAGGACCACCACTATGTTTATAAGTCTTTTTACTTTAGGTTAAAAAGTCCCTTCCCATTCTATTCTTGGGTTTCCCCCTATCTCTCCAAAAACTGGGCATCCCTTCTGTCTGGTGGCTTAACAAGATCAAAATCATAATGTAGGGGGAAGGAAGAGGAGGGAGTTATACTGAGTCTATGCCATGAGGTGAAAGGGTAGAGGTCACCACAGGAAAAGCCTGAAAAAGGAAGGCTATACCTAACATCTAGGTGATTAAGGTAACTGAGAGCTTTAGGTAATTTGGCTACTAATGTCAGAAGTGTCTCCATTATGTAGAGGTTTTTCTTTCTTGTCTTCTTAGTTTTAATTATTATAGATTTGATATATTCTTGTTGTGCTAAGGCTGTGGGGTGACCAAGTTGCTTTTTTTTTCTGAAAATACCTGCACTAATATATTGTCAAACATGGAATCTTTCCTTTGTTTCTCTAAAGAGCATCTGTTAGTTGTAATTATATGTTTTCATTTTGGTAGGTTAACTCTAAATATTTTAAATGTTTTATAGCAATTTTGAAGAGTTTTCTTTGTGTGTGTGTGTGTGTGTTTCCTCCAGGTCTGCATTAGTATTGTACAGAAACAATAATGATTTGAGGGGATTTGTTATGTATCCTTTGATTTTCCTGAAGCTATTAATTATCTCCATTAGGTTTTTTAATTGTTTTCTGGAATTTTTAAAATAGAGTGTCAGGGATGTGGGATACTTATATTTCTTTCCATTATGTTTGTTAGCTTAAATTTCTAATTGTATGGCTATTGCTAGATAATGAAACTATGTTAAATAATAGTAGATAGAGGGAACATCCTTGCTTTACCCCTGTATTTAGTGGGAAAGTGCATAATGTTTCACCATTGACACAAACATAGAACTTACTCTGGGCTCATTCTCTCAACTCCAAATTGTTTTGGGGATCAGGTCTCCAGAAGGTACCCTGCCTGATACTACCCTCACAGTTCTAGGTGAAAGCCTAAGAAGCTAAAATTTCTGATGCTGTTTCTCACAAGCCCCTATTCCAGTGTACTTCCCCATTGATTATCAGCTAGATTTAATTATATTTTTTAAGATTATTTACAAAGCAGGTACATCAAGGAAATTTTTTCAGAAACATCCTTCCAAACTAAGGATGTACTGTCTCTTTGCATACATAAGGGCCCTGGGTAGAATGGGTTCATATTTGAAGAGCACACAAGGCTGAAGGGTACATTCATAACTCCAAATTACTTGAAATTCTTTTCTACCTTCATGGAATCCTTCATTATAAGTTTCTGCTGCACTCCATGCACCCATACCTTTGCAAATTCCTAACAATATATTTCCCTGGAATGTCTAGTTTGTTCTTCAATGTGTCTCTCAGTTCTGGATATGACACTCTGCCTGCTATGCATTACTACTGGCTTTGGTGGGTACTCCTCCAATGTCAATGGCAATTCCAAATCATCCTACCTTTCAAAGGTCTCAAAATCATGAGTTAGTCATTTAGGGTAGGAAAAGGGATGAAGAAAGAAATTTGATACATTCCCAATCTCCATACCTCTCAGAAGTCCTTCACGGCTAGATTGACCATCACTTGACTCATTGCTACTGGAGTGTGTGATGCTGAATTTGCTTGCTTTATTATTTTTCAAAAAGATATCCGATTTAGTTGATCACAAGATATTTCATGTGCTTATCCAATGATCAAAGTATTTCAATCCTCCATTCCTTAAGTACATATTCTTTCCCAATTTATACCTTTAGATAGATTGATTCACTCAAGAAGTCCTGATCTTTCTTCCTTGTTTGTATTAGTTGGAACTGGAGTAGGAACTCTTATCCTTACCAAAATGTTTAATAGTATTCAAGAAGGATTTCTTCTATGTTTATGCTGCTTAGATTTTTAGCATGAATGAAGGAGGATTATATTGTACCAAAAGCTTTTTTTCCTTGCATATGTCAAAATAGGTTTATTGCTATTGGTATCATTGTTGATATGACTAATTATATTAAGTGGTTTCTTATTATTCTACTGTTTTCACATTCCTGGTTATAAATCCAGCTCAGTTATAATGATTTTTTAAAATACATTGTTGTAGTCTCTTTGCTAAGATATTGTTTAAAATTTAAATATTAATATTCATTAGTACAAGTGGTCTGTTGTTGGTTTTATCTGCCTTTGTATACAGAATGATTTTTGTTTCATAAAAGGAATTTAGTACAGTGACATTTTTGCTAATTTAGAAAAATTATGCAGCAAAGGGATTATTGCTTTTTAAAACATATTCCATAGAATTCACATGCAAATCCACTAGGCTTAGTATTATTTTTGCTTTGATAGTTTATTTACGGCTTCTTTAATTTCTTTTCTGAGATTGAGTTTTCAGATACTATATAATATTCTAGATATTACATATCTTCTTAATCTGGGCAGGTTATATTTTTGTAGCTATTCACTCATGTACCTTTTTAGCTTTGCTTGAATATAGTAATTTCTAATAATTTTCTGTATCTACTCTTGGCTATGAATTCACTAAATTAATTTTGAATTGTTTTTCTCCTCTTGTTATTATTACCTTAGGCTTACCAGCTTTGCTTATCATTTTTATAGAATTAAATCTCCTTGAGAGCAGAGGATGCTTCTTTTTTTTCTTTGTATCTCCAGCACCATCCATGGTACATGGCACAAAATAAATATTTAATAAGTTTTTATTGATTTTTTAAAAAATAACTTTTATTAGATCACCAATCTTTTATTTTTAATTTTATTTATTTTCCCTTGTATCTTCACTATTTCTTCTTCATATCTACTTTAGGAATGTTTATTTTGGTTTTCTAAGTTTTTTTTAATTGTATATTTGCATCATTTTTCTCTTCCATAATATCTGTTTTCAGAGATATGCATTTTCTTCAATACCCAATAATATCATAATGACATAGTGATGATCTTACATTTAAATACTGCCTGATAACCATTTTCAGCTTGTTAGTAGTAAGTAGTGAAGAAGAATAACTTAAGATAACAAACATATCATGGGAAGACTTTTCAGGGCATACATTTTCCTCTCGGGAGTTGCTTTAGTTGTATCCCTTAAATGTTGACATGCTGTTCTACTGTTGCCATTCTTTTTGAGATAATTATTTATCTTTTCTATGACCTGGTATTTGATCCATTAGTCATTTAGGAAGCCATTACTCAGTCTCAATAAAGGTCTATATATTTCATTTATGTTTCCTTTATTGACTTTTTTATTGCCTTGTGATCTGTAATGCATGATAGGGTTTGGCAAGGCAAGATCAAAAAGCCAGAGGCTTCTTTTCCTTTCTGAGCTTTTCTTCATTCTGTAGAAAGAGAGATGGAAAAATACCAAAGGATCCATCTAAAGAGAATAGTTGAGATTTCAGGATAATACCTAGTGGCTACTGTCTGTTCTTCCCAGTCAACCTGGAAACACTTTTCAAAGACCATAGTCAACAACAAAAATATAGCAATTATACCCCTGAGTTTAAAGACTGTCTGGATAGTATTTACAATCATTTTTACCTTGTCTGCAATGACTGGTAAAGGGGAAAAAAAAACTTAAAACAACAAACAAGATATTTTTTTTCTTAGCAGCAACTTTTGTTCCAAATTCAGTGATTTTCTGCTCAGAGTTTTTACTTCTCAATTCTTATTATTGATTCCAAGTAGATTGAGATGCTGCCAATAAAACTTGATGCCACTTTAAGGCATTTAAGAAAATGTCTTTAAGATGTGATCAAAGATGGAACAAAACAAAAAAAAAAGCTTATGATTTTTAAATGAAATAATTAGCTCTGCCCTCTATTTCTTCCACATGGGAAGTCACTGAGGTTGGGCCTCCTCTCTCCTGGTACATGTGGGCAAAGCAATCATTTGTTCTTG
The DNA here is from genome assembly GCF_003287225.1 of Phascolarctos cinereus. Lineage (NCBI taxonomy): Eukaryota > Metazoa > Chordata > Mammalia > Diprotodontia > Phascolarctidae > Phascolarctos > Phascolarctos cinereus. The sequence continues at coordinate 32,435,572 of NW_027556402.1, forward strand.
TCATGCCATCTGTAAAGATTCTAAGTTCTGAAGTTCCAGCAGGCCCTGGGAAGAACTGGACAGTTGGGGCATTTCAGAGCTGGGAAGTGTGCAACTATATCAGTTCTTTTATGATATGGTAGATTTCACATTTTCAAAATCAAGGTACAAGATTCAGCATAGGTTGATTTTGTTTCAGGGAGAATTAGAATTAAGCATTCATTTGGCCAATGACAAATCCCAATCAAAATTGTGGGAAGGTTTTTTGTGTGTTTATTTTAGCTCTCCACACTCTCTTTTCAGATCCCTCCCCACCTTATGGTCTGCACATCTCATAGCACAGAATCCCTCACTGTAGAGTCTCACCTAGGCTTATTCTTTCTAAACAATATGCTGTGAGTCAAGGTTTTCCCATTTTTTTCTACTCTTGTCTTCCAATCTAGCAGAATCTTGATCCCTGCTGACTAATCTGAAAACCCATGAAAAACTATTGCTGGGCATCAATGGACTAATGTATTTGCTATGGCAAGTAAGCAAAGGAAATATGTGTCTATCTTTATCTCCATTTCTACAATTCTTTAACTTGATGATCTCATTAGCACCAATGGGTTAAATCATTATCTCTACAAAGATGATTCACAGAGATAGAGAGATAGATAGGTAGATAGATAGATAGATAGATATCCATCCTAGCTAGTTCCTAAGCTTCAGTCCCTTCTCACCAACTGCCCATGGAACATCTCAAACTGAATGTCTCATAATCATGAAGTCATCCATAGACATGAATGTCTCATGTGAAACTCAATAATCTATTATATGGCTCATTATTATCTTCCTTCCCAAAAACACTCCTCTTTCAAACTTTATACTGTTTTGAGGGCATCACTGTAACATTGGTATCATCTTCGACTTTATACTTAACCTCCACCACCCAACCAAATCAGTTGCCGTGTTTTTTTTTTAATTTCTATCTCCACAACATTTCATGGCTTTGCTCCCTTCTCTGCACTCATGCAGCCTTGAGCCTCATTCAGGCATTCATCCCCTTGCATTTAGAATGTCTCAGTAGCCCTCTAATTGATCTTTTTGCCTCAAATCTCTCTTTATTCCTATATAGCTTTAACAAACTAGTCTATTATATTTTCCTTAGTTTTTCTTCTCAAATTCAGCTCATTTGAGCTTTAGCATGCTTCATGCTATTCTTTTAGGGCCATGCCATGCTTTTGTATCCATCTCATCACCTATCTTTGCTTTTACCTTCTCAGTTGACTTCTTATTTAGTCCATGCTGTTTTGTTTGTTGAGTTGTTTTGGTCCATGAGATCTTATCTATTCTTCCTTTGAATCCTTTGAAATCTGCTTTCCCCAAATCTAGAATGCACATCATGCATAAGTTCCAAGAGAAAGCGGTCACTTTCCCAAAAGGGCCCTATCACTTCCATTGAAGCAACCACATAGAAAGATTCAGGTCCAGAAAAGAATTTCCCTTTATTGGTTCTTCCACTTGTTGAAAGATAAGATTGTCATTAAGGCAAACCAAGAAATAATTAGATGCACTGCTTTGGGGTGGGGGAGAGAGAGAGAGACAAAGACAGAGACAGAGGGAGACACAGAGAGACAGAGAGAGACAAAGAGACAGAAAAACTCTAGAAACTCTATATAACTGAAACCACTCTTCATCTCTTCGCCTCTAGATGTGATTTATTTCTTGACTCCTAGTCTATTTCCTTCTCCTATAGAGGTGATCTTTAGTACAATCTTCTTCCTTTGGTATTCATTCAATGTTCTTTGACATGCTTCCTCCCCTCAGTTCCTGGATTTTCTTAGATGAGTTTACCATATTAATATATAACATGATTCCACCATCACCCCTCTTTTTAACCCATACTGCTTCTTTTGAATATGGTGTAACCATCATTGTCGAATCATTGGTTTTGTTTACCTACTCTCCATGATATGCATGATACAAAATTAGTTTTCTTTTTCAGTAAGGACCTCTAGATTTCATCTTACTTGGTAGCTTGTGAATAGACATCTAAGGCCATCAGTTTTACTACTGGTGCTTTATTTACTTGACTTGTATTTGTCACTGCAAATTTCTGTGCATCCCAACTGCAAATGTTCTTCATATATTTTAGGTGCTGGATATAGTATCTAGTTTGGGGGTTTATGTAGGCATTTTTATTCATCACCCTTTCTTTTCTCTTCTCTTTTGTTTAAAATAAGTTTTATTGATACTTTTTATATCATGCTCATTTCTAGAAATATATCTCTCCCTTCACCAGGTTGAATGTTCCTTTGCAACAGAGAAAATTGATTAAACAAAAATCATCTGATACAGTGCCTGCATCTAACAATGTATACAATATAATTCTATAACTGTTACCCTCTGTCATGAGGAGAGAGCTGTTTCATTGTCTATTCTCCAGGACCATTATTATTTCCTCAGTTACTCAGAGTGTGACTTCTTCTCAGGGGTCTTTCCATTTATGTTAAGTCCTTTTGTATGTGGTTCTTGTGATTCTGCTGATTTCATACTATATAAGCTTGCATAAATCTTCCCATATTCTCTGAATTTTTCATATTTGTTGGTTTTAGAATATATATGTTGTTACTTTTATATACCACAGTTTCTTCATCCATTCTCTAACTGGTGAGTACCCACTGTTTCCAGTTATTTGCTACCACAGAAACTGTTGCTAATAATATTTTGCTACATATTGGATTATATCGGCTTCTACCGCTTTGGGACATTCCCCCCTTTTCACTGTATTTTTTAACTACATTTTCAAGACTCTGGGAAAATACTATTTCATTGGCCCTTGTTGGATGAACACCATCCCTGGCTATATCATTTATACATTTTAAACTGTGCTCCAGAAATCCAAATCTCCCATTGCTAATCAATGAAGGAGTAATAATGAAAATTTAGAGGGGACTTTATCCTGGTATGCAAGTATTTAACCATTCAATACCATTTTGACATAGACAGTAGAATCACAATGTTTGGGGAAAATTGATCCCTCTAGTTTTTCTTGCACATGGCTGTAATCACACACAATAAGATTTCTAAGACACCACTTTGACCATACCATTTCCTTTCTCATAAACCTGAAATGGTCTCCCACTGCTTATTGGGCAAAGTTGAAACTCTTTAGCCCAGCATTCATTGCCATCCAGAAGTAGGCATCTATCTACATAGCTTTTAAACTTCTCTATGTTCTCTCTGTCTCTGTCTCTCTGTCTCTGTCTCTGTCTCTCTCCTAGATTGTAAGTTTGTTTAAGGTCTGAAACTATCTTTCTTTTTTGACATTTGTATTCCTTAGTAAATTGCCCAGCACATAGTAGGTGTTTAAGAAATGTTTATTGACTACTGACTTTTGACTATTTGCCCCTACTGCTTTGTACAAACTGCTCATTTTAACCAGTATAGTCTATTTGGAATCACTGAAATATGCTTTTCACTTTCTTTCATTTGAGGCAATGTTTGGACTCTTCCCTCTACCTAAAATATTCCCGCTCTACCATTTTTACCCATTGAAATCCAACTTGTCAGTCAAAGCCCACCTCAAATTCTTTCTCTTCCATGAAACCTTTCATGATTAAAGTGATTTCTTTCTCCTCTGAACTCCTATGGCACTGACTCTCTGTTGTCATCCATGTGACATTTAGCATATAACCCTTTGTTTTGTAGTTAAATATGTACAAGGAGACTTAGAGGGACACAATTGCTCCAAACATTTTCAGAGTTGTAATGTGAAAGAGATGGATTAAATTTGTTTTACTTGGCTCCACAAGCCATAATTGTGAGTGTTGAAGAGACAAATTGTAGTTCAATATAAGAAAAAAAAACTTCCTAACTGAGCTCTTCTAAAATGTATTGGGTTGCCTTAACAGAGAGTCTATTCAAATAGAATGGATGACCATTTGTTAGGGATGACATAAAGGGGATATTGCTCAGGTTGTGATATCTCTAATTAGACAGCAAGGCCCAGAAGGATGGTGACTATGTATTGAACACTAATGACATACACTATAGTGCTCAATACATAGGGATAGAGATAAGGACTGAATCTGTGGTTTCATTGATATAGGAAACTGTCAGATGAGGAAACTCTCACTACCAATGCTGATTTATCTGTACCTTCTCTATAAAATGTAGCCTTAAAGTAGTACCTACAAGACTGAGATGTTAACTGACGCACCCAGATGTGCCAAACAGAGTATGTGTCAGAAGTGGAACTTGAACCCAGATGTCAGAGGTGTGACTCTAAGACTCACATTCAACATTGGGGTGAAATGAAGCACTCCCAAGTCACTGTACATTTGACAAAGGAAGCTTACTTTGCCCCAACACAGCAATAAATGCAACAAGGATACAGTAGTGGTTTCTGTAGTCTCAGCCTCCCTAATCTTCATATGTAAACATCTCAGATCAGCAGGGCAGGCTAACTCAAGTGGGCTTTAGAAATGCACCAAATCTGAGGGCCTGGCTTTTGTGGATCTGGGACTTTTAATGCTCTTGGCTGAGCAGGAAACTGTAACAGGGAAGCCAGGGCCAATCAAACCCCATGGAGATAGCTTTGTCCCAGCCTACCTTTAGTTGGATTTTTTTTTAGGTAGGGCCTCCTCATGTTGTAGGTTAGAAGAAAGATGTTTCCCCAGGGAAATGCTAGAGCCATGACACCAGGTTTTCCTGCTTTTGAAGCTCTCCATCTACTTCACCATAATACTCTCAGGCAGAGGCCACTGCAGTCGAGAGGAAAGGCCTGTACCCCTGAAACCAGGCAAGCTGGGTTCAAATCCTTACTCATCTGGTCACTAAAGACAAATCAGCTAACCTTAGTTACCTCATCTATCAGATTACTAATTTAACTAATAATAATCAGATTATTAGTCTGGAAGATTACTCAATATGCATTGAATTTCCAGCTTAACGTGGAAATGGATCGAATTCCACTAGGAATGGAAAACCATAGATATGTTCATTTGTTCATACCAAAGATAAGAATGACCTAAAAATCTCTTGGGTAACAGATGGGAAAAGTACCACTTACTTGAATTTAATTGCTTTGTATATATTTATGTTTATTAACTATATTTATGTTATATTTTATATATGCTTTACATTAGAATGTAAACTTGTTTCATTTAATACACTTGTACTCCCAATGCCTAGCACAACACCTGACAAATAATACTTACTTAAGAAATATTTGTTGATTGATTGAATCATGTATCTCAGAGCAGTGGGATCTACCACTTTTATTCTTTACCTCCATGTAGATTTTCATTTGCCCAAACATAGCCAATGAATTAGGCCTTGGAGGATTTCATGTTCCAGATTCCACTTAGAATGAATACTCTTTCTAACTACATATTTTCACACTTCCCTGAGACTCATCAGAGGATATAGGAATCAGGGATACACAATGCAAAATTGACCCAAGAGCAGTTACAGTCTCCTGTGGAATTTCCTGTACCTCTCTTTCCCCTCATAAAAGGACAAAACATCCCAGATCCCATTAAGAGAAGCAGGTGAAGGTCTCACCAGGCTCCCTAGTTTTATCCTGAAAAGCTGAATTCTGAGTCATTCCTGGGGGTGTTTTGACAATGGTCCAAGGGGAAAACAGGGTCTAAGTGATTTAAGATTGCATGTTTGGACTCTCATCTTCCCCTAAATTACAATATTGTTTTTCTAGACTTCCCCCTTTTCAGTCTTCTTTCCTCATCCCAGCTTTTAATTTCTTACTATGCTCACCACCCTTCTGGGAGGATGTTCTTAATCTAGATCTATGTACATCAGTTGAGTCTTCATGGATATCATGGATAGATCTAATCAAGTTCCACATGTAACAGCTTAGGGGGCCATCAAAGCTCAGATCAAGAACCATTTTCTCCATACAACTTTTCATGAGAACTCCTCTATTACTCTCTCCCTTTCCTAACTACTTTTACAATACTCATCTGCTCTGAGCAAATAGTACCTTACTACACACAACTCTGTGGCTAATTCTTACAGGACCATGCTATGCTTTTGATGTTATTTTATCTGCTCTTGACTCTATATTCTAATGAATAACTACCCTTTACATAGCACCTGTTATGTGCCAGGTATTTTATAAATATAAACTCATTTGATCCTCACAACAATTCTGGGAAATAGGCATTATTATTATCTCCATTTTATAATTGAGGAAAATGAGGCAAATAGAAGTTAAGTGACTTGCTCAGGGTCACACAGCTACTAAGTATCTGAGGCTGGAATCGAACTCAGGTCTTCCTAATTCCCCAGTTGCTCTATCCAATGTACTACCTAGCTGCTGTGTATACATTCTGCAATTTGATTCTCTATCACAACAGTTTGTGATGCTATTATAACCAATACATCGCTGAAAACTGAGCAGATGCCCATCGCTTGGAGAATAGCTCAATACATTGTGGTGTGTGAATATAACAAAATATTATGGTGCTGTAAGAAATGACAAATATGATGAATATAAAGAAGCACTCAAGGACTTATAAGGAGTTCTTCACTCTGTTGCAGAGTGAATAAAGCAGAGCCAAGCAAACAGTATTCACAATGACTACCACAATGTAAATGGAAAGAAAAACTACAAGATAATTGAAAATGAATATTGAAAAATTAACAAGAAATAAGCCCACCTCAAAGAAGAGATATAAGAAAACACCTCTCTCTGTCTCAGTCTGTCTCAGTCTGTCTCTCCATCTCTCTCTCTCTCTCTCTGTCTCTCTTACACACACACACACACACACACACACACACACACACACACACACACACACCCCAACACACACATTCCTTCACATTCCTTTGCAATGGGGAAGGGGGGAAGTCCGTGGATGTGGAACATTGAATGTATTTTCAGATTTTTCAATGTATTGATCAGTTTTATGTTCTTTCTTCCTCTTTTTCTTTTAAATAAATTCTTTGCTATATTGGATGTTTTCCGCCTTGGAGGACAGAGGAAGGAGGAGAGATACAGGGAGAAATTTACATTATAGAAAAACAAAATATCAATAAAGACTTTAGAAAGAATGCTATTATAAAAATGTCACATAAATGATTCATTTGTTTATGCCTCATTTTTTAGTCATTTTATAAACTTTTTGTAGGTAAGTTTCCTCCACCTGTCTAACTTCTTCAGCCTCACCTTAGACTAGGTTTTACTCCATTTAATTAATTAAACAGACAATTAAAACAAATAACCAGGAAGCTTGACCTCACACACTTCTGAGTTCTTCATGATCTGATCTGTCCTATACTGAAGTGGAAAAAGTGAGATCTAGTGTGTGAAGCTGAGTTTTAGAGGTGAAAAAAGCTTTTGATTTCTTTACAGGAAGACCTGTGAAAAGTCAGTCTTGTAGCTTCCGTTTATACTATAAATGTCATTTCTGCAAATCCTAACAATAAACAAAGTCAATGCTAACCACTAACACTTCCAAATACCATGAGGCTATTAAAAAAAAACACTGATGTCAAATTGAGATGTATTTAACTGACATGGGAAATACCAAGAATATGGTACTTCTGCATGGAGAAAAAAGAAAACATAACTATGTGGGTCATTTTAGCTCTCCCCTTTTATTGTTCAGTCATTTTCAATCCTACCCAATTGTTTGTGACCCCACTTGGGGTTTTCTTGGCAAAGAAACTGGAGTGGTTTTGCCATTTCCTCTTCCAGCTCATTTTATAAATGAGGAAACTGAGGCAAACAGGGTTAAGTGACTTGCCCAGGGTCACATAGCTAGTAAGTGTCTGAGGCCAGATTTGAACTCAGGAAGATGAATCTTCCTGGCTCCAGGACTGGTATTCTATCCACTGAGCCACCTAGCTACCTTAGTTCTCCCCTGCTAGTATTCAGTTTCCTTACTGTAAAACAGAGTCATTTGAATTTACTACCAGGCATATCAGATAAAGAACAGGAAATAGCTATAGATAGACCACCTCTTGACTCTGTTTCTCTTCTTAGTGATTTTGCTCCCCCCAAAAAAATTCACACTACACAGAAGTGAAATTCTTGCATGCTGTTATTGTGGGTCCCAGGGACTGTTCCCTATCAAGGTCCTCTGCCCCTTCTCCAAGGTCATTTGCTCTGTCATAAAGTGCTTTTTTCCTGCATTTGTCTTTGTCACTGCCTATTCACCACTGTCATGATATCACATGTTCTGAAATGCCCATTTTGCTGGAGCTATTTCTGGCTGCTCATCTTTCAGCCATGGCCCCATCCTATTACAGCTGACTCACCCTACTCAAACATAGGTGCCAGCTCCCAGAAGACTTGTTTACCGGATTATCTTTTTTCTCTTGTCCAGCTCATACATTTAATTCTGGAATCTGGTAGTCCCAGTTCTTGTCCTAGTAAGCAAACTGAATATCATCTAATCTCTTTTTGATGATTCTACTGATGACCTCAACTTCTGAACATCGATTTTTATTGTATAGTATTACATTGTAGGTATAGGCAATTGGACATATGTACTACGTAGGTGCCTGATGTCACATTGTTTTTATCAGATGTAGTGTGCAATATGTAGGGAGGTAGGCTGTGAGTCAGGAAAACCTATGTTTGAATCCTAACCTGAGATGCTTGCTAACTGTGGAACATTGACAAAGTCTCTGAGCTGCCTCAGAAATTTCAGCTGCCTCGTCTACAAAATGCCTCTGGTATTTATGAGACTCAGATATGTAAAGAACTTTGCAAACCTTACCGAGATATGTAAATATTATTTATTATTATTAAATTATTGTTAAATTTAAATATTGTTAAAATAATATTATCAAATATTATTAGTTATTATTTCTTCTCATTTGTAATTTGTCTTTGTTCAGACCTGTAAGAGCATTGGACCTGAAGGTAGTGGACTTTAGTTTGAATCCCAGGCTTGCTACTTGCTATCTGCGTGACCTTAGGCAAGTCATTTGTCATCTTTAGACCTCAATTTTCTCATCACTAAAAAGAGGGAGATGGACTAAATGACCCCTGGGATCCTTTTCAGTTCTAGACCTCCAACCATATTTTCATAATTGTGGGGAACTCATTCTTAAGGAAACTTCCTTCATTGATGCAGATTGACCATTCATCTGTGTTTTAGATTCTAAGAAAGTTACCAAAGGACACTAAGAGGTAAATGACATGTTTCATGGATATTCACAGCTTGCAAGAGTCAGACACAGTATTTGAACTGTAGTCTAACTGATTCCAAGGCCAGTCTTTTATCCGTTGCCCTATCTAGTCTCCATATGATTTTCATAATATTCAGAAAAGTGATGAAGAATTCCAAATGGAAAAGTGGAAGGATGTGAGTGCTCCCATTAAGGGAATATTTTCTTTATTTAACAAAAATAATGACAGTCAACAAACACTCATTAAGTGCTTGCTATGTGCCAAGCATTGTGCTAAGCAAATACAAATACAAGCAAAAAGAAAGGAGCTTACAATGGTGGGGGACAACATGTAAATGGAAGCGGAAAAGAGGGGATGGATGGAGCAGGTAATGAAGGAGAAGTATGGAGTACAGCTTGATGAAAACTGAAGAGATGGTTGGCCTAAGTGTCCTCCTTAAATGAAGGTTCTGGGAGGAGCCATCCCAAGAGAGGGGCTGCAGAGGTGGAGTATACTTCAGGCATGTGAATTCCAGGGCAGTAGTGATCTTCCACGATAAAGAGGTTTCCAGCAACAGGTGAAGAAGTCCAGGGTGTGGCCTGATACAGTGAATCCCATGTCTAGATTGGTGAATCTCATTTCCAGACAACCATTTACCTATGATCAGGAAGGAACAAATACAAAAGAGATGTAGGAAACAGATGTGCCATGCATTTACAGATAAATAGTAGTTGGGTGGGAAGATAAGGCAGCTCCCCCTTCCCTCCATCCACTCATGGCTCTCAGCTTCCTTCTCACATAGACACTGGGGAAGTGATTTCATCCAGTCAAACCTTTCACGTGCACAGTCAGGTCCAGTGTAGCCTCTACTGAGTCATTAATCCTTCCAAGTCTTTAGCCAGCCAGAAGAACCTTCATCAGTATCCTACTAACTCCAAGTCATCATAATTGAAACTAGCATGAATTTCTGTGTTTGTTTTGATAGCATGAGGAGAATGTTGCATATATTCCATATGACCCACCAGGGAGGGTAAATAAAATCATGGTCCAAAGACTAGGCCCCATCATCCAGTCTCCCCCATTCTGTATTGATTTGCTTGTTTTCACATCATTGTTACTTTGCAATGATCCTCCAACTCTGACATTTATCCCCCCCTTTATAATAAATAAGTACAGGCAAGCAAAACAAATTAACACATTGGCCGTGTCTGTAAATGTATGACCCATTCTGCATCTGCGGTAAGCCACCTCTCTGCTGAGAGATGGGAGGCATGCTTCACCATCTATCTCCTAAAGTCACTCTCTGCCTTATTTCCTGAAAGACACAAACAGCTGGTTACAGCTGGTCCAAAGGTATCCAGCCAGAGTGGGCACAGCCAGGCTTGGGGGAGATCCGGGATGTTCTGAGGATATGAGTTAAGCCCGGACATCTGGTAGCCACCCCCAAGGTCTTGACTAATATAGCATGAGACATATATTCTTTTTAAATAGATACATAAAATAATAGATAAGAATAGCCTAACATAAATGATGTTAGAATGTGATTAAATGTTCAAAACAGGTCAAATGGAGTATCCTGAGGGACAAACAATCACACTTCACTAGACAGATCAGAAAAGACCTCATGGTGGAAGAGAGGAAGAGAACATCAGAGCTGAGACTATATAGAGGTTAAGAAGGCTTAAACCAAAGTGGGGAGTCAGGGCAGGGGGAGGATGTGGTATGATGGTGATGGAGAATCTGGTTGAACTATAGGACTAGTCTTGGAACTGTTACTTTCCTAAGAAAATACAGCTTGGAAATAGTATAGCTGGAACTCAAACTCCATTCTGCTGATTCTAAATCCCTTATTCTCAGGGTGCTACCCATGTTTGGAGAATGGTTTTTGTTTGGTTTTCTGTTTGTTTGTTTTTAGGATACCATCACGTATCTTGTATAGTGACTAGGATGTTGGATTTGGAGTCAGGAAGACTGAGGTTTAAATCCTGCCTTTTAATCCATACTTGCTACTTGACCACTGGCAATTCAATTGAATGCTGAGTCTCAGTTTCCTCGCTTGTAAAATGGGAATAATAATACCTCTATTACCTACCTCTTGGGATCAAATAAGATAACATTTATAAAACATTTTGCAAACATAAGAACAATAAAGAAATGTCCATTGTTATTGTTATTTTTCTAGGTGTGAATAACTGAATGATTGTGGGGTTGGGGGGGGGCACTGGGGAAGAAAGACCAAGAGATTGAATTTAGGACAGACATCTAAAAAGCCACCTAACTTTACTGCTATGTGAAATGTCTCTAATGCAGATGGAATAGAGCACATTGAATCCCAGCTCTGATACTTGCTAGCTTTGTAGCTCTGAACGAATCATTTAATAACAATAGCTAGCATTTATGTATAGCTTTAAAGTTTACAAAGTACTTTAAAAATATGATCTCATTTTGTCCTCATGTCAACCCTAGAAGGTTAGTACTGTTAATATTCTGATTTTACAGATAAGGAAACTCAGGCAAGTGGAGACTAAGGGACTAATCCAGAGTCACACAGTCAGTAAGAGTTTGAGGCAAGATTTGCACTCAGACTTTACTGACTTCAGATTTGGAATTCTATTCAATGTGCCACCTATATTCCTCTCTGAACTTCACTTTCTTCACTTGGAAAATAGGAAAATAGTATGAAAACTATCTGCCATATAGGACCATTTTGAGGAAAGCACTTTGTAAATTTTTAAATGAACTATTTAAACATGAGCTATACAAGACTCATTAGAAAAGACCCTGATGTTGGGAAAGATTGAAGGCAAAAGGAAAAGGGGATGGTGGAGGATGAAACGGATAGATAGTAAAATGGAAGCAATTGGACATGAAGACAAACTTCAAGATAGAGTGGATGATAGACCATTGGTATGATAGCTGGTATGCTGTGGTTCATGGGGTCGCTAAGAATCAGACATGACTAAACTACTGAATAACAATAACAAATATAGATATTATATGCAGAGTATTATCACAAATACATCTGCCATCCCATGCAGTCCAGCAGGGCAGATGGAGGGCTAGCCACACACTCAGGAAGACCTGGATTTATCTGCAAAACTCTCACACTTAGTGATTGTGTGACTCTACATGTCACCCACCTCTTAGTGCCCAAGGCAATTCGCTAAGTCAATAAATTGCTGAACAAGTAGATCTGCAATGGTGGGATATACTCCCAAGGAATTCCCTATAGTGTAGAAATCACAGGTTTGGGGTCCTAAAACAGATTACTAAACTTAGTCTTCCCCCTAAAATATACACTTTCTAAATCCACCTTTTTTTTTTTACAGTTCCTACAAACACTATGAGAGTGACTATGTATATGTCACCTATGATTTCCACATCTCCATCTCCATTGAACGGTAATGTCTTTATTATTATTATTATTATTATTATTAAATTACATTTTATTTTCATAACTGCATTCTTTCCATCCCACCCCCAAGTGGTAAGGTAAAAAAAAAACTCCTACTACAAACATGTATAGTCAAGCAAAACAAACTCCTACCATTAGCCATGTCCAAATTTATATGCATAAATAGACAGATAGATGCAAGTATGTGTAAGTATATATGTATGTATGCATGTACACATACACATATGACTGTACTTTCAGTTCATCACTAAAGAACAATTTATATAATAATAGCAATATTATAAAGGTATACAACTTTAAAAGGCTTAAGAACTCTGATCAACACAATGACCAACTACAATTTCAGAGAATTCAAGATGAAACATGCTATTCAGCTCCTTGAAAGACTCTCTATTTCGTTGAATATCCATATAATCACCTCAAGGATTATACTCAGTTTTGCTGGATAGGTGATTCTTGGTTGTAATCCTAGATTTTTTTTTTGCCCTCCAGAATCTCTTATTCCAAGCTCTTCAATCCTTTAATATAGAAAGTGCTAAATTTTGTGTTATCCTGACTGTGGTTCCATGATATTTCAATCATTTCCTTTTAGCTGCTTACAATGTTTTCACCTTAAACTGGGAGCTCTGGAATTTGGCTTTAATATTCCTGGTAGTTTTCATTTTGGGATCTCTTTCAGGAGGTGATGGGTAGATTATTTTTATTTCTTTTTTACCTTCTTATTCTAGAATATCAGGGCAGTTTTCCTTGATAATTTTCTAAAAGATGATGTTTTGTTTTGTTTTGTTTTTTTACCATGGCTTTGATGTAGTCTGGTAATTCTAAAATTATGTCTCCTGGATCTATTTTCCAGATCAGTTGTTTTTCCAGTGAGATATTTCACAGTCTTCTTTTTTTCATTCTTTTGATTTTGTTTTATTGTTTCTTGATGTCTCATGAAGTCATTAGCTTCCAGTTGTACAATTCTAATTTTTAAGGAATTATTTTTGCATATTTTATTAATTTATTTTGATTTATCAAGAATCACTTCCATATGCTTTTGAGTTTAAAATTTTTCTCCCCTTCCTCCCCACCTCCCTCCCCAAAACCGTGCACGATCTGATATATGCTATACATTTACATTCCTATTAAACATAGCAATTCAACTTTCACAGTTATGACTACAGTCTGTGTCTTTTTCTCCATTCTTTTTTCCCCATTTATGCTTTTCTTTCTCCTCTCTCCCTTTCCCCTCATCAGTACTTTGTTTTTAACCACTGCCTCCTTCAGTCTCTCCTCCCTTCTATTTTCCTCCTCCCCCTCTTCTTCTTCACCCCCACTGCTTCTTCCCTCCCTTTCATCACCCCTCCCTTTTCTTTCCCCTTTTCCCTCCTACTGTCCATAGGGCAAGTTAGATTTCCATACCTAACTGATTATGTTATTCCCTTCTTGAGCCAAATCTCAAGAGAGCAAGGTTCAAACAATGCCCACCCCCCTCCCTTCTTTCCTTCTGCTGTAATAGGATTTTCTGTCTTTTCCTGTAATGTAATTTACCCTTGTCTGCCTCCTCCTTTCTCAGTACATTTTCTAAGATCAAACTAATCCACTTACTTGGATCCATTTAACTCACTTGATTAGATTTTTTTTTCATCATTACATCAAAGTCAACTAATATCCACCCCCTCTATGTATACTCCTTTAACATGGTATAATAACAGTACAATTCTCAAGTTGCAAGTATTATCTTCCCTTGTAGGGATGTAAACAGTCCCTCTTATTAACAACATTTTGTTTCTTTCTGTCCTATCACCTTTTTATGTCTTTCTTGAATCTTGGACTTGAAGATCAAATTTTTTGTTGAGCTCTGGTCTTTTTATGAGGAAGGTTTGGAAGTCCCCTATTTTGTTGAATATCCATCTCCTCCCTTGAAAAATCATGCTTATTTTTGCAGGGTAGTTGATCCTTGGCTGAAATCCAAGCTCCTTTGCCTTTTGGAATATCATGTTCCATGCCCTGCGGTCTTTTAATGTAGAAGCTGCAAGGTCCTGTGTAACCTTGACTGTGGTTCCATGATATTTAAATAGTTTCTTTCTGGCTGTTTGCAGCACCTTCTCTTTCATCTTGTAATTTTGGAATTTTGCTATTATATTCCTTGGTGTTGTCAGTTTGGGATCTCTTTGAGGTGGTGACTTGTATTCGTCCTATGGTTATTACCTCCTGGTTCTAGGGACCTCAGGGCAGTTTTCCTTTATGATTTCCTGAAAGATACTGTCCAGACTCTTTTTTTCATCATGATTTTCAGGTAGTCCAATGATTTTTAAATTGTCTCTCCTAGATCAATTTTCTAGGTCGTTTGTTTTACCGATGAGGTATTTTAAGTTTTCATCCATTTGTTTTTTCATTTTTTTCTTTCTGTTTGACTGATTCTTGCTCTCTCATAGGGTCATTAGTTTCCATTTGTCCAATTCTACTTTTTAACAGATTGTTTTCTTCTATTAGTTTTTGTACTTCCTTCTTCAATGGGCCAATTGCATTTTTAAGGGATTTGTCTTCTTCAGTGTACTTTTTTTCCGTTTGGCCAATTGTGTTTTTTAGGGACTTGTTTTCTTCAGTGTACTTTTTTTCTAATTGGCCAATTGTATTTTTTAAGGACTCTTCTACCTCTCTCATTAGACTTTTAAAATCCTTCTTGAGCTCTTCCAATGAGGCTTTTTGGGCTTCAGACCAGTTCATGTGCCCTTTTGATGTTGCAGATGTGGGTTTGTTGACAATGCTGTCCTCTTCAGAATTTCTGTCTTGATCTCCAGAATTTCTGTCTTGATCTCCACTCTTCTCATAATATGAATCTATGGTACATTTCTTTTTACTCATGGTTTCATTATTCCCTGGCCTTTAAAGAGATTGAGCTCTCCTGCTGGGGAACAGAGGGCACTGGCCCAAGATTCTTGTGTTGGGAGCTTAGGTCTTGGTCACTGGTTTTGTGTGCTGGGGACTCTTATGTTGGCAATTGGAGGCTGTAGGGTTCTGGCAGCTTACCTTGTGTTGGGCTGGAATCAGCAAAGCTGGAACTTTCAAACAATTCTAGATTGCCTGCTTTTCCTTTCCCTTAGCTTTCTTCAGCTCCTTTTAGATGTTTATCTGTCTGGGGCCCCTTGCAGTGCTGCCTCCCTCATTTCTGCTAATGCGCTAGGAGATTCCTTTGCAGTAGTGTGCTGAGGCACCTGGTGGTTTTCTGAGCTGGTTTCCACCAGTTCCCCACCCTCACTGAGGCACCCAGAGGTCCAGGTGTTGTTGTTTGCTTGCTCTACCACCTGGGCTTCAGGATCTCTTCCTGGTTGACAGTTGGAGGTTCTGACAGCTTACCTGGGGTTGGGCTGGAATCCGCAAGGCTCGGATTTTAGGAAGACTTTAGGTTGCTTTCTTCAGCTCTTTTCAGATGAATTCTGTAGGGTACTTATCCTCCTGGGGACTTTTGTAGTGCTACTTCCCTTATTTTTGCTGAGGCACTGCAAGACCTGTTTGCTGGGCTGGTGCACTGCTGCTCCCTGTCTTTCTTCTAGTTCAGGTGTTCCAGGGTTTTTTTCTGGGGTGATGTTTTCTGGGTTTTCAGAGGCTGATAGGGGAGAGTGAGAGCCACTACCTTTTTACTCCACCATCTTGGCTCCCAGAAGTGGAAGTCCAAGGAATTATTTTCTTCAATGACTTTTGTACCTCCTTTTCCAGTTGGCCAATTCTACTTTTTAAGGAGTTCTTTTCTTCAGTGGATCTTTGTACCTCTAGTTGGCCAATTCTTCAAGACATTTTTGTCTTCATTGGATTTTTATGCCTCTTTTACCATTTATCCTATTCTATTTTTTCAGGTGTTATTTTCGTCAGTATTTTTTGTGCCTCCTTTACCAAGCTGTTGACTCTTTTTTCATGATTTTCTTACATCACTCTCACTTCTCTTCCCAATTTTTCCTCTACTTTTCTTACTTGATTTTTAAATTCCTTTTTGAGATCTTCCATAGCCTGAGACCAATTCATATTTTTCTTTGAAGCTTTGGAAGGAGCAGTTTTGACTTTGTCTTCTTCTGAGTTTGTGTTTTGATCTTCCCTATCACCTTAGTGACTTTCTATAGTCAGGATCTTTTTTTTTTTGATGTTTGTTCATTTTTCCAGCACATTATATATATATATATATATATATATATATATATATTATATATATATTATATATATATATATATATATATATTACTTTTAACTCTTTTACTAAAGTGGGGCTCTGCTTCTGGAGTAGAAGTGGCACTGTGCCAAGCTTCAGGTTTTTGCGCACCTGTTTTCAAAGATAATTCTGAGGACCTGTAAGTTTTCAGTTCTTCCAAGGTGGTATGATCTAAGGAAAGGTATATTTATTACTGCCATGGCCTGTGCCCTGGTCTGTGAGTGACCCCAGTCACTCTTTTCTTCCTTGGAACTGTCAGCAGGTTACCTCTTCCCCTGTTGCTCTGGTGTGCTAGTACTCCTCCTTACCATGAGACTGAGACCCAGGATTGCACCCAGAGTATGAATGAAACAGAGTCTTGCCCCCAGTGCCAGTGACAAGATCCCTGTAATTTTGTTCTGACCAGTTGTCTGATCTCCGTGTCCTCTGTGGACTGAGAGGTCTGAAATAGCCACTGCTGACACTGATTTTGTCATCCCCCAAGGCCTACTATTGGTTTGCTGGGGCACAGCCTATGCTGGACTGCTCTCCACTCTCACCCCAGTTTCAATAGTCTTTTCATGCCAATCTTCCAAGGTATCTTGGGCTAGAAAACTGTTTCACTCCATCCTTTTTTTGGTTTCTGCTGATCCAGAATTTGTTTTGAAGAATTATTTAAAGTTGTTTGGATGAGTTTAGGGGAGAATTCAGGTGAGTTCCTGCCTTTTCTCTGGCATATTCACCCCACCTCCCTCATTTAGCTCCTGATAGAAAGATGATGGACTTCAAATGATAATGTAATGCAAATCATATTCATTTAAATGCTCCCATTAAGAGCCTTGTTCCCTTAAAAGATTCTTGTTGTGATTAGTTCATTTCTATCCCCAATTATTTTTTCATCTGTGAAAGATTAACAAAATGAGGAAAGGGAATGGATGGGAGGAAGGAAGGAAAGAAGGAAGGAAGGAAGGAAGGAAGGAAGGAAGGAAGGAAGGAAGGAAGGAAGGAAGAAACAACACTCCAGCAGTACCAACTACCATAATGTTCCTTTTGAGTCTGAAAATGAAAACCAGTGGCTAACAAGGGTTGTTAACTGAGAAAAATCAGTGAATCATTAAAACTCTCCCTCACAACCAAGGGGGAAAAACGTCTTGAAGTTCTTGTTCTACTGATTGTGTCTCTGTAGCTGTGGGTCACTGACATTATCATCATATAAGAAGGACAGCACTCTCTCAAAAGAGACCACTTTTGGGAAACCCTTCACTGTCATATAAACTTGATCTTAAACTGGCATAATTGTTCAAGGCATAATTGAACCCCTGTAAAAATTTCCCTCTTCTAGCAAAAAGTGAGACTGTTCAAACTCCAGTGAATACTCCAGGAAAACTGAACCCCTCAGTGACAACAGAATTAGTGACAATATCACCAGTAATATCATTGTCATCAAGCTCAATGTCCTTCACAAACACTGGTAAGTGACAAGTACCTGATATGAAACCAAATACAGAGAGCTAAAAGAAAGGTATTAGGTTATACTAAGAAATTATGTTAAAGATTGGTAAGTGGGAGTGTAAATGTGGGTATTTTCTGAATTTTGAGGCTACTTTCACCTGAGAATGATGAGCTATAGTCTTGATTTTATGCATGAACTTAGATCAGAGGTTTTCATTATCTGAAGTTCTTCATTGAATTCTTGATTGCAGAGTAATCCATTTCTGGATGCAACACTCCCTAAATCTACCTTTAAAGAAAACTTTTATCAGTCGGCAGACAATGAATGAGAGGGAGACATAGTGGATAGAGAAATGAGTTCAGAGACTGAAAGCAACAGTTTCAAATCCCACCCTGGCACAGGACCCTAAGTTGCCAATTTACTTGGTGGAGGGAGTTATCACTGGGAGTTCCCTACAGCAATGAAGTCATATATTTGAAATATGCTCTGCCTCTACTTTAAAAACTGCTGTGTCTTGCACTATAAAGAATCCTTTGCTTCTTCCAAGACAGCTCAAAATTCACCTCTTTATGAAGCCTTTCTTTAATCCTTCCAGATTCTAGGGGCTTCACCCCCAAAATAATCTTGTATGTTGCATATGCCTATGCATGCACAGGTTGTCTTCCCTGGCTAGACTATAAACTCCTGGAAGGCAGGAACTGATTAACAATTGTCTTTTTATCCCCCAGTGCCTGGCACATAGAAGGTGCTTAATAAAATCTTGTTGACATAGTGACTGATTGATAAAGCTGGTCATTAAAAATTCCTGCCAGGGTTCTAAAGTCCCACACTACTGCACTCTGGACAATATAATGAACCTACCCCAATGGAAAGGTGGGTTGCCCTTCAGAGATATTAGATTATAAAATAAAATTATGTTTATAAGAATGTCATCAGTAGCTGATGGTTTGCTGCTCTATCTGTTGTAGAGTAACAACAAGCATTGATAGTGAAAGGAAAACATCCTAAAAATTAGAACTGTGCCAAAATAAGATGGGCGGCCTCAGAAGTCATTTACAGTTGTTTTTTGTTTGTTGGTTGGTTGGTTGGTTGGCTGGGTTGGGGTTTTTTTTGCGGGGGGTTGAGTCTACTAGTGCCAGGTACTTTGCAACCTTCTGTCAGAGACTAGATAGCCAGTTGTAAGTATATTATAGAGATATTCCTAATCAGATACAGGTTGAACTAGTTGACCTCTGAGGTTGCTTATAACCAAGACTGTGCTGGTAAGTTTTTAGCAACTAGTTCTTCAGGGAGGAAAAATGTATGCATGATACATTTTTAAGTTTACTCTCCACATTTTCTCCGTGACTTTCTTCAGTCTAGGCAATCAACAAAACAATAAATCAAACTCTGATTTGTGGCATTTGCAATGTCTGAGGTTTAAATGTTCCCACTGAAAATTTAACAATCAGCTCCCCCAAGTTGATTCCAATTGTATCCAACAGAGCCCTGCTCCCTACTCTAAGTTTTTCTCACACTAGTTGTATGTTTTCTGAGATTATACGTGCAGTGGGAGTCTGGAACATGCACAGAGGGTCTCAGATGGTGTCTCTGTCTAAGATGTGAGGGAGCTTGTTTCTGGGAGAGTTGTGATGATGTCTAAGGGAAATGACTTGGAGAGATGGTGGAGTATATAGAGATGTTCTGAGTGATTCTGGTCTTCTAACCATGTGGTGAATAGGAGGGTTTAACACTGCCACTTTTGCCAGTCTCTTGAAAGAGCATTAAACACTACATTAATTTTCTATCACTTTGGCATAAACTTGAAAGATTAGAATCATACTTTTCTCTCTGTCATTCATCTTGATCTATGATTTTCCTAATCACCTCCATCCAAAAAAAAAAAAACCCAAGTAGCAAAAATGGATAGAGCGCTGGATGTAAGTAAGGATGAATAAGTAAGGATGGAGTAAGGGTGACTTGAATTCAAATCTAACTTCAGATAGCCTCAGTTTCTTCATTTATAAAATAGGAATAATAATAGCACCTATACCCAAGGTTGTTGGGGGGATAAAATGAGATGATAGTTATGAAGTCCTTTGTAAATCTTAAAGCAATATATAAATGTAAGCTATTATTATTATTACTTGAGGGTCTGAGAAGGATCTTAGATCATAGATCACATAAAAACCTATATATAATATCAATTTGTTCCAACATCGTGCATGTTGTCTTCAAGTAATCTCCCCTTCCTTCTCCTCGAACCATGAATTTAGGTTCCAATTTAGTAGAAAAAGGTCCTGATAGATTCGATTTGGGGTTGGATTCAGATTAGAGAACTTTTGAGACATTTATCATTCATTTCCAGTCAAGATGGAAGCCTGAACAGGAAGTAGTCCACATCATCCTGACAGACCTACTCCAACAAACCCTGATATTCATACTAACATGAATGAAAGAAATCCAATAAGAAGTACAGTAAGTGACACATCCCACCCTAGAATTACACACAAAAAAAAGTTAGTGAGAATGTCACAGGGAATAAGAAAAGGATCCCTTAAAATGACCTTGATTAGAGACAGGGTGTATGGAACCAGAAAGATTCTGTATGTAGGGGAAGATCAAAAGATTCTCTTGACAAAGCTCTAGAGTAGTCAGTAAACCCTAGGCTGTGGACCTTGAAACTCTAAATTCCATCTTCTCCCACCTTTGACCATTTTCATGGTCTGTACTCCCATGTCTGAAATTCAGTTTCCTCACCTCCACCTCTTCCTTGGATTCCTTCAAGGTTCAGCTTAGGAATGAACCAATCAATCAATCAATATTTATTAAGTGTCTACTATGTTCCAGGCACTGTGTACATTATGGGGATACAGAAAGTGGCAAAAGTCAGGCCCTGCCCTCAAGAAGTGAGGAAGTGAACATTAAAACAAAGCAAGCTATATACAGGATAAATAGGAAATAAATAACAAACAGACGGCATTGGTATTAAGACAGGTTGGGGAGGTTTCCTATAGAAGGTGGAATTTTAAAGGAAGGCAAGGAAGTCAGTAGTCAGAGTGAAGAAGGAAGAGCATTTCAGGCATGTGGGACAGTCAAGAAGGCCCAGAGAGCATGAGTAGGCAACTGCTAGTGACCAGCACAGTAACAATGAAGATGGAGCTTCATTGTTCCTGTCATAACTGTCCAGGTCTACGAGCACTGTGGTCTTTAACACTGTGTCCTGGGATGAGAGAGAGAAAGAGAAGTGGGGGGAGGGAGAAAGAGGGAGAGAAAGTCCTAAAGATCTAGCACTGTGAACCTCAAAGATTTTGAGGTGGGAGTACAAACCTCAGGAAGTAGAAATCAACACAAGAATCCAAGGTTCCAAGAGCAAGACTAAGTAAGACTGAATGTACCACCCCAAAGTGCAGGGGGACAGAAATTAGTCATGACAAAAAGTCCCATTCTGGAACTAAAGTAAAGGAGATAAGTGAATACAAGAAAACATGAACCAATCTCAGAAATTAAATATTTTAGTTGAACTCCATAACAGGCTTGGATAGAGACTCAAAAGAAAAACATGCATTTTTCATGAGAACTACATGAATATTGAGAAGAAATGATGCAAGAGATTAAAAAGTGGAATAAAAGCTCTGAAGAAGGAATTTGAATTTGAATAAGTAGCTTAGAAGAGAAAGTGTTAAACCTTACCTAAGAAATGGCACTTCCTGAAAATTCAAATAGAACAAACAGAAATCAACAATCTCATGAAAGAGAAATAAATATTAAAACAAATTCAAAAGATGGAAAAATAAAAGAAAATACAAAATATCATATCGAAACAACTGACCCTGAAGTCAGGTCAAGGAGAAATAATTTAAGAATCACTGCACTCTCTGAAAATCATGATAACATAAAAAAGCCTGGACATTATATTTAAAGAAATCATAAATTGAAACAACTTATATCAATTAAAACAAGAGGGTAAAGTAAGGATAAAAAAAAATCTAACAATCACCTTTTTAGTGGAATCTCAAAGTGAGACGTCCCAGGAATGTTATAGCCAAAATTCAGAGCTCTTCATCAAAGAGAATTATTGCCAACTTTTACAACAGAGTTCAGGCACTAAGGAGCTACGGAATCACACAAAACCTGGCATCTGCTGCTTAACGCTAGATGAGATCATAGAATACAATAATCTGAAAGATAAGAGGTAAAGGTGTACAACCAGGAATAATTTACCATGTAAAGCTCAGTAAAATCTCACAGGATGAAAAAAGAAAAACCCTTCAATGGAAAAGGGGATTTTCTAGCATTTCTGATGAAAAGACCAGAGCTGAACAGGAACACTGAAATACAAACACAAGATTCAAAGAAACCTAGAAGATCTGAGCAATTGGAAGAGGCAAGAAGCTGTGCTAACATTCTAATAAGAGGAGAAGAAATAAGAGTTCCTGCAGATCAAGCCTACACAACCTGGGGCCCAGGGGCCACAAGCAGCCTGAGGACATGCCAAAGCATTTCAGGCAGCCCACAAAGGGTGTTTTCTTCTATATTTTTTCATGGGTCACTTGAAATCCTTCTGCAGGTTGCACAGGCCTGCTTCAGATCCTAAATGTCTTCAAAGGATAATGAGGAAATTAAATAAGAAAAGGAAAAAAAAGGTCCTGACTAGATTGGTACTGTTCTAAGAATTCAAAAATGGAAAAGAGATAGGAAGGCAAAAGGAGAAAACACTAGTATAGAACAGAAGAAGGCTATTGAGATACATGAAAAGAAGAATACATAAACATATAGGAAAGCATGAGAGGAGTGGACTTCAGATGAACTTCACTCTTAACTGAGGTTGACAAAGAATGATTGAAAACACACAAATGGATGGGTGTGGAAATACATAAGACTAAGTAGAAGTTGAAATGGAGACTCATGGTTTCATATCAAGCGCTCTTTTTGTGTTCTGCTGTGGGTATGGAAATGCTCCTCTCTTTTTTTTTTTTTTGGTGTTTACATCCAGAATAAGGGAAGGGAGGAGAAGAAAACTTTATTAATCATCTGCTATGTACCAGCCACTATGCTAAGTGATTTACAAATATCTCACTTGATCTTTACAGCAACCCTGCAAAGAAGGTGCTACTGTTATCCCCATTTTATAGTTGGGAAATCTGAGTTAAACAGAGGTTAAGTGACTTGTCCAGGGTCCCACAGCTAGTAAGTGTCTAAGGTTGGATTTGAACTCAGGTCTTTCTGACTCCAGACCCATTGCTCTCTCCATTGTGCCACCTCACCCCATTTTGCAGTTGAGAAAAATGAGGTAAACAGAGGTGAAGTAACTTGCCCAGGGTCAACTTGCTCAGATCTTTCTGACTCCAGGCCCATTGGTCTATCCATTGTGCCACCTTACTGCCAAAAACTATTTTTAAAAAGAAATATATATGTCATTTTACATCAACATGTACATACATACATTTTAAAATAGAAATAAAGGCTATTTTAAAATTTAATTCAATTCAATACATTTATTAAATACTTACTGTGAATGAGGTACTGTCCTAGGTACTGAGGATAAAAATATAAAAGTGAAAACTAATCCCTGCCTTTAAGAAGGTTATGTTCCTCTGGGGAAAAGGAAGATGGAACAGGGAGAGTAGATATACCACATATAAATGCAAGATGATTGGAAAAGGAAGTGAGTAGTAAAGCTGGAGGAATCAAAAAAGACTTCTTGTAAGAAGTAGCATCCAAGCAGGACCCTAAAAGAATTCAGGAATAGTAAGGGGGGGAGATGAGGTGACAGTGCATTTCATGCTTAGAGGGACAGTCTATGTCAAATGGAACTAATTTGCTACTACGTGCCAAGCACTATGGCATGTGCTACAGACACAAAGATTAAAAAGACAGTCCCTGCCCTCAAGGATCTTATATTCTTTTAAGGAAGACAATATGTACACAACTGTAAACCAAATATTTAAGACATTTTTTTTGAGAGGACGGTACTATCAACTGGGAACAGCAGAAAAGACTTCATTTAAAAGTTTGCTCTTGAACTGAAACTTAAAGTCTATGAGGGATTCAAAAAGTTGAGGAGATGAAGGAGCATTTTCCAAGCAGGGAAGAAAGCCAGTTTATAGGCAAGGAGTTGAGTAATGGAATGTGAAAAGTGAGACATAGCAAGATGATTGGTTTGGGTGGGTCCTAGGATGTAGGGAGGGAAACAATATATAATTAAGCTGGAAAGATAGGTTGAGCCTGTTTATAAAGGGTTTTGAAATCCAATAAGAGATGTTTACATTTGATCCTAGAGGCAATTGGGAATCAGTAGAGTTTGTTGAATGACTTAGTAAAAATGTGCTTTAGCATAATCATTTCAGCAGCTTGTCACTTTGGTACCATGTTTGGTACCATACCATGGATGAAGAAGAGTAATATCTGGACTAGTATATGGGGCCCCCTTCTTTGCACTGTCAAAACTGCCTATGACGTGGCAAACACTGTCAAAAAATTTATGGAAAGAAAAGCTAGTGGCACCAGCCTCACAATGTGACAGAGTACCAGAAGGGCCAGGACTCACTAAAAGTTCAAGGGTAAAAGTAATATGGCTGAAGGCAGCAAGGTTATGGTGGCCAAAGGAGGCCAATGAAAAAAAAGTGTTAAAGACCCAGACCACAAAGACTATTGTACTGAAGGTTGCATCAGGTGAATCCAACTACAGATTATGAGGATGCTAGCCATTAAGAAATGTAAGTATTGGGGCAGCTAGTAGGTGCAGTAGATGAAGAGTTGCCCTATAGTCAGGAGGACCTGACTTCAAATTCAGCCTCAGACACTTTCTAGCTGTGTGACCCTGGGCAAGTCTCTTAATCCAATTGTGTGTGTGTGTGTGTGTGTGTGTGTGTGTGTGTGTGTGTGTGTGTGTGAGAGAGAGAGAGAGAGAGAGAGAGAGAGAGAGAGAGAGGCAGAGACAGAGACAGAGAAAGAGAGAGAAGTATTTTGAACTGGGGGGAGAAAAGGAAAGAAAGGGTTAAGTGATCTTGTTTTAAGCTTCATCTTTTTGTTTTGCTTTGCTTTGCTTTTATAATAAAATAATTAACATGTTGAAGCTAGAATATTTACATTTTTGGGTCTTATGTTACCTGTTTGGGTAGGGAAAAGACTTGAGTTAACCAAGCCATACCATGTGATACTTTTCTCATGTAGGAAAAGCTAATGCTCAAAGATGTGGCTAAGGATGTAACTTTGATTAGATTTTGAATTCGATTTGATTGTGCATCATACAGTGTGTTCTAATGAATCTTTCAGTTCAAAATCATTTGCCATTTGTAAAGTCCACCTGGAGATTTCTGTGGGACTCTGGTTGCTGGTACTATTTTTAAAAATGTTTACTTAGTGAATGCCCTTGTATTAATGAAGACTAGGAGTAAGGAAGAGGGATATAAAATAATGAATATAAGGATAACTTATGTATGTATGTGTCTTAGTCAAACTGGCATTCAGCAAATCTGTAGTGAATTCCTCATCTGCAGAGGTTTCCTTACTTCAAAGAATTATCTTAATAAGGTGGCTGCTTCCCAAAGGTACTTGGGTCAATTAATCCTCTCTGGAGAACTACTAATAGTGACTTAAATGCCTAGTAGTGGGTCATTAAAGGGATGGCACATTAGTTGAGAGAACTGCTGATGGTGTTAATTAGCTGGTAAGGGGTGGGAGGAATGTCAGTTTATCCAAAAAGATGACTTTTTATAGAGAAGATTTGTGTGGAAGTCATTGACCTTATATTACTGTATTATATGTAGTAATGTATTGTATATGATGTATAGTACTTACATACTTATGTACTTATGTACATAGTAGGTAAGTACTTATTAGTACGTACTTATGTACAGTAAGTCCAAAGTAATGTCTGCTTAAACTTTATAACTTTTCCAATATCTTGCACAGTGCTATTCATAATGGAAGGAAGGAAGGGAGGGAGGAAGGAACAAAGGAAGGAAAGGAGGGAGGGAGGGAGAGAGGGAGGGAGGGAGGAAAGGAGGAAGGAAAGAAGATGCCAAAACTGTAAAGAACTGGTATTTTATCCTAGAAGCAAAAGAGAGCCACTAATGATTTTAAGGAGCTGAGTAAACTGGTCAGATAAAATGGATTTATGAGCAAAACCCCTCTGTATTCTACATAAAGTGAGTAAAGGGAATCAGAAAACCTGGATTCAAATTGTGACTCGTTATTTATAACTGTAGCTGTAGGATCTTGGGCAAAGCACTTAAATTCTCAGACCCTAAGTTTCCTAAGCTATAAAATGGAAATAATAATATATCTCTATACCTCACAGATTTGTGAGGAAATCAAACAATAAACATTTATTAGCCACTTACAGTATGTCAGCCACTGTATTTGCCACTGGCAATACAAATATATAAATAGAGTCATCCTTGCCTTCCAGAAGCTTATGTTCCAGCAGAGACAACATATACACATATAGGCATATACAAAATAAACATGCACCAAATAAATACAAGGCAATGGGGAAAGTGTTAAGAAAGATCTCGTGGAGGAGGTAATGCTTGAGCTGAGCTGTGGCAAAAATGACTCCTTTTTACTGGCTTAAACCTCAGTGTCCAAAAGAAGCCCTGAATTGAGAGGAGTGGCAGGACATGCTCCTTCTATCCCCTAAACCAGGTTTATATATAGCTCAGCATCACCTGTAAGTGATGTTATTTTTCAGTGCAAGACTGTATATCCCTCAGTCTCTTTTGCTGGTTCATCTTCCATGCCATGACCACTAACAGGGAGCACCCCCAATGGCAGCTCTGTCCTCTTCTCTCTACATACTCTCAGTTATTTCATTGGTTCCCATGGGTTCAATAATCATCTGCACTCAAGGGACTTGCAGATTTAGTCATCTAGCCTTAGTCTGTCTCCAGAATCCCAGCCCTGAATCACCAAGTGCCTACTGGATATTTCAGATTGGTGACTTTTAGACATCTCAAACTCAACGTGTCCAGAACAAAATTCATTGTCTTTTCCTCAAAATGACCCATCTTCTGAACTTTCTGTTACTGTTGAGGACATTATCGTCCTTTCACTTAACACAGGTTAACAATACTGGTGTTACCTCAACTTTTCTCTTATCCTACATAACCAATCAGTCAGCAAATCTTGCCATTTCTATCTCCACAATAGCTCTGGTTTTCCTTCCTTTGTCCAGCCAATGCTTAATACAGTGTCTGTCACATAATAAGTGTTAATAAATGTTTATTCACTAACATCCTTCTTTGCATGAACACAATTGCTACTCTATTTCAGGCCTTCGTTCCCTTTTGTCTGGGCTATTGGAATGGCCTTCTAGTCTCATGCCTCTTGCCACTCCAATCTACACAACCATCAAAGTAACTTTTCTTATTTTTTTAAATTTTGTTTTATTTTTAATTTATGAAATAAAACAAACATTTCCATAACAAAGTAGAATAAAAAGATTGCACATGAAACTGCAAATACATTATGTACTACTTGCTATTCCTTTTAAACATATAATAAATTTATCATGTCAATTTCTTTTTTCTTTTTCTTCTCCCCCCCCAGTGGCTACCATTACACACACACACACACACACACACACACACACACACACACACACACACATATATATATATATATATATATATAATCATTCTATACCTCTATCACTTCTTTCTCTGGATGCAGAATAGTCTCTTCCCTCGTATGTCCATTGTAGTTAATTTGGGTATTTATAATAGTCAAAATGACATTGTTCAGAGTCATTCTTAAAACCATATTGTTGTTACTATATACAATGTTCTCTTGGTTTTGCTCATTTCACTCTTCATTATTTCATGCAAGTCTATCTATGTTTTTTCCAGAATCAATGAGCTCATCATTTCTTACAGCACAGTAGTATTCCATCACAGTCATATACCACAACTTGTTTGGTCATTCCCCAGTTAACAGACATTCCTACAATTTCCAGTTCTTTGCCACCACAAAGACAGTTGACATAAATATTTCAGAACATAAAGGTTCTTTTCCTTTTTCCATAATCATCTTTGGAAATGGATGTAGTAGTGGTATTATGGGGTCAAATGATATAGGCAGTTTAATAAGTTTCTGGACATAATTCCAGATTGCTGTCCAAAATGCTTGGATTATTTCACAATTCCACCAACAATGAATTAGTGTCCCAATTTTTCCACATTCACTCCAACATTTGTCACTTTTCCCTTCAATCATTTTAGCCAATCTGATAGGTGCAAAATAATATCCCAAAGTTGTTTTAATGTGCATTTCTCTAATCAATAATGATTTAGAGCATTTTATGTGACTCTTCTAAAGCATGGCTCTGTTCATATGACCTTTCTACTCGATAAACTACAGTGGCTACCTATTACTGCTAGTATTAAATATAAACTCCTCTATTTGAAGCAGTTTTCCAAAACATGTGCCCTTCCTACTTCTACATTCTACTTCCCCCTCCATCCATGCCCCTTACAATCCAGTCACACTGACCTACTTGAAGTTTGTCACATACCATGCTGGATCTTCTGTCTCTGTAGCTTTCCTCTGACTATCCCCATGCCAAGAATGTTCTTTCTTTATCTTTGTCCCCTTGGAAACCTCAGTTTAAAGACTCAGCTAAAGTTCAGACTACTAGAGGAGCCTTTCTGGGTCTTGTTCCCACCACCCCCCCCACTCCCAACCACTATTGCTTTCCCCTCCAAAGTTACTTTGCATTTGCTTCATATGTCTTGTATGTAACTACATATATGCATGTTGTCTCCCTAGTCAGAATTAAGGTTCCTTAGGACAGGGGCTGTTATCCTTTCATTTTTTATCATCAGATCACTGGCAGCTATGTGATGTGCTGAATGAGTGATGAACCTGGAGTAAGGAAGTCCTGAGTTCAAATTTGGCCTCAGAGACTAGCTGTGTGACCCTGGGCAAGTCACTTAGCCTCTATCTGCCTTGGTTTCCTCATCAATAAAAAGTGAGATGACAAGAGCACTTATCTGCCAGAGTGTATGTAAGAATCAAATGAAGTGACATTTGTAAAGCTCTCTGCAAATCTTAAGGCATTATAGAAATGCTATCTGCTGTTACTATTATTATTAATGATTATTATTCAAGCAATAGAGAACACTAAATAACATCTTTCTACCATTGAATGATATCACTTGGTCTTCTGAATATGCTCATTCATGGGAGAAAAAACTATCTTCTAAAATCTTTAAATTTATCATCAAAATCCTTTTCTGTTGGTATACTAGAATGGCACAAGATTTGGAGTCAAGGGATCTCCATTTGAATCTCAACTCTGCCACTTTCTGAGTGACCTTGGTCAATCTATTTACCTCTATGGGCTTCGGTTTCCTTATCTGTTAAATGAGGAGCTTGGAGTATGTGGCTTCTAAGGTCCCTTCTCACTCTAGATCCTTTATCCTGTGACCACCAGACTAGATTCATCTGACTTGGGTCAGGAACATCTGAGTTCAAATCTCACCTCAGACACTTATGAACTCTGGCAAGTCACTTCACCTCTGTTCTTCTCAGTTTCTTCAGCTATTAAAAGAGGATAATAACAACACCTACCTTGCAGGATTATTGTAAGTATTACATGTAATATGTTTGTAAAGCACTTAGCACAGAGTCTGCTACATGTAGTAGATGCTATATGAATGCATAGTCCCTTTCCTTCCCTTCCCTCTTATTTTAGACCTGATTCTTGCCTTGCCAACAGTCAGGAACTAGTTGCCAGAATGAGAATCATTTGGACCTCAGGTCAAAGGAACTTCCCCATTTTATTATTTGTGACAAAAAAAAATAAGAAAAGGAAAGTCAATCTCAATCTGAAATACACTCGATTTCGGGAAATCTGATTCAAAGGATTCAGAGAAATCATAGCTAGCATTCCATGGAGATATTGATCCAGGAAGGATAGGAATGAAATTTTGAAAACACAACAATGTTACTCCTCCAGTCAATGTATGTTTGGAGGAAGGAAAGGGATTATAAAAATGGAACCTTGTGGTTTCCCACTGACCTTTCTTCAAAGACTTTCTAATCAGATTGTCTTGATTTGCAATCCAAAGGTATACTTTTTTTGTAACTGCCAAAGCTTTTGATCTTTATTTGAAACACAAAACTTATTCATTAGTTTTGTATTTTTCTTGCCAATGGTAGAGGCTCCCCAATGAGAGAGATGTGAAATGTTCAACCCTTGTGGCCTATTGATTTGCTCTGATATGGCCAAAAATCAGGGCACATAGTCCAACCAAGGATTTTCTCCATTATTATCACCTCATTGGCTTCTCCATGGGATTTGAGCTGATTTTCTTTTACGGACTCCTATACTTAGAGAAAAGCAAGACTTCATGCTGCTATGCAAGGAAGAGAGTGACACCACTGAGGGTAAAGAAGGAAGCAAGTGCTTCAGAGACAGAGAGATATTGAATATGAAGAATAAGTATCACATGCTTTGTATCACCTGAGTGGATAGAAGACAAGTAGTCAGAAAACTGAGCTCATGTCTTTCACTTACTAGCTGTGGAATTTTCAACAAGTAATTTAACTCATCTATAACTTAGTTTCCTTATTTGCAAAACATCTGTCTTAAAGACTTTCTTTTTAAAATTTATTTTATTTTTTTATTTATGGACTAAAACAAGCATTTTCATAATATAGAACAATAAAAAAAGATGATTGCACATGAAACTGCAAATCTACTATGCACAACTTGCTATTCCTTTTAAATATACAACAAAGTTTATATGTAAATTACTTTTGTTTTTCCCTTTTTCTTCTTCCCTCCCCCTACTCCACCTTAGAGATGGCCACTATTAGATACAAATGCGTGTAAGTGTAAAATTATTCTATACATACTTTTATTTATCATCTCTTTGTTCAGATGCAGATAGCACCCTGCTTCATGTGTCCTTTATAGTTAATTTGGGTATTTATAATAGTCAAAATAACTTACTTGTGCAAAATTGTTCTTTAAACTGTTGCTGTTACTGTATACAATGTTCTCTTGGTTCTAATCATTTTGCTTCTCATTATTTCATGTAAATCTTTCCATGTTTTTCTAAGATCATTGAGCTCATCATTTCTTATAGTACAGTAATATTCCATCACAATTATGCAGTACAATTTGTTCAGCTCTGTCTTAAAAACTTTTAGAGGAATCAAATGAGAAAAAGATACAAATGCCATGCAAGTGTAAGTTATGTTATCATCATCATCATCATCATCATCACCATCATCGTCATCATCATTACCACCACCACCATCATCATCTCTTCCTTGTCAACCTGCTGTTTGATGGAGTTTGACTAGAAACAGTAGAGGGGTAAGTCACTTCCCTGCTACTGTTATTTTGTAACAGTAAAGAAGGAAAATAAGAAAATAAGCATTGGTTAAGCATCTACTATGTGCGAGACACTATGCTAAGTGACAAATAATTATTTTCTCATTTGATACTCTGAGTAATCCTGGGAGGTGGGCACTATTATTATCTGAGGCACATAGTTTGAGTGAGCTGCCCAGTGTTATGTCATGGGTCACTATCTAAGGCTGGACTTGAATTCAGATATTCCTGAATCCATCTACAATGATCCACCTAGCTGACCAAGTAGTTAAAAAAAATAGTTTTTTTTAATTGAATAAAAGTGTTGGAATGCACGCTCATCTTCTATAGATTCAATAAGGGCATCTCTGAACAGCTCTGTTAGGAGCAGTCAGCAGTGATAACTTGCTGTGCTCTCAAGATAGCATACCTTCACACTTTACTTTTGGAATAATGTTATCCAAAATCAGTCTGATCTTTACAAATTTAAAGCAATATTAACAAATTAATGTTAATAATTAATAATAAAATTACATTCATGGTCTTTTAAAGTTTGTGAAGTACTTTTTATAAAATACATCACTTGAAACCCATAACAGTTCTGCATATATTACAGGTATTATTAATGGCAATTTACAGAGGAAATGCAACATTAGAAAAGGCAATTGAGCTGTCCATGGTCTTATAGTAAATATCGATTGTGAACTTTGAGCCCAGGTCTTCATGATTACAAGTCCAGCATTTTATCCACTATGCAACAAATTATCTCCCATTATCTAATCATGTAGAAGTTCTTCAGAGTAAGGAATTAAAAACATTTGCCAGTGTCCCTTCCCGAAGATAGAGTTGGATGGTTTTATTGGTTCATTTTTACATTCATCTCATTTTACTTTTGTAACTCAAAGAGCTGGCTGAATTCTAAGAATTCTTTCATCCTGAGAAGTATGCATATCATTTCTAGACCCTAGCAAGCCAACCTTCTTTTTTTAAAAACTGTATAGAGTAGATTGACTTGCATTTATTAGGCCTTTAATAAGTGTGATTGTAATTGCTGAGAAGTGATTACTATAGTGGAAAGATTACTGGACTGGGGTCGGTCAGGCTGGATTTAAATTCTGACTACTGCTTATTTTATCTCAGAAAGTCACTTAAAATCTGTTTTCTTCTGTAAAATCGAGGGGTTGAATTTTACATCCCCCCAGGAAAATAAGTGTTTCCTTATGCTCTATTTGTATTATTTTCTGCCTCTTTGATGATAAATACCTTGTGGTATTTCAACTATTTAGCTAAGAGTCTGCTGTGAAATAATGAAAGAGTATGGTTAGAAAATATACAAGTAATGTGGGTATGTAAGTGAAGCAGTCAATTGCTGAGAAAACCAGCGGTGCTGTGGCTACCCAGAGCTCCTACTCACTAGGGAAATGTGCTAGGAAATGGGAAAAATCTCTGTAATTTGAATGCTTAGAGAACACATCTGCAGAATGACTCCCACCCACTCCCAATCTCCACCTACATTTGATTATTCTTTTGACAGGTATGATGAGAACTGTGGTTAATAATAATAATGTCATTTATCTCATCAAACAGGAACACTCAAAGAACCATCATCGACGCCTATGATTTCTACAAAGTCTTCATCTAGCTCAGCAGTGCCAAAGACAGGTGGGTGGCATACCTCATTTGTCCAGCATCAATAGAGAATGAGCTAGCTGTTCTGTAAAAGTAACCTTTCTAGATAGCTGAAACTTAACCCTTTAAATATCAGATTGGCTTTGTTTCAGCAAGCTTGGGTAGAAACATCTCTAAAATATACTAATACTTCACTGACTTCTTAAATAGAATTTAACTTTTTATATCTACATCAATTTATACTAATTGCAACTAAGTTAATGACTATTTAGGTGTGCAACTCTGTTTTCCCTTACACAAAATGGCCCCATATGGCTATGCCCCAGATGGGTCTGGTTGCTTATTTTTTTGTATCCTCCCTTATTGTTAGATTGTGCTTCCCTCTGGCATGTCATATATTTTCTGCCTTCCTTCCTTCTTTCCTTCCATCCTTCCATTTTGCTTTTTCTTCCAACCTTCCTTCATTTCACTTCCTTTTCCTTTCTCATTCTATTCCTTTTTTCCTTCCTTCCTTCCTTCCTTCCTTCCTTCCTTCCTTCCTTCCTTTCTTTCTTTCTTCCTCCCTCCTTCCCTCCCTCCCTTCTCTCTCTCTCTCTCTCTCTCTCTCTCTCTCTCTCTCTCTCTCTCTCTCTCTCTCTCTCTCTCTCTCTTTCTTTCTTTCTTTCTTTCTCCCTCCCTTCCTATTTGTCTTCCTTTTTAGACTGAGTCTTCCTATCTCACCCAAATTGGAAGTGCAGGGACTTCACAGGCCCAGTTGCCTCTGATCAGGCACAGGAGCTTTGACTTGCTCTGCTTCTGGACTCTGTTTCATCCCTCCTTTGGCTGAACTTAGTGTGAACTTGATTGGCTTAGCCCACAGCAGTTCAGAGCTGTCAAGCTCAAGAGATCAATCAACCTCAATGTCTCTCTGGTAGAAAAGATTTCAAACATTTGCCAATGTACTCAGCTTAATTTGCTTTTTTTTTTCTCTAAATGTTCAGAGCTAAGAAAATGATGTTTATCACAAGTATACATAAGGTATAAGTAAATAAGCCTTGAAAGACTGAACAGCTCTCCTATAAATGTACATAATGTTCAGTGCCTGCACTTTGTGCCCCATTTCTTCAAACCATACTGAGACATTCCTACCAGTTTCTTGGTTTTCATTCAATCAATCAAAAGACCTCTATTAACCACTTGCTGTGTGCCAGGTACTGCTTATATAAAGAGTACCTGAGCCCCAAGAGCATACAGTCTATTGGGGAAGACAGCATGCACATATATAAGTGTATATATAAGATACATTCAGGGTGAATACAAAACTAGCATTTGGAGGGAATAACCTTGGCTAGGACAAACACATGCTTTGTCCTGGCTTTGCTTCTTATAGAAAAGTAAAAATCCTGCAGATAGGTAGGTAGATAGGTAGATACATAGGTAGATAGGTAGATACATAGGTAGATAGATTATAAGATTAGACTGAAATAAGCTAGATAAATTCTTAATCCCATTTATTCTATATTCTTCCCTCTGATAATTATTATTTCCTATTGATCCTGTATATAGCTCTCTTTGTATATAGTTGTTTGCTTTCCTTATTAGATTGCAAACTCCTTGAAGGCAGGCACCATATTTTGACTCTTTTGTCTATCTAGATAGATAGATTAGATAGGTAAATGGATAGATAGATAGATAGATAGATAGATAGATAGATATATAGATAGATAGATAGATATAGATGATAAATGGATAGATGGATGGATGATAGGAAGGTAAGCAGAAGCTTTATACAAATACAATAAAAAATAGTAGCCCTGCCCTCAAGGAGCTTACATTCTAATGGAGGAAAACAACACAAAAAAGGGAACTAGAAGTGAAAGAGGATTTGAAAAACTGGAGCATCAAGAATGGAGCTGGGAGAGAAATGAGGCATGGATAGAACATTCACTATGTGGATTAAGCATTTCTTGTGTGCCAGGCACCCTGCTACACCTTCCATCCTAGTCTTCTTCAGTTACTCTCTCTATAGACTTTGACAGCACTGTCAATTACTCCACAAAGTTCTCCTCCAGTTCTCCTCCCCACTTCAGCCTTACTAGTTTTTCCTTATCTCATCAACCACTGAAAAAGATGTCCTACTTAGCCCTTCAGCCACCTCAAACTCAACATGTCTAAACTTGAGGTCATCTTCTCTTCCATTCCTGAAAAGCAACAAGCTCTCCTCCTGGCTTTCTTTTGCCAATAGGAAGACCATTCTCTAAAGTTCAAAATCTTGAAACTTGGAAAGGGAAACAGATTTGGAATCAAACTCTTCAGTTCAAATGCCAGCTTTGCTACTCATTATTGCCTGCATGACCTTGGGCAAGTCACATAACTTTTCTAGGTTTCCATTTCTTCATCTGTCACATGAGTGGGGTTGAGCTCAGAGAATTTTAAGGACCCTAGAGCTATAAATGTAATCCAGAAACACAGCACAGGCTTTGGAACCAATCTGGCTGCCAAGATGTCTGATTTTTCAAATGCCCTTGTGGTCAAGTTGGTGAAAATGAGCAGATGAACCAGAATTGCCAGTAATCGAATGCACTAGTCATTGATTAGCTACCACCAAAATGTCATATTGAAGACTTTCAAATTTTCATCTTTTGACCCAAGATGATTATTAATATTAACCTTAATAAAAAAACCTCTAGCAATATTATTAAAGGATGCTTACTGTCTTTACAGAAAAAGAAACCCCCCAAACTGAAAGTACAACTGATGTTTCCAGCACTGCAAAACCACAAGGTTCTGATCACCGATTTCCAAGTGCTGCATCAACCACAGAAAGCAACCAGAAGAGCGGTAAGTAATGGGAATGTGTGTTGATACTTTGAATTATGAGGCTGACTAGCTATATAGACTTTTCTGCATAAACTCTGAAGTCTTAATGTTAGTATCAGACAGAATAGCTCCAGTGATGAACCACAATTCTGAAATCTTTTTGAAAGACTAGAAGAGAAAACTTTCAGAAGGTAGGGGAACAGGGCTTCCAGAATTACTATTGTCCATACAGACTAGAACCCATGTCATCCTATGAATGAACAAAAAGGAATGAAGTTCAAAATTAACATTCACAAAGAGCAGGTCTGACCATGTCACTGCTCTGCTCAAGAAGTTTCAATGGCTCCCTTTGGGTTAAAATGTAAACTCCACTGTTCCCAGAATTTAAAACCTTCACAATCTGCACACTGCATATGTTTTTTAGGTTAACTGCTTCTTACTCCCCCAACGTAGTCTAAGCTTTAGACAAACTGGCCTATTTGTCACTCCCTGCATATAACATGCTATCACCCATCTCTATACCTTTGTCCAAGAAATACACCCTGTATCTGGAATTCTCCCCTGGGTTCTGTCTCTTGGAATCATTAGCTCCCTTCAAGACACAGTTGAAAGGCCAATGCTTTGAAGAGACTTTTGATTACCCAGGTTGTTAATGTTCATTACCCTGCCCTGTCAATCACTATGTATTGAGATCTATTGATCAATCTATCTATTGCTATTGATGTATCTATCTACCTACCTATTCCTATCTCTCTATCTCAGTATGTATATTGTATATGTTAACACACTGTATATGTATGTGTTTATGTACATATATAGAGAAATATGCATGTACACATGCAGCATATATACATATACATACAAATGAATTTTTTTATGAACTTGTTACTTCCCCTAGCAGAATGTAAGTTCTTTAAGGGAGGGTGTTGCCTCCTTTTTGTCTTTGCCTCTCCAGACTCTAGCATGAAGATGGCACTTAATATATTTTAGCTGATTGATTCTTTACCCACTTTGACCTCAGATTCATCTAGTGATTTTTTCTAGATGACTCCTCTATAGGGAAATGTGAAGTGCAAAGACATCTAAGCCATCGCATGCAGGCTCTAGATCAGGAGGATTTTATTTATATTCTAGCTCTGTCTTCAAGGCACCTTTAGCCATCTAAACTTCATCTTGCCCCCAGAAAATTTTACCAACATTTTTAGGGTATATGTATAGTTAGATGCTATGGAGAGGATTTCCCTATCAGAAAAGGGCTCAACCATCTTGGAGACAGTATGAGTCTATAATTTTCAACTTCAGAGTATCCATTAATAACAGGTAACTTCTAAAAAGCTCTAGCTCATTGTCTCAGGACTCAACTAAGGAATGATTTGTACTCTGTATCTAATGACATTGGATTTGTGGTTGCCAGCAGGTAGAAAGGTCTGTAACAACTCCAGGCAGCATGAGGAAATAAATGGCTGGGTTGAAGAAATTTAGTTTAACTCAGACTAACTTCCAGAAACAACTGGGCATTTAGTCAAAGGTCATAGGCTAGCACACACTTCATGTGCTTTTTTAAACTAGGCAGAAAGCATCTGGATCCTGTCATCCCCAGAAACGGTGCCTCACATTACAAGAATTTGACCAGCTTCCTAGTGGGGGCTATCATCCATGCATTTAAAAAAATTTAAGTACCTATTATGTTCTCCTCACTGTATTAGACATTGGAGAAACAAAGGGATGGGAAGTTTACCTATGATTTCTTTGATAGAAGAACTCACAGATAAGGAAGTTCCTTTTTTCTGTTCAGGACAGCACCGAGGGTAATACAAAAACAAAAAGGAAAATACAATTCTTTTCCTTAAGAAGCTTGCAATCTAATGAGAGAGGTATAGGTGATATAAACATTAATAATAGTAAAGATAATAATAATGGCTGGCTTTTATACTGCACCTACTATGTGACAGGCACTGGGCTAAGTGTTTTACAAATATCTCATTTAATCCCTCACCATAACCCTGAGAGATCGGTGCTATTAGTAGCCCCGTTCTAAAATTGGGAAAATTGAAACAGACAGAGGTTAAATGACCTGCCTAAGATCAAGCATTTGAGGAAATGTTTGAGACTGGATTCAAACTCAGATCTTCCTTACTTGAGGTGCCTCTAAATACAAGATAATTGAGAATAGAAAAGAGCGCTAATGAGTAGGGGAATCAAGAAAGGTTTCATGTAGGAAGCGGCACCTGAGCTGGAAAGTTATGGAAGCCGAAGATTCTACGAGTGTACTGGTGAGGAGAGAATATACCATAACAAACAACAACAACAATAAATACTGATAGCTTGAGGGGATGCCCAAAGGTGAGTAAAGGAGTTTTGTTTGTTTGTTTGTGTGTGTGTGTGTGTGTGTGTGTGTGTGTGTGCGTGCGTGTGTGTGTGTGTGTGTGTGTGTGTGTGTGTGTGTGTGTTTTAAGTTTTTAAAGGACGGGAGATACCCAAGCACATTTGTTGGCAATAAAGAAGGATCTGAAGCATAAGGAAAAAATGAAAATAGAGTGGGACAGTATAAAAGTGAAAATCTCCTTGAGGAGATGAGAAGACATAGAAAAGAGGCATCATGATGCAATAGAAAGTATGTGAGATTGGCATCAAGGGACTAGATTTAAATCTCAGCTTTCCTACTCATTATGGACCTGGGGTAGGTGATGCAACCTCTCTGTGCTTCAGTTTCCTCATCCATAAATGAAAGAGTTGGATTAGATGATCTCCAAGGTTCCTTCCATCTCAAGATTTATCATCCTATGACCTCTAAGGTCCTACTCAGCTCTAAATCCACAATCTATTCTGAGATCAAGAGCACAAGTTTGCCTTGATGAAAAGAGCCTCATCTTTTCAGAGACTGGGGCAAAACTCTTGAGGTAAAAAGTCAAATCTTAGACTCATGAACTTAAGGACAAGAAAAGATGCCAAAAGGGAAAGGAAAATATCCCAAATAGAGCAAAGCCTGGCTGCTTTAAGTGACCATTCATTCAGAAGTGAGTGGAGTCAGCTTCCTGAGTCATGATGACTCTTCATTTTATGTTGAATCATTTACCAACATGCATGTAAGTGGTCTAGTTGAGGTCAACCACACATATGTAGCTCTGTGACATAGTTTAAAATAGTTACCTTTCAAGTAGCTTAGAAACAAATGCCCACATAGAACCATTCCTTAAAAACTGAAAAAAAAAATGTAATCCCTGAATAACCTGCAGATTTCCTGGCAAGACACAAGAGAAGATATAGTTACTATTCTCCTTTGCTGCCTGCCATCTTGTCAAGCCATTCAGATCCTCATGCAACTGTGTGCCAGGTATTGTACTAGGTGCTAGAGATACAAAGACAAAAAAAAAACAGGCCATCACATGTAGCTCATGTCCCATTGGGAGAAACAACATATATGTAACTCTTTCCCAGGCAGATATCCCCCAGTATATCTGGTTTTGCCTTCAATGTTCTCACTGATGATCATGGACTCAACTTCAGGGTACCAGTACCATAAAGTTCACTTCTAAAATGATCAAATTGGAAGCCTTCTCAGATTATTGACTAGCTCAACAGTTAAGTGGAGAAAGCAATAGATATGGAGTCAGAAAGACCTCAGTTTGAATCCCACCTCAAACACTAGCTGTATGATCCTGTGTAAGTTACTTAACTTCTGTCTGCCTCAGTTTCCTTTTTGGTAAAGTGAGGATAATAATAGCACCTATCTCCCAGGGTTGTTGTGAGAATCAGATGAGATATATGTAAAGTGCTTTTCAATAAATGTTTGCCATTAATTTTAATATTATGCTACAGTTGCCTCTCTCACATGTCCAAGAGGACAACATTAAAGAGTTAAGATGTTTAAATCTAGTGGTAGCAGGGGGCTACTCTTTGTGTTTGTCTTACTGCAAACCATCTGTAGATTTATCCCTCCTCTAAACATCTGGATGATGGTTTCTTAGACAATATGTGCCAGATGGAGGCATTGTGTGTTTAAGAAAGTCAACCATGTGAGTCACTTCTTGCATACAGGAAATGCCCATTTGAAAGTTTGAAATTTGTATTGTGTGTGTACTTATTTTTCTTCATGAGGAAGAAATAAGGAAAAGCAGAGCAAAAGGATGTATCCTAAAGAAGTCCAAATACCTCTGATTTGGCCTGCCTCCAGTCTTTACAGGGTAACTAGATGGTGAGGGCAGCATGGTTAGTCTATGGCATAGTGAATAGAGTGTCAGGCCTGGAATCAGGAAGACCTCCTGAGTTCAAATCTGCCCTCCAACACTTACTAGCTGTGTGGCCATGGGCAAGTCATTTAACCTTGTTTGCCTCAATTTGCTCATTTGCAAAATGAGATGGAGAAGAAAATGGTAAACCACTCCAATATCTTTGCTAAGAAAACCCCAAATAGGGTCACAAAGTCAGACATGACTGAAAAATGAATGAACAACAAACCAGTCTTTATACCTTTATTATTTGCCTATGTATGTTCTGTTTTGTCATTTTTGTTTTCTTGTTCTGAAGATCAAAGGTTCAGAGAATCACAGAGATATAAGGTAACTTAGAGGACATTCAGTCAGAGACTAATAAATCTACAGGTGACAGGGATCTTAAATATCACATAATCCAGCTCTTCATTTTACAGCTAAGGAAATCAGGAGATCAAAATACTTGACTTTTCCAAGATCACACTGGTCATAAAATAATATGATCATGGATATAGAGCTGAAAGGGACCTTAGAAGTCAGCAAATTTAACCCCTTCATCTTACAGATGAGGAAACAGAGGCACATAAGGGTTCACATCCAGGATCACTCATGTAGCAAGGTTCTAATGTAGAATTTGAATGAAGATATTCCTGCCTCCAAGTCCATTGTTCTATCCACTATCCACCTAGCTGGGCCAATATTTAAACCTAGGTCCTATGACTCCAAATTCATCACTCTCCATTATAGGACTAGAATGTAGGTCTCTTGACTCTAAGTCCACTGATCTTTCAGTTATAGTTTATGAGAACTGCTCCATACTTCCTAGAAAACTGTATTTGGAAAGAGTTTAAATGACATTTAAGCTCCTAGGATGGAGGTGACAACCATAGTGGAGGAAAAAATGGCATCAATGTCATTGGCATGAAAACCACATCTACCATATAGAGTTTTTGCATGAATTAATGACTCATTGCAAAGCACCAACTAACAGTGCATTCTCTAGTCAGTGATGCTCTATCAATACCAGAGCTTTTGAATATCTGAAAAGGATCTATATATAATATAAATATCAAATATTAATACTTTACATAAAATATAAACACTATTTAAAACAACACATTTAAATTATATATATACATATACACTATATATAAATGTCTTGATTACACTCC
Organism: Phascolarctos cinereus; assembly: GCF_003287225.1. NCBI lineage: Eukaryota > Metazoa > Chordata > Mammalia > Diprotodontia > Phascolarctidae > Phascolarctos > Phascolarctos cinereus. Next base: position 32,476,831 of record NW_027556402.1, read on the forward strand.
AAATTCTATTAATTATATTGCATAAGTATTATTATGTACTTACCTATGGATTGGGTGCTATTTATTATACTTTAAAATAATAGCTTCCATCTATAAAGAGGTTTCAGGAGAGTGAATGGCTTAGTTCAACCTTAAGATCATCGGTGGACTTATTTAAATGCAGCTAATCTAGCATTTTAAAATAATATGTGTCCCCTTCCCCCATGTTCACTAGATTATATTTCCTATGAACAGGTACAACAGGGTTCGTTTTGGATGAATGCATAAACAAGCAATGATTAAGCACCTACTATATGCTGGGAGGTATGTGGGCTACTAGCAATCCAAATGCAAAGTAAATTCTTCTCCTCAAGAAGATTACATTTTAATAGTGTGACATAGAACCTGTGTGGAAGTGATTGGGGGAAGAAGACATTGGGTTGCTAGAAAACATCTTATGTTCAAACCCCTAAATTTGGATCACTACTAGTTTAGTGATTCAATGAGAATTAAGTTCAAAAATTCACTTTTAAAAATCTTATTTAATATTTTATTTTTCCCAATTCTAAATGTCTAAAGACAATTTAACAGGCTTTTTTTTTAAACTTTGAATTCCAAATTCTCGCCCTCCCTCCCCCCCACATTGAGAAGGCAAAGAATTTGACATAGGTTATACATGTGTAGTCACACAAAACACATTTCCGTATAAGTCATTATGTGAAAGAAAACACATACAAAAAATCTCCCAGAAAAATAAAGTAAAGAAAAGGTATCTTTGATCCGCATTCAGGCTTTACCAGTTCTTTCTCTGGAGATGGAGAGCACCTTAAGGATTTTCTTCAATCGTTGTATTGATGATAATAGCTAAATTATTCATAGCAGATCATTGTACGATAGTGCTGTTACCATGTACAATGTTCTCCTGGTTCTGCTCATTTCACTCGGCATCAGTTTTTGTAAATCTTTCCACTTTTTTTCTGAGAGCATTCTGCTTATAATTTCTTAAAGTGCAATAGTATTGCATCAAAATCACATACAACAACTTATTCAGCCATTCCCCAATTGATGGAAATCTCCTCAATTTCCAATTCTTTGCCACCACTAAAAGAGCTGCTATACGTATTTTTGTATGCATAGGTCTTTTCATTTTTGTTTTTTATCTCTTAGTAGACCTAGTAGTGATATTGCTTGGTCAAAAGGTTTGCATGGTTTTCTAGCCCTTCGTGCATAGTTCCACATTATTCTCCAGAATGGTTGAATCAGTATACTACTTCACGTTATTATATTAATGTTTTAATTTTCCCACATCCCCTCCAACATTTGTCGTTTTCCTTTTGCGTAGTATTAGCCAATCTGACAGATGTGAGGGTGTAGCTCAGAGTTGTTTTAATTTGCATTTCTCTCATCAATAGTGATTTAGAGCACAAAAATTCAAAAAGAAAATATATTATTCAACAACATTTATTGAGCATTCACCATTGTCAACCATTGTGAGGAAGGTTGCAGGGAAAGTAAAAGTCATGGTTCTTGCTTAGGAATTGACAAATCTCACTTTATCCTCAGGGCAGTCTTAGAAGTTGGGTAGGACAGGTATTATCACCCCTGCTTAGCATATGAAATTCTGAATTCCAGAAAAGTCCAGTGGCTTTGCCACTTACTTCTGTCCCAATGTCCTCTCCTACAATCAATTCTACAATAAATTCAATTTAATTATTATATGCGAGAAAATAAACAAGGGAAAGACACATGTATAACTAGTTGCAGAGACATTTAAGCCATTTCAGTGGTATCAGGGACCCAAGTAGGTAGGCAGACATTGAGGAATTTCTGTTCTCAGGCAGACACCAATCTTGAATGACCCAGGCTTAAAAGGAAGAACTTGTGCGGAAGAAGTAATCAAAATAATAACTCACATTTTTTTCTATACCTTTAAGGGTTGAGAAGTACTTTCCCCCTGATAACCCTATGACATTTGCATTATGCCCATTTTACAGATCAGGAAACTCAGGCTTAGAGAAGGAGAGACTTGCTTTAGAGAAGGAAGTACAGTGCTAGTAAGTACCAAAGATGAGACTCAAATCCAGGGGTTCTAATCTTAAGACCAATGCTTGTTCAACTGAAGCACTGATTGCCTGACTATAATGAAAAGTGAGGCTTCAGAACTCTGATCAATGCAGTGATCAACCACAATTCCAGAGGACTGGGGGAAAAAAGCACTCTCTGTCTCATGACAGAAAGGGGATGGACATAAAATACAGAACAAGACATAGATTTGCTTAACTGTGCACATTTGCTATGGGAATTTTATTTTTCTTTTGATGCTGGTCAATGCATAGAGGAGAGGGTAGTAGGAAGGAGAGAAAATAAATGCTTATGTGTGAGTGTGTTTTTATTTTTTTTATTTTTATTTATTTATTTTTTTAGGCAATTGGGGTTAAGTGACTTGCCCAGGGTCACACAGCTAATAACAGATTTGAACTCAGGTCCTCCTGACTTCAGGGCCGGTGCTGTATCCACTGTGCCATCTAGCTGCCCCCCGTGTGTGTGTTTTTAATAAGGAAAAGGATTCAACTGATACAAGTGAGAGATGACTCAGAAATGGGATGCTAGATGTTATCTTTCTGTTAGAACTGGGAGTTGGTTCTACTGATATATAAAATGAAACATTTTCTTCAAATCTATTCAGACCTATTTTCATGGCTGAAAAGAAAGTCACTTCCTTTACCTAGTATCTTCTCCCCAAGGTGCATTTCCTTGGTTTACTTGGGGAAAGACCACAATTGTTAAGTGAAAAGACTTCATTTCAGTAGTTCTGATATGACATGAAGAACTTTAATTCCCCTTTTCCATCTCAAAAGCTTAAGTTTTATAAAATCACCAGTCTAGTCCCTTCACCCTAGAGCTTCTCTTAAGAATAAACTGAAATGATCAACTTTTAGAGTTATTCTCAAATTATTAACCATAGATTATAGAAATGGAAAGAACCTTCAAAGCCACCAAGTATGACCAATTCATTTTGAGGTTGAAGAAATTGAAGTCAATATAGTTGAAATGACTAGCCAAGGTCACAAAGGTGACAAGTGTCACAAGCAGCATTTGAACCTAGTTCTTCTAATTCCCAACCCAGTATCCTTGCTGCCTACTTTACAGGATTATTATGAGACCCAAATTATATAACGTATGTACAATAATTTGCAAACCTTAAAGTTTCACATAAATATTACTATTATTACTGTAATTGTTATTATTTCTATTGTACCACAATAATTATAAAGGAATCAACCCAACTCCTGGCCTTTACTCACTTGCTTCACTGTATCAATCTAAATGTAGTGTTTCATCTGTCACAGCAGGCCGGTTTTTGTTGGGCTCCCACAAACATAAAATATTCAAGAAGGTACTTCAGAGTTTCTGACTGTACCAGAGTCTAGACACATCTAGAAAGGAGCAGCATACCAATGACAAAGAGAAATTAGTGGACTGTATGGAGGCTTATGAAAGTGAATCCTGTATGTAACCACCACAGGCCAGTAAGCATTAAGCATACTTTAACGCACAATCCATTGTGCCCACATTAAAAATTCAGGGGAAAATAAACCAGCAATCAGTTATCCTTGTTCCTCTGTAGATTGTCAGCTCTAAAGCAATCCTTTATAAAACTTCATTTTTAATAAGGCTGTAGAGCCTTGACAATTCTTGGAAATCTCTGGTAGTTTTACCTGGATCCTATGAAACTCTAGTTGATAGTAATTTGTATTGGTCAAATGCCATCTGGGCTCTGCCTTTTGGAAAAAGATCCACTGACTCAGCTTTGATTCCCATTCCACATTTAAAATCACCACCCAGTAGACAGACATCCACCTAGAAATTCAGAAATGATCCCTTTCCAGGTAGAAGATCTATGTCTGTGCTGTGCTCTCCTAATTTTTCATGGAGATAGGAGAGCAGTGTCTGAAAGGCCATTTGGAACTAGTGTTGACCTAGTCCCAGTAGAACAGATGAAGTCAAGAAAGAGAGAAATGGCAGAAAACAAAGAGCTGGAGTAAAAGAAAAAACAACAACAACAACAACAGGGCAGCTGGGGCTGCTTCCATTTAAAACACTAGGGGGATGCTGAGTCCAGCTCCATATGCAGATGTTCATGTTGTCTCTAACTAGAAATGCCTGTTTCATTGCTTTCTGAATGAAAACAGAATGGGGCAAAATGATTTCTCTAAAGAGAAAAGTTTATTTCTTGTTGCAGAGCCCAGTTCTTGAGCCCATTTCTCATCCTTCCTTTTATAGTATCCTACAAAGCATATTAGTGAAAGAGGAAGAACAATGGGGAGGGAGGGAGAAAGAGGAAATTAAGATTAAGGTCTTTCTGATTCAGTAGAGAAAGAACACTATGCATTTTCCAAATGCCTGACCATCCCTAATTATCCTCTTTCCATAAGTTGCCTTAAACCCCAAACACATTTGGTTTAAACTTTGGGGTTAATTGCAGTTAGTTCTTATTTTCCACAAACAAGGGTGCAGACATTTTGATGTGGAAAGATCACAGAGTTAATGGAAGCAGTCTGTTTCCCTTGTTCCAGACACATGACTAAATGGAGGATGAGCGAGACTTACCACAGTTTGTATTTGCTGGGTGTACTTGAAACCCAGAGCCAGTTTACAAGTATGCAAAGTTCATCTTCTTTTCATTTCTCTATTTTCATCCATGTATTTTAGGGAAAATATAACTTGTGTGTTACTCATTTGTTTACAGTTAACTCATAAAACATTTTATAAGTCATTAGAACTCCAAAAATATTTTCTGGGGGTGTCCCCCCCATTACAATCAGGAAGTCATATTTTACAAGGAGTAAAGGGATTTGAACTTCAGAAGGATGAAATCTCAAAAAGCATAAATAAGTTATAAAGCACATTTTCCCATCTATCATCCAATTAGAGATATAATGGAAGCTCTGAATGGAAATCAGGGGGAGAATCAGATAATTAGTTTCATGAATCTGTAAAGCAAAGTTCATTGTGAATACAGTTTAGAGCATATTGGATACTGCTATTGCTCCCCCAAGGTGACTCTGAGGAATCTGAGAACTGCAGTAGGGAAAAGAATTACTAATCAAGTAGAATGAAATCAACCACAGTGCTGACTGATCCCATGTTACCTTTACAACAATAATGACCACCACCAACATATGCTTCCTATCTAATTTTCTGTGTAGACACAGTCCTAGGCTGGGGTGAGGTAGGATGGGGGTGGGGAGGGTGGAGGGTGAGGCAGACATCTGAAGACTGACCACAGTGGTACTGATAGAGCTAAATTGGGGATTTCTCTCTGCTAAGAACTTGTGGATTTTATCAATTATATACTTTGCTTTCTATTTCTACTACTTCTATACAATTTTCTTCCATAATCACTCAAAGTATAGTATTTAGGATTTTTGTTTAGTTGTGTTTTCTGTAAGATTTATGATTCTCAGACTGTCTCTGAGTAATTTGATCTTCAAGTTCAATAGCTTTGGCTTATTGAAATCTCATGTTTTCTTTTTATCTTTATATCTTTCAAATTCATTCTGTTAATTTTTTCTACCTCAATCTTCTTGACTGAGACTGCTATTCTTTTAATAGAATTTACTGTTCTGAAGAGATTGTCATAATTTTAAAATTTTCTCCTTACTTGTTTGTCTTTTATATTCTTCAAGAATCTAATTTCTGGGGCAGCTAGCTGGCACAGTGGATAGAGCACCGGCCCTGGATTCAGGAAGACCTGAGTTCAAATCTGGCCTCAGACACATAATACTTACTAGCTGTGTGACCCTGGGCAAGTCACTTAACCCCATTGCCTAAAAATAGCAAAAAAAAAAGAATTCTAATTTCTATCTTAATTTGCTCCATTTTTCTATGAAATATCTTTTATTGGTTTTCTGAACCATTCACTATTTTTTTCATTGTTCAGTAATCATTCAATGGGCTTCATAATAGTTGCTATAATGCATTCCCTTGCATTAGGAGTTTCAAGCAGATTATTTTATTATTTAGTGTTTATTACTTATAGTACCTTTTTTGGTTACATAATATAACAAGAATATACTACAGTAAATAGTGTATATATATGTATGTATATATATACATATATATATATATATATATACACACACACATAATCTTTAGTATAATAAATAGTATCTACATAAAACCAAACACTAGAGTGATCTGTAATGGGCAAATGTTATAGGCCTTTCTAATAATATCAGGAGCTAAGCAAGGATTTTTGTTGTCACCACTATCATTTAATATAATCCTAGAAATGCTAACTATTACTGTAAGATGGGGGGGAAATAAATTAAGGGAATAAACAAGGAGGAAACAAAATTGTGACTTTTGGAAGATGACAGAGTTACCAAACACACAGCCCCCTGGGTCACATTATAGCCCTCAACACACCAAGTAAAGCCTAAATCAGATTAAAATATAATTATGAAACATTTAACACAGTAAATGAAAAAACAATAGGATATAGATAATGTCATTATATAGTCTTCTAAGTCAATATGAGGTCCACAGGAATCCTTATATATAGTTTAGTGACCAGCATTCTGTTTGAACTTGACACCGCTGACTTAGAGGACACAAGAAAAGGCAAATAAAAATTAATTTCAAAATTAATTATTTGAACAAAGCAACAAACATTTCTTGTTTTCTATGTATTACATACTTTAATCAGCACTGAGGATGTAAAGGAAGATAATAACCACCCCTACATTCAAGGAGCCCACATCCAAATGTTGGAAACATCATGTAAGAGCTAGGTATTGTGGTGGATGAAATCTGAAATACTGAGGAAACAAATATTTGAGCCTCTGAGCATTATTAATTTATTAAGCAATGCATGCCAATTGCACAACAAATCAGGACCAGGCCTCCTCAGCTTGGTACTGGACCCCCCAAAGAAGGAAAGATAAATATTTATACATTAAAAGATAATAATAATACAATACAGAATGGATAATTAGGTAAGCAGATTTCTAATTGGAGGAAAGATTAGGAGCTGAGTTGGAAGTGGGGAGAATAGACAGGTATAAATCCATGAAATCAGGGGGGAAACATGTTTTACTCCCACAAACTCTTGTATTCCATCAAAGGAACAAAGCAACAATAACTGATTGACTAGTTCAGGGCCAATTTCCAGATAAGATTTCCAGATAAGACATGTGAGTTGTTGGAGTTGCATAATTGTGAGAAAACTCCTTACGTCAATCTCAGATCTGATTGGGTTTCTGGTTGTTATGAGCTAGGTCCTTAGATAAGGGTCTCTAAGCAACAGGTAGAAGTGGTCCAGCTTTCCACCTGCACAGGGCTAGGATCAAACAGTGTAAGAAAGTTTTCTCACAATTCCTGTAATTAAAGTTTTCTTACAAGACAGAAATTGGACTTGACCCATAATTGAATAGAAAGAGAACTGAGCTAGATTCAGTATTGAGTCACAAGAAGGAGTCAGTGTGGTTCACTCAATTCTCACAATTGTCTCAGTACATACATGATATATACACAGAGGATAAAAGGTAATATCGGGGAGGAAATGGTAGTTGGGCCTCCTATTAAAAGACTGGAATTTGAACTGAGCCTTAAGGGAAGCCAGAGAAACCAAGAATGAAGAGCAAAGGGAATATTCCAGGCCTGGGGAATAGCTACTGCTAAGTCCCCGAGAAGGGAAATGGGGTACCATGTTTAAGGAGGAACAATGAGTAGGCCAGTTAATCTGGATAGTAGAGTAAATGGATGGAAGTAAAGTAGAAAACCACAAAGGTGGGACAGATCCAAGTGATGAAGCAGCCAAGTGGTGCAATAGATAGAATATGGATTGTGTATTCAGGAAAACCTGAATTCAGGTGCTATCTCAGACACTTACTAGCGTGTGTCCATGGGAAAGTAACATTGCTTTTGTTTACCTCAGTTTCATCATTCGTAAAATGATAATAAAAATAGCACCAGCCTTTCAGAGTTGTTGTGGGAGTAAAATGAGATAATATTTGTAAAGTGCTTTGCAAACCTCAATACACTTTGTAAATGTTAGCTGTGATGATGACGATGATGATGATGATGATGATGATGATGATGATGATGATGAACAAAGGACTTTACATTTGGTTCTGCAGTCATGGAGTTGCTGTCATTTAGTGAGTTGGTGGTGGCATGGGCTGAACTATGCTTTATGTATTTTTATAAAGTGGCTTAGGTGGCTGAGTAGAGGATGGTTTGGAATGGGGAAAGATATGAGACAAGCAAACTAATTAGAAGGCTATTGTAATAGTCCATACAAGAAGTAATAAAGGTCTGAACTAGGGTTGTGGTTGTGTAATTAAATAAGAGACATATACCCCTCAGCCTGCATCTTTAGAGCATCATCTCCCATCTTCTCTACCAAATCATCCCCATCACCATCCATGATCATCCCCACTCTTCTTAATCTTCAATATCTCCCAATCCAATAGCTTCTTTACTGCTACCAAAATTCTAAAATCTTCCCCAATATCAAAAAACCTTTGATTGATTCTACCATACTCACTAGCTATTATCTGATACCTCTTCTCTCCTTACCAGGTAAATTCCTGAAGAAAGCCACCTACAACTGGTGCTTCCACTTCCTCTTCCATCTCTGTTCTAAACCTCCTAAAATCTGACTTCCACCTTTATCGTTCAACTGAGAATTACCTCTTTAGAGTTACCATTGGCCTTTTATTTGCCAGATCTTATGGTTATTTTTCTAAATTCTTATCCTTCTTGACCTCTCTTCAGCATTTGAAACTGTTGATCAATTTCTCCTCCTATGTACCATCTTCTCTATGGGTTTTTATAACTATCCTTTCCATCTATCTGATTGTTTCTTCTCAAAAAGAACCTTTGCTGGATCTTCATCAGTGTTACAGCCAGCAACCATGGCTGTTCCACAAGGCCCTGATCTGGGCCTTCTTTTCTTGCGTCTTTATATATAGCATGTTTATATATTTATATTATATATTTATATATAGCATGATCTCATTAGCTGAATTATTACTTTTATGCTGATAATTCCCAGATCTCTGTGTGGGTACACATATATACATACATATACATATACATATACATATACATATACATATACATATACATATACATATACATATACATATACATATACATATACATATACATATACATATACACATTCTATACGTATACGTATACGTATACATATACATATACATATACGTATACATATACATATACATATACATATACATATACATATACATATACATATACATATACATATACATATACATATACATATACATATACATATACATATACATATACATATACATATACATATACACATTCTATACATATACATATACATGGTCCTAGTTTCTCTCCTCAGCTACAGGTCTGTCTTTTGGCTACCTCAAGCCAAATATCACATAGACACCTCAAACCCAACATACACAAAACAGAACTCATAATCTCTCCCCCAAAACCCCTCGCTCTTCCAATTTTCTCCTTCTCTGCATCAGAGCCCTTTTCACTGTAAGTCAAATTAAATGGCATCTACTGAAGAAGTTACACTTTGGAGTAGAGATTGTGAGAAATCAATTACTGTTTTGGGGTTATTCTGAATCATTCACGTGGGATCTGAATAGGATGGCACTTGAATTACCTAGTTGTGTTGGGGAGGGGACAGTGTAACAGTATAATCCTCTACTGGTACAAAAGTGTATGCTGGAATTTTGTACTAATGGGAGCCCAATTAATTACTTGGGGGGGGATATAAATTTTAGCTAAGGTTTGAGTCACCCATATAGGACAATGGCCTCAACTGTTCCAGCACCCATCTCACCTCTCTCTCTCTTTCTCTCTCTCTCTCTCTCTCTCTCTCTCTCTCTCTCTCTCTCTCTTCTCTCTCTCTCTCTCTCTCTCTCTCTCTTTCTCCTTAGGCTACGTTTTGACATCACCCACAAAAAAGTCAGGTGAGTAGTCTTCTGATTTCTCTATAGCACATTCATAGTTAAAAGCTTATTGATTGAAATGATTTAATCAAAATATTATCAGATATTTATGTAGAACTTTAAATGTTACAAAGTACTTTGTGTATGTCACTTGATTGTTATATCAAAGCTGGAAGATAGATAGCATAAATCCTACAGAACTACCGAGTTAGAAAGGGTGTCAGAGATCATCTAATCCACCTACAGTTGAAATGAAATCCCTTCTACTGGTCTTCTGAACCACTTTAGAATTTCTTTCAGCTTTGGAAAGTCACTTGACTATAGAAATACCCACAACATATCATCATTTAGCCTCTGCTTGAAGACCTCCAAGTTAGGGGGAATCTACTACCTCCTGAGATATAAGATAACTCACAATCTAAATATTTTGCTACATCAAGCTTCAACATGTTTCTTCCAGGGGTGGGGAACCTGAAGCCTCAAAGCCACATGTGTCCCTCTAGGTCCTCAAGTGAGCTCCTTTGACTGAATCAGGGATTTGTTCTGTGAAGTTAGGATTCAGTCAAAGGGCCACACTTGAGGACCTGGAGGGCCACATGTGGCCTCAAGGAGGCAGGTTTCCCACCCCTTTCAATACTCTTAGCTCTGCCTTCTGAGGCCAAACAGAATAAGTTTAATTTAATATTGGCATTATTATTATATTGACTCCAATCATGATAAATTAATAACTCTTTGTCTTTACTTTTGTAAAAAGTGCTTTGTAATTGTACCTATACAATTCCTATGTGTGTCTTGGTAGGTAATTTCCATAACTTTTATACATTTTATAATCATTTTGATTGAATTTCAATTTCTATATCTCTCTTTATTGGTAACATAAGAAAAGTGGATGATTTAAATGGATTTGCTTTAAATACGGTTATGTTTTTAAAGGTGTTAATTTTTTCAATTAATTTTAATTCACTCTATGTTTCTCTTAAGTAGACCTTCTGCAGAAAATAATAATTTTATTGGCTCTTTGCCTATACTTGTACTCTCAATTTATTTTTCTTCTTTTATTGCTGCAGCTAGCACTTTTAGAACTATGTCAAATAATGGTGATGATAATGGAATACAGGAGGGGAAAGGAATACCATTTCTATAGGACCTACTATGTGCAAGACACTATGGTATTTTATTTTATGCAATGACACCCATGCTTTATCCCTGATCTTATTAGAATAAGATCTCTCAAGTTTCTCCATTACAGATATTGCTGGCTCTTGGTTTTCTATGTATACTATTTGCCATACTGAGGAATGCTCCAATTATTCTCATGCTTTAGAATATTTTTAACAAAGGGTGTTACATGTTGTAGAAAGTTTTTTTTGTTATGAATCTGTTAATTTAATCATGTGGTTTTTATTGTTTTTGTTAATATAGACTTTTATGTCTCTAGTTTTCCTAACATTGAATCGGCATTATACCTTTTCAATATGTTAGTATAGCCTTCTTACTGATATTTATTTCAATATTTTTTCAATAATGTTTTTAGGGATAGTGGTTCTTAGTTTCCTTTCTCTATTTTGTCTCTTTCTGATTTAGCAATCAAGATTAGATGTGCTTCATAAAATGAGTTTCATATGGACTCTTCTTTTCTTATCTTCCCAATGGTATTAGAAATAATCGTTTTTTGAATGTTTGATAGAGCTCACATGTGAATCTCTCAGGTCTGTTTTTTTGGGGGAATGTTTTTTTTTCCTTTTGGAGATCTCTTATGGCTTTATCAATTTCTTTTTCTGAGATTAGCTTATCTAAAATATTTATTTCTTTTTCTGTTAACCCAAGCATTTTATGTTTTTACAAATATTCATCCATTTCATTTATCAATTTTGTTTGCATTTAATTGTGTAAAATACTTTGTAATTATTTTTATTTCCTCTTCATTTGCTATGAATTCTCATTTTTCTTTTTTTTTTTGAAATTGACAATTTGTTGAGAGACATAAAAAGATATGTAGCCAAAGTGTTTAGAGATAGAAATACATCACTATAGATTGCTTTAGCTACATCTCAAAAGTTTAGGTATATTGCTATAATAGTTCATTATTGTAGCTTTATGTAATCAATATAGTTTTGTATAATGAAATTATTGATTATTTTTACCATTTTTTCTTTGACCCATCAATTTTTTAGGATTGTTATTTGATCTCCATTTATCTTTAAATCCTTTCTTCCAGTGCCCTTTACTGATTGTAATTTTTATTTCTTTGTGGTTAGTAAAGTATGTGTTTAATATTTCTGCTTTTCTGCTTTTATTTACAAGGTTTTAATGAATAACACATGACAAATTTGTAAAGGTGCCATGCACAGCTGCTAAAAGAAAAAAAAGGGGGTGAAAGAGAAGAAATCTAATAAACACTAGTAACATATCATTTAAGCAATCCATTTCTATTCATTGGCCCTCTTTTCTTCCCCTGTCAGACTCAATTATTTCCTTTCTTTCCTTTCACCCTTCCCTCCCCAACTCTAACTCTACCCTCTCTTTGTCCCTACCTGTTTCTCCACTAAGTTTAACAAATCTTAGTACCACATTGTCTGTTGCACCAAACTCTTCGTGTGTATATGTGTGTTGAAACATTCTTTGTCCAGTCAAGATAATGGCAAAGGTCATGTGATGCACACTCCTCTCACCTCTTCCTCCATGTCTGAATATTCTTCTCATACCACCCAATTATGAAAAATAGTAAGCTTCTCCCTTCTTCCTCATTTCTTCCCTAACTTATACCTATATTTTCTTTCCTCTCAACACCATCAAAAGAGAAAAAAAAAGCCTCAAGTCCTGTTTTTGTTTCATGTGACTCCCTCCCTGACACTTAGAAACATTAGAGGGAAGAAAAACAGTTGTCTTTTGTCCTCTTAGTAAAATCAAAGCACTTCATTTTCATTTCTCCTCTTCTAATTGCTAAAAATACTTTTACTTTTCCAGGTTTTTCTTGACTCCATATGCATTTCAGAGTTTCTACTCAGCTTTGATTTTTAATCAGGAATACTTGAAAGTTCTATATTCCATTAAAGCTCCATTTTTGGTAGCATTATACTATCTTTCATAGAAAATTGCTTTATGATTTTTATAATTCTATTGTTTTTATTTTTATAATTTTTATTTTATAATTGTTTATAATTCTTTATTTTTGCCTTTTAGAATACCATAGTCTAAGATTTCTTTTCTTTAGAGTACTAGCTATGAAGTCTTGTGCAATGATTACTGTGGTTCCTTGGTACTTGAACTCATTCATTCCTGTAATTTTTCAATTTGGGTTTCTTCCAGAAGATGACTGGTAGATTATTTTTATTTTCACTTTGTCCTCCAATTCTAATAGATCTGGGCAGCTTTCATTTATGATTTCTGAAACTATGGCATCCAGATTTATTGTGTGGTCTTCATTTTCAGGTTATCTGATAATTCTTACATTTTCTCTCCTCTATCTGTTTTCCAAGTCAGTTGTGGTTTTTTTTATAGTAAATATCTTACATTTTATTACTCTCTTTTAAATCTTATGCTTATATTCTAATATTTCTTGATGTCTCATGGAGTCATTTAGCTCGGTTTGATCCATTCTAATTATCGTAAAGAATTGGATAAAGATTTCTACAATTTGTTCTAAATTATTTATTCTCTTTATAATTCTTTTTAACTTTCAGAGCTCTTTTATCATTTATTGTTTTTGCTTTGTTTCATTTAATCAGGAATTCTTATAAACCTTGCATGTCATACAGACCATACCCTCCCCTTACACACACACACACACACACACACACACACAATTTTCCTCAATAGAGGAGACAAAGAATTAAGTAGTTTTTTCTTCTCTTCATTGTCTATTTTAGTTTTATAACCAACAAAGCCAAATAAATAAATGAATGAGAAAGCCATTTTTGTTTTCCTTATTATCTGTTTGCAGTTTGATTCATCCTAAGCTTCACTTTTCCTGATGTTATTCTTACAGTATTGTATAGAATTGTGCCACATTTTGCGTTCATTATTTGGTTCTGTCTTTTACAAAGTTTATTTAAAATCTAAATTAATTGATGATCCAGCATTCATTTTTAACTGGCAGGACAGGGGTGCTCACATAGCTGAAGTAGGTAGGTAAGGCATCTTTAAAGAGAGAGAGGATGCAGCATGTGCTGGGAAAGTCAAACTGCTGCTACCACCTCAACCATCATCTCCCCTCAGATCCTAGTGAAGACAACCCAAGAACCTGCACCCAAGCTGGAAATGGCAGTGCCCCAACCCACCACTAGCCCAACCTTGTTTCCAGAAGCCATCATCCAGGTGAAACATCCTATGGGAAGGGGACCAATATCAGCTAACACAATACCAATTGCCAACCAACTGCCACTAACCAGCAAGTAAGCCCAGGGGCCCTACAAAAGTCAGGCGACCCCATCCCAGACCATTAGTTCTGCTTCCAGACTGTCCCATGTAGCCATTGTCTGGGAAGTAACCCTTGTGTAAACATGATGCCAAAGCCACAGCTACTGAAGACCTGGAAAAGAAAGTTCTTGCCTCCAAAGTCCTTTGGAATGGTCAGATGTATAAACAGATGTAGTTTTGTCAATGGAAATGACGTTAAAGAAAATGCTTTTATCATCAACACCACTGCTGCTAAGGACTGCTAAGGACCACTTGGACTTTCCATCTGGCTTACAGCTGAAAACTTCTATATGCATTGTCTCCCTCTCTAGAGAGTGAACAGGGACTTGACAGCAGGGATTCAATCACTTTTCTATTTGTATTCCTGCACATAGTAAATGCTTAAGAAGCATTTTTTCATTCATTCATTCTCCATCTTTCTCTACATAGGTCTCTTTTTGCTAATGTCTTTTTATTCCTCACTGCAGTTGTTTCTATTTCAGGCCTCAGCATTCATTCTCAGAAACTTCCCATCTCTCTTGAGCCAATTTGTCCTCTAGATTTTTAAAGCACAAAATCTCACCTATTTGGATGATTAAAATTGTTGTCTCTGTTTTACAAATGAGGAAATGGAGACTCAGAAAATTGAAATGATACTCCCAATGTCACATTTTTCTACTTTGCAGATGGTAAAATGATGTAAATTGCTTAAGACAGGGGTCTATAACCTGGAGTCTATGAACTCAACTTTAAAAATTATTGCGATAACTATATTTCAGTATAATTGATTTCCCTTGTAATTTTACATTTTTAATTTTGTACATGATTTTGAGAAGGGGTCCATAGGCTTCACCACACTGCCCAAAATTTCCATAACCAAAAAAAAAAGTGAAGAATCTCTGGTTTAATAGTACAGCCAAGACTCAAAACTGGGTTCTTAGACTCTTTCCTGTTCATCAGGCTACTTCTACAATCCATCAGGTGATTTAAGAAGGAAGTAAATTTGATTTTTGTTCTAAACAGTAGGAAGAGAAACATAGTTTTTAGCCATGAAGAATGGCAAGTTGGCCCTGCACATTATCCCAGGACATCTATGTGAAGGAGCTTGTCTAACTTTGTTTCTGAATGGTCTTTAGGAAAGCTGTGATGTGAGGAGGTCACACAGACAGTAAACATGTGATTATAATGTCATGCAAATCAGTCAGTTTTCTGATTTAGCCATACCCTCTATTAGTGACATGTCCAAAGGATAGATACCCACAACAACAAAGAACAGTAAGCAATTAGACCAGTTTGTTTCAAACACACCTGCCAATCTCATTGTGCCTTCCCCCTTTTCAACCTGTATTAGCTGCTTCCTCAGATGCCCATTTGCTTTCTCCTCTATTTCTCCTATCAACACCTGTTCTCAGAAAAGGACTTTGAAATTCATTCTTTCTGTAATGTAAGTGACCGCTATCAGCTAAAAGTGCAACCACTCCCAGAGGGATTTGTACTTTAATAGGTTCATAAAAATTTACACTAAAGGAAAGCACCTCTATCTATAAAATTCTATGCACTTACTATCGCATGTAGGAATTGTCCTAAAGGGCAACAAGGCCTCAAAAAAGCATATGGTTCTATCAGGGCCAAAGGCTGGCCCTGACATTTACATAAATACAGCTCATACATTAATTTTACAATAATAATATTAATAACAATAACAATAGCTAATCTCTATATAACCTTATGATCCAGACATCATGCTAAACATTTTACAATTATCTCATTTTATCTTCACAACTCAATATTGATCCAATAATGCAAAACAATATCCTTTCACTACTACTACCTTCAGTCAGTTAATCTCTAAGCATTTATTAAGTGCCTACTATGTGCCAGGAACTGTGCTAAGCACTGGGGACACAAAGAAAGGAAAAGATACAATCTTTGCTCCAACAAGACATTCTAATGCTACAAACAAAAATAAAAATAAGTAAGTGCATACAAGATAGGTAGGTAGGTAGGTAGATAGACAGACAGACAGACAGATGGATGGATGGATGGATGGATGGATGAATAGATAGATAGATAGATAGATAGATAGATAGATAGATAGATAGACAGACAGACAGACAGACAGACAGTAGATGGAAGGGAATCTAGGGAAAGGTCTTCTGCAGAAGATAAGACATGATCTGAGTCTCGAAAATTACAATTCTAAAGTCGGGAGGGAGAAACATTCCAGGTACTGGGAAATTTTAGTCTCCACATTCCTGGAATTTTCCATTGGGGTGTTTCTTTTTTATTTTCATTTGCTCTCTGGTCTTAACAGAGCTGGACAGCTTTCATTTATGATTGTGTGAATGTGGGCATCTATGTTTTCTTTCTTTCTTTAATGGTCATTTTTTTAATCATCTTATGATTCTTAAATTATCTCTCCTTGACCAGTTTTCCAAGTCATTGTCATCCCAGGCAAGACCCAACTTCTTCGGACCCTAGGTAACCCTCTAAGACTATAAATTGCAGAGAAAATGCTGACCTACATTGGTAAAGAGTTTTCAGACCAGTAGTTCTCTATACTAATGAAATAAAAACTCCAGTTCCTATCCTTCAATTTTCCATCAAAAAAAATTATTGCACAAGGGAAATTCTGGCAGTCTGAAATGTCACTCAAGCATGAACTCTACCATTTCTGAATTAACTGTAACTATATATAGATAATCACATTTGACCTTTTCAAAAAAGAAGATGATAGATGGAGAACTGCAATTGCATCACAATGATAGATTATTCTCTGAAGACCTCCCCATTCATTCCTTTCCAAAGAGCAAAGCTCACATGTGATCAATTGTTGTGGTTGAAGGTGCGTGCTAGCAGGAGCCATGCCCAATTGTAAAAGTATCCTGGGGGCTCCCATCTTTCTGCCCACTGTGACATATGTGCTAAGGGTCTAGCTTTGAAGCAGGGGTTCTAAACTTGAGCTATAGATTTCAGGAATGAGAGTGGGGTGGGAGTGGGGAGGAGGGAAGGCCTTGAACTTGGATAGGGGGAAAAAGGTATATTTTTATTTCAATATAATTGGTTTATTTTGTAATCCTATGTAGAGAATGTTGCCAAAGTCTTAGTGCAGTTATAAGCTTTTAATAACAGAAAATTGCTCTAAGACTTTTGGGACACCTTAGATTTTATTTTATGTATTTAAAAATATCACTTTGCAAAGAAGTACATAGATTTGAACAGCCTTACAAAAGGGGTCACATACACACACACACACACACACACACATACACAAATGTTTCAGAACCCCTTTTAAAGCCATTATCTATTAAATGCTACATTCAGCCAGCTAGAACTACATTCCAGATTATTCTGTGGCCAGTTTCTTGCTTCTTCTTCAGAGGCAGAATTGCTAAGCACTGAAGGACAAACTGTTTCATTAGGAGATGGCCAGCTAGCCAGAGCCTGTGCTTCTCTAGAGGACAATGGAAAGATGTCAGCCATTGAGAAGTGGTCTTCACTATCCCTTTTTCTCTGTCTTTACCAAACAAAGTAGGACCAGTTCAGGGGCTCTTGAAAAGACACCTCTTGTTGTCTTTGATAGAACACAGGGAAAAGTAACTAAATAAGCACTAGGGAAAAGAAATTCCTACTGCATTTAGTTTACTGGATAATATAGCCCACCCAAAGAATCCAGTAAAAGTAGAGAAACTATTCATTTGATTTTCCTTTTCAGTCCACTTAAGCAGAAATCTCAAAGGGTTACAGGACACATCCTTAAGCATAGTCAAAGAGTAGCATCCAAAATTCAAGAGATAATCACCATATATGGGGTGAACTTATCTCCAAAGAATGAAAGCTGTGGCTCACCCAAAAGGCAATGGAAAAGCATGTGGGCATGTGAGTAGGTTTTAGATGAGACTGGAATCCATTGTTTGTTGTTTCTCTGTTCTTGAAGACTTCCAATGATATCAGGAGGAGGATATCTCAACTTGCACATGAATTGGATATAAATGAGGCAGAGTTGTGCAGTCATCAGCCTCATTCTCCTCCAGAGTCATGGGAGTCCAGTGGCAGGACAAAAGTCTGGCCATGGCCCAGTGAGGGCTGGAATTAAGTTGTAGTGAAAGGTTGGGGTGGAAAAGCAGTTCTGCTAGACTAGCTTCACTGAGTTACATGTTAACTCATTGTAATCAGGCTTTGGGGAGGTGAATTTTCCATCAAATTTTATTACTAAAATATCCAACTAGCCACCTGGCTAGCTGTTATTTAGTAGCAATAATAGCTGCCAATTCTACAGAACTTTAAGGTTGGCGATGCACATTACATTGATCATTTCCTTTGATTTTCACAGAAGGGAAGGCAAGTTTTATTATCCCCACTTTACAGGAGAGGAAATGAAGACTCAGAGAAAAGTGACTCACTAAGATATCACTATCTTCTTAATTCTCAGAGTCTTCTTTTGAATGGAGGAGGCATGATGATGTAGATATAGAAATGGCTTTGGAGTAGAAGAACTGGGTTGGAGTCTCAGCTCTGCCACTCACCATTTTTATGACCTTGGAAATGTTATTTAATCTTTTTTGGACTAAACAGGGAAAAAGCAATGACTCTAGAGTTCAAAGCCTGATATTTATCAATAATTTCCCCATTCCAATGATTCTGAACCCTTGGCTATTATTGTGTGAAACTTGTTCTTCATCTTCCATTGTTTGCTCTCTTTCTCCCGTTCCCTCAACCATGCTCCCTGCCATATCCCAGTCCAAGGATGTATACATCCTGTCCACTGTGCCTTCTGAAATGCCTGCTCCATAGTTAACAAACTTGCTTTCATCTTAAACATTTTCCTCACTCGCTTCTCCCATATTCTGGCTCTCAATGAGACCTGGCCTCCTTCTAATGACACTGTATCTCTAGTCACCCTTTCCAGCACTGGTTGCACTTTTACTCACACCCCCCTCTAAACACACACACACACACACACACACACACACACACACACACACATCTCATTAGACTCCATGGATTCAATTAGGGTTTCTGTGCATATGATTTTCAGATCTATTCATCCAATCCTAATATCTCTCCTGACTTCCCATCTCACTTCTCCAATTACCCATTAGATATTTCAAACTGGATGTCTCACTGGCATCTTAGACTCAACACAACTAAAATTGAACTCATTGTCTTTTTCATCAAACCTTCCTCTATTCCTAGCTTCCTTATTACTGTCAAGATAATCACCATTCTCCTAGTCACTTAGGTTCACAGCAAAGGCAGAGATGAGGAAGGAGACTATGCCAGGAAGGGATAGGCAGTGAAATGTCTGGAGTTAAGAGATGGAGTGTCTTTTTCAAGGTCATTGCTGGATCAGAAGGTACATGGAAGAGAGTGAAATATAAGACTGGGAAGGTAGGGATATATTAGGTTGTAATGGGCAAAGCAGAGAATTTTATATTTTATACTAGAAGTAATAAAGAGTCCACTGCAATTTATAGAGGAGGGATGCCCAATATGGGCAGACTTGAAACTCAGGAAAGTCATTTTGGCAGCCAAGTGGAGGATGGAATGGAGTGTGAAGAGGCTTGAGACATGGAAGCCTTACAGAAGGCTATTGTAATAAAAAGGATGACAATTTGCACCAGGGTTACTGGTGTGAGTAGAGAAAACTTTATATGAATGAGAAGTATTGTGAAGATATTATAAGAAGGACTTGAAATAGATTGGAAATGTCAGATGAGTGAGGATACACTCAACACTAGAGCTCACAAGCCCCTAGCAGTTTGTTTCCCATCAAAATTAACAATCAGATAAGAGTCACAAAGGAATTTGCTTGGGTGGTGTAATAATAGTAGCTACAAAACATCCTCCCCACCATCACCAAAGATGAGATACACTTTCTCACAAATATACACAATATCCATGGGAAGAGTGGTCTCAAACTAAGAGTACAAAGGGAGTCAGTCATAAAGGCAACTCCTAACTCCTGGTACTTTGGGATCTGCAAGTCCTTTCTTTCTTTGAAGAGCTCTCATGCTAAGTTTCCATGGTTCTCTTGTCTCTACAATTTGATTCTCAATTGCTTTGGTTAATGCTCTTCTGAGTTCATAGCAGTCATTCCTCTCTACTGCAAGGGCTCCTGTTCCTCAAAGCTACTCTCTGCCCTCTCAGTTTAGCCTCAAACCATCTCAAATGGATGGACTCATGAACTGAAAGACTGGCTGTCTTCTTCCAGGCAAATCACTGCCATATATACATATATGTGTGTATATATGCATATAGGTATATATACATATGTGTATATATGCATATGTGTGTGTGTGTGTGTGTGTGTGTGTGTGTGTGTGTGTGTGTGTGTAGTACTTATTTGCCTTTGTTTAAATTGCATTTTCCCCCAATGGAATGTAAGCTCCTCAAGAGCAGGGACCTAGTTAATTTTTATATTTGTGTCTCCAGAGGTAGCACAGTGTCTGGCACAGAGCAGACACCTAATTTGGGGATGGTTGACTTCATGAATCACCCACATCTATTGTCTTTGTAACTTTATTTGGTATTTTCATCTTGAGCTCGTTGCAACATGGAATTATAATGTGAGTGGCCACTGATCTCATCCATACCTCAATAAGCATCCTCTCTACCACATATCTGACAAGCAGTCAGCCAGACTTTCATGGAAGACCATTGGTGAGACCATTACCTTCTGAGGAAAACTATGTCACATCAAGACTTTCTCCAGAGAAAATAAGCCACCTGCCATCTTTCATACCTTTACCTGGTCCTGCCTGCTGTTAAGTGGATTTTCTGAGGCCCCACAGGACCCAACATCACCACCTATTACTGGATAGATTAGGTGAACGTCAAGGAAAGACCTAAAACAGACTAATCATGTACTATCCTCAATGCATCTAAATCCAGCCATTGATATTCTGCCTAAACTAAGTACTCAGTGGTTAGTCCTTGTACTTGTGCCATATCAGTGATCCTGAGCCCCCAACAGCTGTCATGTTGCAAATTCCATTCCCCGTTTCTAATTAGCTCTTTCTTTGCTCTTATCTACTTCATCCACTCCACTCCATACCTTCCCACACTTGCTACTGAGCCCCCCAGAATGCCTGCCCCATAACCAACAAATGTCCTTTCATCTTCTGCCCCTCACTGAGATCTGGTTCCCTCTTGATGACTGTTTCCCATTTCAAAAGTAGCTCTACTGCCTTTCATACTCCCTGAATCACAGGTCATGATTAGAGAGTTATAATACTCCTTGCTCCCAATTGCCAATTCCAGACTCCCCTTATAGCTCCTTCACAAAGCAATCTGTTCAAACAATTCAGACCCTGGTGGTTATTATCTATTGATACTCTCTTTTTTCCTCAATGAGTTTAGTGCTTGGTTCATGGTCTTTCTTCCCTTCTCATCCCCTGCCCTCATACTAAGGTTCTTGCATATTGGTGCTCCCTTAAACTTCCTAACTTTGCAGTTCCTCAATCTGTTTTATTAATACGACCTCTTCCACTCCACCTCAACTATACAAAATGATGGTCATATACTTGATTTTTCCATCATCCACAAATGTTTCATGTCCATGTTCATGAACTTTGTAATTCCTATATCTGATTATATTTTAGCCTTCCACCTTTCACTATGCCTTATGATTCCCAACCCTGTTCTTCATCCTCACCATGACCTTCATTTTCTCCAACCCTCTGTTTTTTTTTCAAGCTAGCACCCCCGCACTGACTACACACTTCTCTCTTCCCTAGCCCAATCCTTCAGTGCATCAACCTAACCCTATGAAACTGATTATATCTTCCCAAGTTTTATCCTGAATCACCCTCATCATCTGCTTCCTTCCTATTCATGGTGTTGAAGAGAAGTGGAGGAAATAATGAAATTCTGCTGAGTGAGTCTGTTATGAATTTATGTTATTTAATCTCAACTGAACCTTCAATGCAACAAGGCAAAATTCAACTGTGTCCTAATTGATCACTATCCCACTCTCCATAGCAACTATTCAAACCTTCTTGCCTCTCATCAGACCTCTCACATCATCCCCTCTCTGATATTCTCAGTTGAGAACCTTGTCTTATCCTTTTTTTTGTAATTACATTTTATTTTCAAACAAAGATTAGCCTTCTCTCCCTCTCACTTCCATACCCCTGTTTCTGATTGAGAAAGTAAGGGAAAAAAAACCATTACAAGTACGCGTAGTCAAGCAAAATAAAATTTTGCACTGGACATATCATGTGTGTGTGTGTGTGTGTGTGTGCGCGTGCACGTGCGCGCATGTCAATCTGTGCTCTGATTCCCCCAATTGTCTGTCAAAAGCAGGTAATATGTTGCATCATGGGTCTTCAGGAATTGTGGTTGTTCATTGTGTTGATCAGAGTTTCTGAGACACATATGTGTGTGTTTCTATGCATCTATATAGATATGTATGTTTGTGTGTATACACATATACTTACACTATTTACATAAATGTATGCTTGTATACATATACATACACATAGATATAGATATAGATATAGATATAGATATAGATATAGATATAGATATAGATATAGATATAGATATAGATATAGATATAGATATAGATATAGATATAGATATAGATATAGATATAGATAGTTTTAATCAACCCAGATCCAAATATACCTTCTTGCCCATTAAAGACATATGTGGTTAAGCATAACAGATTTCCATATTGGCCATGTCCTAAAACATATGTCATTATTCATTCTGAATCCTTCACCTTTCTACCAGGAGGGAGGTATTCATTAATCCTCTGGCATTCTGGTTGGTCATTACACTGATACGAGTTCTTCGCGATAGTATTCTATCACACTTACATACCATAACTTCCTTGTTCATCCATTCCACAATGTAGTCACACACTCTCAGATTCCCACTCTTTGCCACCTTGAAAAGAGCTAAAAATATTTTTTGTACATTGCTAGAATTTGTTTTGTTTACAACTAATCTCTGCCTTAATCTGTCCTCCCTCTAATTCCTCCTCCGCCCCCCTTTCCCTTTCTACCTTATCTCTCTGTTGAGTATGTATGTATGTGTGTGTGTGTGTGTGCATACACGTGTGTCTGTTCTTCCTTCTTTTTACCAATTCAGATAAGGGTGAGGTTCAAATGTTAACTACTACCCCCCAACCCTGTCATCTTTATTTGTATTTGTCTGCTTCTAAACCCTGATTATATAAGATAATTTTCCTTAACCTTCCTTACCCTCCTTCCTCTATGCACCACCCTCAGTGTCTCCCTCTTCTTCTTTTTCCATTCTTTCTTATTGTCATTAAGACGTAACAGACCCATTCCCAGACCTTGACTAATTGAACTCCCTCTATGAACCTTCATGATGATAGGGATCAGTGGGAACATGTGTATCATCTCCCCTTATTAAAATATAAGCAGCTCATCCTTGATTTGCCCTTTATCATTGTTCATTGATATTTATCTTTTAATGTTTCTGTTCATTCTTGTGTTTCAACTACAAAGTTTCTCAGCAACTCTGGTCTTTCCAGCAGGAATGCTTGGAAGGTCTCTATTTGAATCAAAGATACATTTGCCCCTGTAACATTATACTCAGTTTTGCTGGGTAAGTGATATATGTCTGTAAGTATATATTCTTTGCCTTCTGTAATATGATTTTCCAAGTTCCACATTCTTTTATAGTAATAGCTGCTAAATTGTGTGTGACCTAATTTACTATGGCTTCTCAGAACTTGAATTCTCTTTTATGGCTGTTTATAGTATTTTCTTTCTTTGCCCTGGAAGCTCTAGAGTTTAGCTATGATGTTCCTGGGAGTTTTCATCTTGGGTTCTCTTTTGAGATGTATCCGGTGTCTATTTCTACTTTGTTCTCTGGTTCTAAGAGATCTGAAAAATCTGAAAATTTTCCTTACCTAGGTCATCTTCCCTCCATACACCCCATCCCCTCCCATCATCTCTAGCAGATTGCCCCATTGTGATCCCTATTTGATCTTGTCATCAACCTCTCCCTATCTAGCAGCTCCTTTGCTTAAGAAAAAAAAACTCACTTGAGCTAACCATCTATGATAGCTATGTCACCTTGGAAGCTTAGTAGAAGACAGGTTGAAGTGAGGAGGGACTTTGGATTTTTCTAAAGCATAGGTCTGACCATGTTTACCTCTCTTACTTAATGGACTTCAGTGATTTCATGTTCCCTTGGGATCTGATGTGAATGCACCCTTTTGGTATTTGCAACTCTTCATAACCCCTTCCCATCCTATCTTTCCAATCTTATTGCACTTTACTCTTTTCCACAAACTCTGTAACCCAGTTACTTACTATTCCTCATGCATGATGCTCCATTTCACTTTCTATTTTTTTGCACTGATTTTCCCCTCGTGTATGAAATGTTCTTCCCCCTCATCTCCACCTCTCAGTGTCTCTTGCTTCCTCCAAGACTCAACTCAAATCTCTCTTTCTGCAGGAGGAATATTCTGATTGCTTCAGCTGCTAGAGTTTTCCACTCTCAAATTAATTTCCATCTAATCTAACAAATAATATATATCACATATATGTATGTTGTATTTGCCAGGTTTTTCACATGTTGTCTCTTCCATTGGAATGTATGTATCTTGAGAGCAGGGGCTATTCCTTCCTTTTTTTGTAACCCCAAAATTTATAACAATGCCTGGTATGTAATAAATGGTTAACAAATACATATTTACTATTGACTGACAGGAGGAATGTGAGGTGGGAACATGACAGCCCTTAGACCCCTAGACTTACATGGTATCTCTGGCCTTTGAGTCAGGAGGACCTGAGTAAATCCAGCCTTGACACTTACTAGCCATGTGACCCTTGGCAAGTCATTTAATCCCAATTGCCTCACAAAAATATAAGGTTATTATTTTTTTTAAATGGCAACTAGGTGGCATAGTGGATAGAGCTCTAGCCTCGGAGTCAGGAGGACCTGAGTTCAAATCCAACCTTAGTTGACACTTACTAGCTTTGTGACCCTGGGCTGGTCACTTAATCCCAATTGCCTCACAAAAAAAAAAAAAGTAAGGTAGTACTATGACCCTAGGTATTGACATCTAGAGAAAAGCCCTATTCCAAACCACTCCATTTATGGCTCCAAGAATAAGACATACAAAAATAATCAAGATGCATCCCTATGTACCATTAAAAGCATAACAGAATTTTGTCAGCCAGGCCTGGGCCTGCCTTTCCTCCTATCCTTACTGTTATCCCACAACCCCTGTGGAGATTTTGGGCCAGTCAAGGATCACAAAACAGGAGAATGGTAATTTCAGCATCGTCTCATAGAGGTAGTATCTCTATGTACCTGAAACAAAAAGCCCTTTCTTACTTAGTTATAGAACTAACAATAAGACATACAAAGATCATTCACCTGTAACTATTTCCCTTTAAGATAATACCATGATTCTGTCTACTAGGAAGCTCCAGGTAAAGTGCTTGAAATGCAGATGCATCCTTCACTAAGATAGGTTTGCCCTCTTTATAAGAGGAAATTGACTCTATTTCCTTTCCTCTAGACTTAAAGCAACTGCCTCTGGTCACTGGGTCATAGCTGGGGTGGGGGAAGAAGGGGGGTAATGCAAGCAAGAGAGTATGGAGATGTACCTTCAACCAAGTCATTTTTACTCAGTGCTAGAAATGTCATTCAACCTGGCTATGAGCTAGTAATAAATTTGTTTGAATTTTGATGTGTGATTCAAATTCACATTATTGCCTAAAGGTAGTACATTGGGGTCCTGAAAGTTAACCCTTGGGAAATCCCCTGAGGATTTGTCCTGTTGATTAATGTAACCAGACATTTTGTTCTCTCCAAACACAGCTTAGAGAGCATTCATCTCTCCCTAAGACATTTGACTCTGGAAACAGCAATGAAAAGTGCAGAAGTTTCAGTTAGCCATGCTTTTTCATATATTATTCTCTCTTTCTGCCTGCTTGGAGCACTAGCCTGACATTTTTCTTTGTTCTTATGGGCATATATCTAGCTTCCTCCCACAGATCTTTTGCATGGCAAGAAGGATACAGGCTCTAAACAATATTCTTCCCCCACAGATGTCAAAAATGCACGGGAGTGCACTGTGTGCCAGGCTGTGGGTGGCACAGAGAGAAAGGGCTAAAACACATAGCAAGCCCGAGGGGTCTCATTGATGTGTTAATGTGGTCTTGTCCTCAGCCTTGCAGCCATTGTCATTTACAATCACTTTGTAAATCAATTTGATTGTTTGGACTAGTCAGGGTTATAAGTAGCACAAATGAAATTGAAAGCAAAAGTCCTGTCCTCTAGTAGATTATAGTTTAGAGGATGTAGCCTGGCAGGCAGATGGGAAAATGACATCTGAACACTTACACCACCCCCACCCCCAAAAGAGACAAAGCAAACGCCACCTGCAAACTAATAGAACTCTATGTAACTTTAAATATAAATTTGGAAAGATAAAGAAAGGGGAACAATGTGTTATAGAAGGTAGTATAATCTAGTCTGGAAATACATCCTTGATATTCCAATGCCCCTAAGAGATAATAGGCACTTTGTTAACATGCACTGACTAATTAGCTATCATTGTCCTTGGAAACTTAGGCTTTCTTATCATCTGCATTTCGTGAAGAAGTCTAATGACTTGGAAGATCGAGGGAGCTATGTAGGCCGGGTTCATCTCTGTGAGGAATGTTTTGGATCTATTTTTGATTTTCAACTAATACCAACTCTTAGTAAAGTTGAATTCACAACCAGATCTCCTTATGGTAAAGTTGAATTCACAACTCCATCTCCTTACCAATAATGTAGATTTATGAGTATTTAGTTTGAAGGGGAGGGGAAGATTTCTAGACTCAAATAAAACTTAATTTTTAATTCATAGGGCACCATGTAGATGGTGATGAGTTACAAGAGTCCAGTTCTAGTAAGGAGAGCATAAAAGGAATTATCTTAAATTTAATCAAGTAAATTGCAGATTACAGGTTAAATGAAGCGAGAATTCATTCCCACCAGGAGTTCTTCTAAAGGCAGAGAGCTACTTGCTTGCCCCAATGTCCTAAGACTTAGTAGTCTCTTACTGATTGCTGAAAATTGCCTGCACGGTAGCTCCTCTAACATTCGATAAGCTTTGTCAGGAAAAAGTAAATAAATTGAGTTCCCATTCTCCCCCAACATCTTTCAACTGGAATTTCACTTTCCAACTTTTTCTCCTTGAACCCAAGAGCAAGTACAAAATCTGAGGTCCTGTGAGTTCTTTTCCATCTTAAATACTCTGAAATAAGTGAAAAAGTCTCACCACCCAGTGGTACATGGTATTAACAAATGTGCAAAGATGCTGGTTTGAGGGATTAATGACCTTGAAATCAGAAAAACCTGATTGTGAGTCCTAAGTCTGCCAGCTGGGGGACTTTGGGAAAATGGTAGAATGTAAGCTCCTGGGGGGCAGGTATTATTTCATGTTTATCTTTCTATGTCTATGGCTTTACACCAATAATTGGTACATAATAAGAAGCTGATAACTTTTTTGATTGTTTTTTTAATTGGCGTTACCTTGGTGAAGCTCAGTTTCTTTACTTATATAATAGGGATAATAATGCTTGTACTTCCTACCTCATACAGTTGCTGTGGAGAGCAAATGAAATAAAATGCATCGTGAGCTATAAAGACCTATGGAAATCTACCGTTTGTTTGTTTTTTTGCTTTGTTTTGTTTTTGTTAGGCAACGGGGTTAAGTGACTTGCCCAGGGTCACACAGCTAGTAAGTGTTTTATGTCAGGGTCCAGATTTGAATCCAGGTCCTCCTGAATCCAGGGCCAGTGCTCTATCCACTGTGCCACCTAGCTGCCCCAGAAATCTACTGTCATCACTATCATAACACAGTGCTACATAAATGTTAGCTTGTAGTAGTAGTAGTAGTAGTAGTAGCAGCAGCAGCAGCAGCAGTAGTAGTAGTAGTAATAGCAGTAACAGTAGCAATAGAAGTAACAGTAGCAGCAATAGTAGTAGTAACAGTAGCAGTAGTAGTAACAGTAGCAGTAGTAATAGTAGTAGAAGTAGCAACAGCAGAAGCAACAGTAGTAGTAAGAGTAACGGTAGTAGTAGTAACAGTAGCAGCAGCAGCAGTAGTAATAGTAATAATAGTAATAACAGCGGCAGAAGTAGTAGTGGTAGAAGCAATAGTGGTAGTAATAGTAGCAGTAGTAACAGTAGCAATAATAGTAGTAGTAGTAATAGTAGCAGTAGTAACAGTAGCAATAATAGTAGTAGTAGTAATAGTAGCAGTAGTAACAGTAACAGTAGTAGAAGCAGCAGAAGCAACAGTAGTAGTAACAGTAGCAGTAGTAGCAGTAGCAAAAGTAGTAGTCGCAATAGCAGCAACAGTAGCAGCAGTAGTAGTAGTAACAGCAATAATAGTAGTAACAGTAGCAGCAGTAGTAGTAGTATCAGCAATAGCAGCAGCAACAGTAGAAGTAAGTCGAAATCTAGCTATTATCAATCCAGTCTAAGAAACCAGTTTCACAGGCATGCAACCCCAAAACTAAACTTGCAAAGAGATGAACTAGGAGGCATACGGTGACTCTGAGTTTGTTTTCTTTCCACAGAAAATACTTTAGGAATGACTACCACCCCCTACGTCAAGGAACAGGGAAGCTCCAAAGGTCTGTTTCTCTATGTCTGGAATGGGAATTATGACCCCCCCTCCTTTCCCCCCTTCTTTAGAATAAAGCTATAAGTCTTTCAGAATGGGATGATTCCATGGAAATATTACAGAGAGAAGAAAAATTTCTGCCTGAGTTGCATTGTCCAGATATTCCTGTGTTTGCCTGCAGTGGCCAGGAGTGACTTAAGTGGCAAGCACGGCCGCTCAGATTCAGTATTTTTCTCATCCATTCTCCCCAGGAATCCCATAAACATTCCTGGGCCTGTCTCTGAGTCTGTAAGAACAAAATTCACCATTTGCGGGCATACATGACCCAAGTCATTTCTAATAGCTTAGGTAGTTCTCCTATAGGAGAATTTCTATCTAACATAGGCCCTAGGGGGTGGGGGGGTGGAGTAGGGAAGATGGAGGAAGAAGCTAGGGTCTTAGTAATAAGTAAGCTTTATTCCAGAAATGGCTTAAATGGGCCATTATAATGGGATGAGGCCATGAAACCACAATTATCACTGAACATTTGTGCTAACTCAAGATACAATATCTCTCTCTCTCTCTCTCTCTCTCTCTCTCTCTCTCTCTCTCTCTCTCTCTCTCTCTCTCTCTTTCTCTCTTTCTCAAATGACAGACTCTGGAAACACAAGCTCCCTTGTGACCAACTCCTCTTATTCCAGTGAGTAAATATGAATCTTTATTCCTTGAAAAAGGCAGTGTGGTCAGGAAAAGGTGGTATCCTGTGTGTGTGTGTGTGTGTGTGTGTGTGTGTGTGTGTGTGTGTGTGTGTGTGTGTGTTGGTGAGTATGTCCAGCATAAGGGGAGCAGTTAGAGCCCAGGTAGCCTTATCTCCAACCTAAGTGAACCAAAGACCCCATTATAAAACCAATCTAACATCCCTGCTGTTAGAATCCCCTCAGAGGGAGGTAAGGCTTAACAAGCATCCAATCTGCATTGCTCTCTCACCCTAGGGCACTGCAATTACTACCAAAGATGAAGGTTGAATTGATATGACAGAACACAGATGTCCCATAGAGTGCAAACCCCAAAAGCCATGTATAAGTGAATATTAACAGACCTTCGGTTTAACACGTCCACACACATACAAAACCTTTCTGATTATTTCCCTTTAATGGATGTATGGGTTCATAGAATTTGTACATTTTACTTTTAAATGTCTGGAGCTAAGTAACTAATGTCTGGAGCAAGTAAGAATAATTAGAAAATTCATGAATTGGAGCTCTTGTTACATAGAGTGAAGGACAATAAATTGTTAATTTAATCCAAGTATTTGCACCTGCAGTAATAATAGCTAACATTCATACATCCCGACTATGTGTCAGGCACTATGCTAAGCATTTTGCGGTTATCTCATTTGATTCTCACAACCTCCATGGGAGGTAGGTGCTGCTATTATATCCATAAGAAAACTGAGGCAAACAGAGGTTAATTGACTTGCCTAGGGTCACACAGCTAGTAAGTGTCAGAGGCCAGATTTGAACTCAGAGTCATCCTGGCTCCAGTTCCTGTGTTCTATCCACTGTACTGCTTAAGTGCCCCATGAAAGACAGGAATGGCTTCATTTCCCAACAAGGTCCCAGTGAAATCCAAACATACCTGTTAACTTGGGCATGTTTTCATTCATAGATTTTCATGAATATTGATGACCTTACTTTAATTCCAGTCAATTCAACCTAGAGGCTTACAAGGTGCCTAGCCTTTACAGTGAAGTATAAACAATCCTAAGTAGATATTCTCATTTCCTGGTGAGGGAAGAAGTCTTTTTTTGCCAGGACTATCTAAGGCTTGGAAAATATGACAATAGAACAGAAAAGGTTGTGTTTCTCTGATACCACACGCATGCATACAAACAAACACATGTATACAGGCATACACATCATATATACACATGTATGTATGTATATATACATATATGTGTGTGTATGTAAAATGAGTATATATGTACACACACACATACACACACACACACTCTACTCTTCATTGCATAAGCCTTTTCTCAGAATTATTTCTCTTACCTGGGAAATATCCCATGAAAAATTATGACGAAGAAACAACCCAAAAAAAACTGTCCCATTCTGACAAGGAAGTTAGCAGAAAAATTCTTACTGATCTTACTGATCCAAATTGTTGCAGGAATATTCCTTTGTTTTTAACAGAAGTCATTTTCTCCTGAACATTAAAAGCATAATCTTAATTTTTCACTGAATTGAGACTATATCTTGTTTCCTTTCCTGCCTTCTCTTCCTTTGAAGGGGCACCATTTGTGTGTGTGTTTGGGTGGGGGGAAACCTGTTTCTTTAGAAGTCTTGAGTTGTGCTAGAAACAATGCCCAATTGTGCTATACATGTACAATCACTAAATTACCTCTAACATCATCTGAGCTATGAGCAAATCTACATTGCTGGAGAATCCTGTACCTAGATTCCTTTCCAGCTGTAAGTACCCTAGCCCTACTCCAGTTTTTTGAAGAGGAGCTAAGAATTATTTGGAGGACTGGTGCAGGGAGGAAAGTGATAGATTTCCCTTCTGCTTGGAAACTATTTTTCCCCCAGAAAGGTTACAAGGCTGACATCAAGTGGATTAATCTGAAATAACAACTATAGAATCAAAAAACAATAGAATCTTAGAACTGAGATGTTGAGCATTTGGTCCAACTCATATCAGAACAGGAGTCCCTCATAAAATGGACCCAATAAATGGCTGTTCAGTCTTCGCTTGAGTATCTCTAAGGAGAGGTAACTCACTGCCTGCTGAGAAAATTAGGAAACTTCTCTTTAGCTTGGCCTCACTATAACTTCTACTCCTGGTTATGGTTTCTGAGACCAAGCAGCATAAGTCTAACTTCTTATTCACATGATACTCCTTCCTATCCTTGAAGATGGTTGTCATATAGCCCCTCACACTTTCAGCAGACTAAGCATCTCTTTTTCTTTCAATCAATCCTCATATGGCTCAGTTTCTCATCCTTATATCATCCTGATTTCTCCCCTTTGAACTTGCTCCCATTTTATCATTCTATTTCCTAAAATGTGACTCCCAGGAAATGAACACAAAATACAGATGTGGCCTACCTAAGGTAGAATAAACAACCAGCAGTAGCAGGACCATCCCCTGCCAACTTCTGGGCTTTCTGGGCCTTCTGCCACTCTCAAGGTAGCCTAAGTTCCAGTGATTCCCAAGCCAGACTGTTTACTCAAAAATTGGGCCTGTATTTCATAAAAACTCCAGGTCTTTTTCTACATAAAGCTGTCCTCTGGCTACATTTGTACCATCCTATACTCAAACAATTTATAAACCCAAGTTCAGGGCTTTCATCTATTCCAATTAAATTTCAGTTCCTTAGATTTAGCCCATTGTTTTTGGATCCTGATTGTAACATCTGTGACATTAATCAGCCTTCCTCACTTTGTGTCATCTTGTAGATTTGGCACCAGGGGAAGACAGAAAGAGAGAGAGAAATAGGGGCTGGGGGGAGAAGGAGAGGGAGAGACAGAGACAGAGAGATAGAGACAGACAGACAGACAGCAGCAGAAACAGAGTGAGAGAATTTTAATACCTCCTAAAACTATATATGACAGTCATCCTTTCATTGACATTACCAGTAAAAAAATAGTTACTAGCCCCAAAGCCAAAGAGATCCCTGGGGCACTCCATTAGACAGATTAGATAGATAGATAGATGATAGATAGATAGATAGATAGATAGATAGATAGATAGATAGATAGATAGATAGATAGATAGATGGATGGATGAGTGGGTGGATGAATGGATGGATGAATATATAGAAACAGAGATATATCCACGGGTCATTCAACCATTTCTGCATCCACCAAACTGTTTTAGCATCTAGGCTACATCTTCCTATTTTATCCACAAGAAAGGTATGAGAGTTTTGTCCAATTCTTTTGTGAAATAAAGATATGCCATGTCTTTGGCATTCCCCTGACGTTCTAGTCAAGTAATATTGTTAAAAGAAAAAAGAAGTGATGTTAGAGACTGGCATGACCTATTCTTAAAGACATCATACTTGTTCTTGGTGATTATTGTCTCTCCCTTTATAGGTTTAAAGGATTTTTTTTTAAATTTTTGATATCTTTTGTTTTCATACCACCCTCATTCCAAATATATCTCTCTACCCACAAAGCCATTTCACCTGTAATAAAGAATAAAAAAATAAGAGGGGAAAACTACTTCACTTTTTAAATACCACAAACTATCTGTTCTTTTAATAAGACATTCTAGAATTTTTGCCAGGAATCAAAGTCAAAATCAATGAAGACTCCACTCTTTCTTTAGGGACACATTTCTATCTCTAAGACCTGTGGCACCTCTTCCATTTTTTACAGTTTTTCAAAGACCACTGACAATAGCTCAGGAATCACATCTGCTATTTTATTCATCATTCATGGATATACAGGTGGTCTCTAAAATCTTAGTGCAGCTTCAGGTTGAGCTAAGAATTTGGAGACACCCTCTATGGCTCTTCTGGGTCTATCAACTTTAACTTGTTGAAAGCAGCAAAGTGTTCTTATTACCTTGCAACTTAACTTGGGAGCCAACTCTCCATTTCCTATAGTTCTATCCTTTTCACATGAATAGCATTCCCCTTGGTAAAGACAGAAGCAAAATAGAAGGATTGAGTAGTTCTGTCTTCTCTTTATCTGTTGTCATCATCCCATCCAGTATGCACAGCTGTCTGATCGTCTTTCTCTTTACTTCAACATAGTGGGGGGAAAGACCTTTTTTGCTGTTGTCTTTCATAGTTATTGCCAGGTCAAGTAATTTTGAGTGTTCCCCTGCTCTTCTTAAAGGAGCATGCCCATTCTGGTATCCAGCCTCCTTTTCTTTGGTATATATCCTTTAGGGCACTTCTCCAGAGCAATTCTTCACAGGTAATATGTTGTAGCTGAATCAGGCTCCCTGTGCCTTTCCAATATGCTTTGCATGACTTGTAATTAAATCTCCAGACAGTGTGGTGCTCTGTAGCCTTGCATCACTGGAAGAATGTGCTATTAAAAAGATGAGATTTGGTATCAGGGAGAAGTTTGGGACTATTAAAAATACTACACAGTTTCTCAAATCCAATCTAGCCCCTCTCCCATTCATTTCTGGGCTCAGTTGAAGGTCAATTCACAGTGTCCATCTGAGATACATATATTCATAGACTAGCCAGGGGTGGGGAACCTGAAGCCTCAAGGTCACATACGGCCTTCTAGGTCCTCAGGTGCAGCCTTTTAACTGAGTCCAAGTTTTACAGAACAAATCCTTTTTTTTTTTGGCTAGGCAATGGGGTTAAGTGACTTGCCCAGGGTCACACAGCTAGTAAGTGTTATGTGTCTGAGGCTGGATTTGAATTCAGGTCCTCCTGAATCCAGGACCGGTGCTCTATCCACTGCACCACCTACTTGCCCCTACAAATCCTTTTATTAAGGGCATACAAAATTAAGGGGAACAAATCCTTTTATTATTTTACTTAACTGCATATCATAGTGTGGAGAATAAGTATTCCCTATCTGCTTGTTTTTATTTTCTGCTGGGATATTTAGACCAACTTCTTTTGGAAGTCATTTAAAAGACTCAAATAGTCCCATGTGAAGAACTTCACAAGCTCTGGAGAATCCCTCTTCCATTTTAGACTGCAAAGCCTTTTCTACATGTCGGTTCGTTTTAGTTCAGAAAAATCATTTTTATTGGGCTCAGAACATCACTTCAGCTGATGGCAACAAACACTCCTCTCCCAACCCCAAAAACAAACAACAGCAAACAACTAACAACTACCACAACTATAAGTACCAGCAGCACCAACACCACTGTCACCACCCAGACAAACAACCCCCAGAACAGTATCATCCAGCACTTTTAAATTCACAATTTGGTGTGGTTTTGTAGTCTTACAATACATTTGATCCAACTTGTAACATCACATAGTCATGCCAAGCAATTGGTAGGATAATAATAATAGCCAGTATTCCCATAACACTTTAAGGCTTACAAAACCCTTGGAAAACACCATCTCATTTGATACTCACAGTAATCCTGAGAGGTAGGTGCTACTATAATTCCCTCCCTTTACTGATGAGGAAACTGAGGCAGGCAGAGGTTAAGTAATTTGCCTAGGGTCACATAGCTAGTAGGTGTCTGAAGCTAGATCTGAACTCAGGTCTTCCTGCTGTCCAAGTCCAGAGCTCTATCTAATACCTAGGTATGCAGTGAGTAGAGTGCTAGACTTGGGAGATGGAAACCTGAGAGAAAGTTTTGAGTAGAAAAACAATGTGCTGCATCTTCTCACCCTTTTCTCACCTCCCCAATGATCAGACCATAGATTCGTATTCTCAACTTTTAACTTCTTTGCTTCACCAAGGCAAAACACAACTAAATGAACTAAAATTGCTATTCACAAATTTAAAAAGATTGACTTTTCTCCGTGTAAAGAGAAGGGGGCATGCTTTTTACTAAACAATAGAAGGCAGATAAGACCTACCTTATGCCGTCTATCTCACAGAATTATTATGAAGATATCAAATGAGTTTGTGTGACTCGCCTTTGTAGACAATAAAGTGCCACATAAATGCAAGATGTTATTAATGTTAATATTTCCTAAGTTTCCCGGAATCATACAGCTTCCTTGCTCATTTCAGGTGTGATTTTACCAGTGGTTATTGCTCTGATAGCAATAACACTCTCAGTATTCACTCTGGTGGGATTGTACCGAATGTGCTGGAAGACAGACCCAGGTATGTGGTTAATATATATTTTTGTAGGGAGGATAGAGGCCCATCTCAAATTATCCTAGCGTTTGCCAACTTTAAGTCTCAGTGAGGCAAGATGTATAATACTAGGAAGGGAAGGAGAGCTATCATTTCATGATTGGGAAGAATTTTGCCCTCCTCTTCCTGAAGGGCCAGAGAAGAAGCATCCTTTCCCTATAAGCTTGTAAAGGTAGGGAGTAGGAATGTTATGTTGATGCTTCAACATTTAAGGAACCATTGGGTAAATGTTTAAATGCACAACATTATTAAGGGAGATTTTTAAACCCACTTCCTTGCATAGAAAAAGGGTCCTTGCTATCCAATACAGTTACACTTTTGCAGTCAGGAGTGTTTTGGCCAGTATAACCACATAATGTATAGAGCGCTAGACTTGGAGTTAGGAATACCTGAGTTTCAATCCCTGTCTCAGACTCTTAATTAGTTGTGTGACTGTGGGCAAGTAATGTAACTTCTTTGAGCCTCAGTCTTCTCATCTGTAAAATAAAGGGATTGGACTCAATCTCTTAGGCTCTTTCTAGTTCTAAATCTACGGTTCTAACCAGGAGCCCAGTATTTCAAAGGAATGGGGTTCTCATTTGACATTTATTTTTTTAAATATCACATAAAATGGCACCCTTGATACTAAATATTTCATTGAAGAAAAGCCTACCAAACCATTATCAGATGTAGAAAAAAATCAATAGCAATTATTTTTATAAGACATACAAAACCACAGTGTTCTGGCCTCTGCCAGCTGGTGAAGTGCTACTAGCTAACTCACAAATGCAGTTCCTGGGACTAATCAATGACTGGAGGGCACACAAATGGTTTGAGGCAGAGAAAGTCCAAGTTAAAATTATCAAGGAAAACCCACCATATTCATTTCAGCTCTCTGTGGGAAACTAGAAGAAAACAAATCAATCTTTCCCACTCTGCCTAGGAAGAATGTGGGAAGAGTCTTTAAGACCACCTAAAATGTGTTTCCTTAGTTTCCAAGAGGTGGAGAGAATAGCATTTTCATAAATTGATTTAATTTCCTCTAGCTTCCAAACCACCAATTCTGCCTTTCATGGGGAATCAAATAACCTAGATAAAGCCAGTGGGCATTGTCAGTATGTAATTGAAGAATGAGGAGCTGAATTCATCAGTCAAAACATTTCATACTGACAAAGTGGTTTTTCATTTGAACATCTAAAAATAAGTTATCAGAGAAGTTAATTTTTTCTGCAAATGAGGATGTTTATCTATGGACTAGGAATCTCAGAACAACTCCTCCCCCCCCCCAAAAAAAAAGAAGTTTAAACTTAAGGACGTGTAAACATGTGTTAACATACACATCTTACAGGTAAATGGGTATTCACAAAATTAGCCAACGTTGTCTGAACAGTGTTTAATTTGGAAAGGAAAAAATAGGAGTTGCTGCATGGTTATCATTATACCATTGAACACCAGGAATTAATAAACTCTTCAAGTATGTGGATGAGATTTCTCCATAAGTAAGCAAAATCCATCCTGTTAGCTCTCTATAAAATCTGAGGATGTGACATAGGGGAAAAAAGCATTGTACTTGAAATCCAAAGATCTTAGCTCAAGTCTTGAATCACCATTTACTTTGTGGCCTTGGGCAAATCATTGAATCTTTTTGACCTCCAGTTTCCACATTTATAAGATGGGAGTAACTGTCCACATGGGGAAGGCAAATTGGACATGTTCCACCTAGATCAGGTGGACACAATTGTGAAAATTGCAGAGTCCAACTTAGGCTTAATGTGAGGTAAATTTTTTCCAGCAATTGGAATTGTCTATAAGTGGAATGTCTTAGCAAATAGTAAAGGTGTGTAGGGACACAGGAATCAAATGGAACCTGGATGGTCCCTTGCCATGGATCTTGTAAAAGAAACTCCTATTCAAGAATGGGTATGGCTAGATGACCCCCCAAGATCCCCTCTGACTTTTGAGATTCTATACTTCCTCAGAGGGGTATTGAGCATATCAAATGAGATAATGCATGTAAAAAATGCAGAGTGAACTATAATAATTAGAGATTTAGGAATAATAACAAGATTCTCAGAGCCTAGCATACTGCCTAGCACATAGTAAGCACTTAATAAATGCTTGTTGATTAATTGTCCAGATAGTGTGGACATTCCCCAAATTGTGGTCATGTCTACATTATGATCTAAATAGTTTAAAAAAATCAATTTGGAATTGTAATGGGAAATTCAAATGAGGAAAATTATTCAGGACCATTTAAAATCAATGAATATATACTGGTCCAGTTTGAAAGGAAGTTATTAGTAATCTGGGTATGACTTATCTGTGTTTGTGAAAAGTACAGTAAACGAAACAATGAAATCATTTGAAGGTACTTGTGAGACATTCAGATTTTGAACACTTGACTTCTATGAGGTAGAAAGGCAGAAAAATAGAACTGTTATGCTTCTATTTGTTTATATTGTTTGTCTGAAGTGAGAATCAATTATTTTGAATAGTTGGTTTATTTTTCCTTTTTTCCCCCTTGGGCTATAATCCTCCATAAAATCCTCTTCCATGCTTCATGCTGGCATAGAGGTGACCCTGGGTTCTTGCTGGCTTTGTCAGCAGAGTGCAACTTCTGGCAAGTTGTACCACATCGGAAAAGCCTCAAATATGGCTGAGTGACAGACTGAGTCTGTTTTCCAAGGATCAATTTAGTTAATTTCAGAGAGGGACAGCACCAGTGGTCTGGACATCTGCCAGTGATGGGGGGGGGAGGGCACAAAGCAACCCATTAAATGAAGAAAATTAAAAATTGCTCTCAGTTCTATGTGGCTCCATTCTGCTTCTATGGTGATGGTAGGTAAATGGTGGGAATCATAGAGTTTTTAGACCAATGAAAATTTCATTTTGACTGCTGATACCTGAAATATGAGACTCTTGTGAAACAGCTAAATATATTTTGGGAAAAGCTGAATCATATTGATATTGACATTCTTACTATAAGCAAAACCAGGAGAAAGAAGTTGCAATTACATGGAACTTCTTGGGTTCATAGGTACTCCTCGGAGAATTTTTTTTTAAAAAAAGAAATTGTACAATGGCCCATATAGTATACACAAAAACTATAAGAAACATTTCATGTAATAATGATATGTTGCAATACTAATGATGAGTATTTATAATACTCTGGGCTAGAAATCTTAGAACAACCCCCTCCAAAAAAAAGAAGTTTAAAATAATTGTAGTTTATACACCAGTGAGAGAAATGAAGGAGTCCAGATGCTTATGGATTACAAAAAAAAAAAAAAGACTCACACCTCTATATCATGAGCACTTTATTTTTTAAAAAGAGGGCTAGTTAGCACTGGACATGGAGAGCACTAAATAACAACATATGGAACAAAATTGGCTTTTTTTACACCTAGGAAAAGACCTATTATTGATATAGGAGTTATGCTTGAGTAAACTTTGTATAGTCAGGCCATTGACTTGAAGCTAATATCAGAATGTGAAGAAGAGGAAGAAGAAGAGGAAGAAGAAGAAGAAGAAGAAGAAGAAGAAGAAGAAGAAGAAGAAGAAGAAGAAGAAGAAGAAGAAGAAGAAAAAGAGAAGAAGAAGAAGGAGAAGGAAAGGAAGAAGGAGAAGGAGAAGGAGAAGGAGAAGAAGAAGGAGGAGGAGGAGGAGGAGGAGAAAGAGGAGAAGGAGGAGGAGGAGGAGAAGGAGGAGGATGAGAAGGAGGAGAAGGAGGAGGAGGAGAAAAAGAACAAGTAATAATAGTGAGAAAATGATATGGAGTGAAAATAAATTGTTAAACCCTGAATTATATTAAAAAGTAATTGAAAATAAAATATATGAAATGGACAACAGAACTGGCATGAAGACCAACTATAATCATTTCATGCAGAAGTTTAACCAATATAAATTACTGACCACAACAAGATGACCAAAAAAGCCTAGCCTTAATCTGAAGACATCTGAATTATTTGCATAACATGGAGAGAGATGGCCACCAAAGGCAACATTAGATGAAAATATAAATTCACCTTGCAGATTTTATGAAGAAGAATGATGTATGGTTATGAGCAGTGTCACCTCATAAAGCAGAGAAAGACATCAAAGCAGAAAGTCAGTTTAAGGTCAGTGTGGTAATATATCCTACTAACCAATTGTCCCAAGGACAATGAAAATTTTCCACCCAGCTGATCTCCTGGACTTCATTGTAGTCTCCAGAAACTCAACATCCTGCAAAGTTGTATCAACCCTGAACTTCACACCTCCTCAGCACCCCCTGCCCCTGGAACCTCTCCCCCCCCCCCGTTCTGATTGGGGAGGGGGTGGGGGAACAGACTTCAGAGAGCTCCTTCTAGATCCTCCATTTCTTAGGGGCCCCAGAACAGCCATCTCATCATTTCCCACCAACTTCAAGATTTCATCGTGAACTCTTGTTCTCTGGGTACCTTCTCCTCCCCCTCACCCCAACTGCCTTTTCAGCTTCTTTTTGTCCTCTCATGTTAGATAATGAGCTCTTTGAGAATACGGACACTCTTTTGTCTCTGAGTTACTTTTAGAAGAGGGAGAAATGGCACTAAAGAGAATGAGAAGAGAAAAGCAACCATATTGAACAAATATAGTGAGAGGTGATTATATTGGAGGTGATACAATTGTGAGGGCATTAAGGGACTGATTTACAAGTTTCTAAAAAAAAAGAGGAGGAAGACCCCAAATGATGGAAAATATATTGGACCTTGTTAGTATCAGAAAAAAGTAAGTTAAGAATAAGTGCATCAATGATTATTAACCTATGTGATTATTCTCCCATCTATGGGGGGGGAGGGGAAGTAAAACCTTTATGAGAGTAATCTGTATATGAATTGAAGGTACCCTTAATAAGGGGATTAGGGTGGAAGAGGTGATGGACCATCATTATCATTTTACAACGTACTGAAAGAGCAAAAGATCCCATTGTGTTATTGTTTGTTGATTGTGGAAAAAGTTTTGATTGGGTGGAACAAACCATTACCTTAAAATGTGTTTCACAGCAAACTATCTTGAATCCATAGATGAAGATCATTCAGGATTCCTTAGAATACATAGTAATAGAATTAGTCCTGTTCAGTGACCCTCTGATAATAAACATTGGTTGAGGTGTTACGCAAGGAGTTGAATGCTCAACAGATGTACTCATTTGTCATGGCGCCAGAGAAGATTCTGCCCAGAATCTGGGTCAAAGAGGAATTTCCTGTAGATGCTAAGGTCTTCCTGATTCTCCTGTTTGTGGATGACACTGTAGTGACTGAACCCAACCTCAGCCTATCAAAGAGCCTCCACCAAGAAATAGGGAATCACTCAAAGGAGATTGGCCTCTCCAAAGACCAAGTGGATGAAAAATGTCTCCTCTCGAGGTCCCACAGCCAAACATCAGAGCATGCCAGGAGCTGCTCCTAGCTCTTTAATAGCTAGGCAATGATGAAGTTATGTCAGTAGTCTGAGTCTCCAATCCTTTAAGGTAGTCAAGATTCAAGAATGGTTTCAATGCCTTAAAAAAAAATTAGGCAATCTCACAGGCAGTTAGGGGATCAGCATATTACTCACACTGCAACAGCTTTTATGTTTCCAATAATATGTGCATCTGGGATAGAGCATACAAATAGACAATGATCCTGGCCCGGAGTTGGAAAGGAGGACAGCAGGCTAGATTATGGTCAGAATTCTCCCCCTTGTCTCCTCTTTGACTGAACCCAAGCTTCCTATGCAAGTATAGGTCCATTTTTTCAACACTAGTATTTTATTTTGGGTTCTTAATGAAAGTTAGCTGTGCATCACTGCTTCTGAAGAACTCCCATGAGTACAACAAAGAAGGTAATGGAGAAATACATGGTGGGTGTGATCAGGATGCCACACATAACCACTAAGGAACTCCAGAGAAGAACTGGAGTAAGGATGTAATTAAGAAATCGCATGCCAAGAAGAAAACATGGGCAGCTCCCATTGCAAAAATGAAGGATGACTGATGGACAGCCATCATGCTCTGTTGATACTCTTATGGTGTCAGGGCAAAATGAGGAAGGCTTGGAATTTATGTGGTAAACTTTGGGAAGAATGTGGACAAGAGTCTCAAAGGATGGGCTGGCAGAGATCGACTGCAATCTGAAAATCTGAATCATTTCAGGGAGTCAACATGCAAACAACTATGTACATATGTATATACATACATACATATGCATGCATATATATACATATAATACAGAGGGAGACATACACACATATGTATGAAACACTCTCAACTTTTTACAAAGGAATATTTAGTTTAGAGTGTATAATAACAAATATACAAACTTACTCCCCCTTTCCCCAACACATGGGAGGCACATTCTTCTTCCCCTCTGCACCACCTCAGTGTCTGAGGAGGGGAAGAGGATTAGGTTACTAGCTTAACTTGGTTCCCACAGAGCACAGGCACACATAGATGTGTATCTATGTGTGTGTATACACACATGCACATACATGTGTGTATATATATGTCTGTACATATATACATATACATACACACATATAGTAATGGGAGGTAATCTCAGAGGAAAGGCACTTAATAAAAGGAGGAGTAAGGCTACAGAAAAGTCCACGTAGCTTCAGGAAGGAGAAAAAAAATAAGTGAACTCAAAAAATAAAAAATCCTTTTGGAAAGATGGCCAAAGAAAACCCTCACAACAGAACAGTACAGAGACAAGGTCCTTGTGAAATGTGGAGACCCAAGCAAGGGACAAAGCCATGTTTGTTTGCCAGTATAGTCAATTCAAAAGTAAAATTCCACACCCCTATGTGTTTTCCACCAGATGAATCCCAGTACATTTGGGGACCTAGCTGCATTTTATTAACTTCAGCAACATCTTGGGTGACGTTTTTGTGGGGCTAGTTCCGACTATTGCCTTGAGAGATAATTGCTAGCAGGAGTTTGCGGTATTGCTGCTCAGCAAAGACTGTGATTTGCATCCCGAGCAAGAGAAATGCACAAAGGAGAAAGTGGAAAATCCAATTCTCCTGTCTGGAAAGTAATTTAATCCATTGTGCCTGGGAGCACTAGAGTGACATTAGATATTTGTAGGGCCTGCCATAATGGGCAGCATGCTCACACAGCGGCATGGAATCACAGGGCCCCAAGAAAAACTCAGAGCTCTCTTGTTTGGGAGCTAAGATCTCTGGATCTGGCCTAATCAGGAGGACCCCAGAAATTCCTCAGTAACTAAACCCAAGGAAATAGTTTATGGGAAATAAGAAACCGTAAGTTGGCTCTAGGAACTTCAACACAGAATTCTGAAACCACACAGAATCATTCCTTAGGTATTGGCAGCTGTTAATTATTGTTGTTGCAGTTATATTTTATTTTGTCCTTCTGCAGCCAGGGATTGGATTAAAAAATCTCTAAGATTCCTTCCAGCTGGAAAATTCTATGATTCTAACAAATCACCTCTTGTATTTTATTCCAGGTACACCAGACAATGGAACTGACCAGTAAGTACCACCATGTTTATAATGCTGAGGGTGGGTTGATAAGAGTTGGCATGGTGCTATAAAAAGATCACTGGCTTCACATACAGAGTACCTGAGTTCAAATTCTATTTGCCTTGTTTACTTATATGTGTGACCTCAGACACATCACTTTACCTTTCTTGCTCTCAGTTTCCTCATCTGTAAAATGAGGAAGTTGGACCATCAATGACTCAATCAATAAACACTTATTACATGCCTGCTATGCACCAGGCACTGTGCTCAGCTCTGGACTACGTGACCTCTGAAGTATTTCTAGAGCTATGATCCTGTAAGTCTATTTAAAGGAAAAATATGTTAGAAAGACAAGAAGTCTATAGTCTAGAAACCTGAGAGCAACTCCCAACTCAAATATTAGGGCAAAACCATGGACTAGTTATTTAAATTCCCTGACCTTCAATTTCTTCATTAGTAGGATAAGAATAACATAGTTTTCACTTTCAATCTCAAAGGGAGTGTTGTAAGGGAAGTATTTTGCAAAACTTAAAATGTAGAAATGCAAGCTATGTGCCTCTCTTTTCAGGAGAAGTACAATACAACACAATAAACATTTATTAAGTGCCTAATGTATGCCAGGCACTATTCTAAGCCCTCACACCAAAGGTGCCAGTCCTTCCTGAGCACCAATCAGTCAAAAAATCAGCAAATACCTACTAAGCAGCTACCCTGAGTCAGGCACTGTGCTAAGCATTGGAGATTCAAAGACT
This sequence comes from Phascolarctos cinereus, assembly GCF_003287225.1. Lineage (NCBI taxonomy): Eukaryota > Metazoa > Chordata > Mammalia > Diprotodontia > Phascolarctidae > Phascolarctos > Phascolarctos cinereus. The sequence goes on from NW_027556402.1 coordinate 32,520,800, forward strand.
TAAGTGACACACTCTTTCCTCTCAAGGTGTTTACATTCTATCAGGGGAGTCAATGTGTACATATAAAATCATATATAAAATAAATACAAGATACTTTGGTTGGGGAGGCACTGGAAGTTGGGGAGGTAAGGAAACGCTTCTTATACACTCATACAAACGCAATCATGTCAGATTGAATGGGGACAAATCCAACATAAACTGTGTTTTATCAAAGATAATTTTACATCCTCTAGAATTATGGGATTTTTAAGCTATAAGGGATCTTGGAAGTGATCTAATCCAGCATTTTGTAAATTATATTATACAGGGGATATAAATAAGGAAAAGAAAAATAGTCCCTGTCCTTAAACAGTTTACAATCTGTTAGGGAAAGGTAATGTGCAAAAGGGGGCAGGGCAGAGGGTACAGAAGGGAATAGAAAGCATAGTAGTGGGGTTTGGCAAACTAATACTTAAGGGCGTGTGGAAACTCTATATGTAGAGAATAAGAATATCCAAAGAAAGGGATGTTGGGTTGAAACATCTTAAGGACATCCAGAAAATTTATCCTGAGAAAAAGGGAAACTTCTCAATATTTAGACACCCTACAAAAGAGAAGGAGAGACAGAGAGACAGAAAGAAAGCGCAGTGTACTAGAGAATATGCTAGACTTTGGTTTGAATTCCAACCTTATAGCATTGAATTGGGTTGGGGAAAAAAATCACTTAACCTGGCCAAATCATTTACCCACTATGAGCCTCAGTTTCCTCATCTGTAAAATTGGAGGGTTGGATTCAGTGATTGTTAAGATCCTTTTCACCTTTAAATGTATGATCCTACAATAGAATTCACCAATGGAAATTTATAACATATAAATGAGACTAAACCAAGCCCTCAGTGCATGCTTAAAGAATAATCGTACATGACACTTGAAAGCTAATCAGCATGTCCTTGTCCCCAGGAATGACTCTGGGGCTGCAGAGTTGTTGGATGAAAAGACAAAATAGTTGAAAGCAAATAAGCTGGCCATTAAAAGCCAAGGTGAGAGAGAAAAGACCTAAATAGTTATAAAGGGGAATGACAAACCCAAGAAACCCCTTGCACATGTGCAAGTTTTGCAAAGTTGAATTAAACTCAGCCTAGAAAGACAGAAAGTTATTGTCATTCTTCTGAGTATCAAAAACATTTTAAAAAAATCTCTTTTCCAATATGCCTCCCTACGTGAACTAATAGGAAAAGAAAGAGGAGGGAGAAGGGAACATGCATTTATTTAGCACCTTCCTCAAAACAACCCTGGGAAGTAGGCACAATTATTATTCCCATTTTACAGAGGCAAACAGAGGGTTGGTAACTTGCCTGGGGTCACATATCTATTAAGTACCCAAAGCTGAATTTGAACTCAGGTCTTCCTGAATCCAAACTTGGAATGCTATCCATTTAGCCAAGTGCCCAGAAAAAAAAGTGGGAACATTTCTATCTCCTTTACTTAATAGATTGGAGACTGGAGACTTAATAACATTTACTTTGAATTTACTTGTTGGGCTTTGTTTTATCTGATGAATATTTTTGTATCAGACTGGAATAGAATCTTTTTTGATTTGGTTAAAAGAGAGACTGAAAAGACTATGTGTGTGCATGTATGAACAGATATGTTATCTACTATAGACACAAAGTAGCTTTTTTCTTGATAATATGTACTTTTTTATAAAGATAAATCATGCCAATTATTTTGGTGCTAACATAATCTTTCTAATATAAATAGGCCCCAATCAGATAAAGAAAGTGTTAAACTTCTCACTGTCAAGACAATATCTCCTGAGACCAGTAAGTACCTTTTTTTAAATTGTACATAAGCAGGATTTTTTACTTAGATTTTGTTAATGTAAAAATGACATAAAATCAACACTTTATAGGAAAGAGCCAAGTAGAAATTTTAACAAAACAGAAATCATTTCAAGGCAAGATGAACCATGGGAATTCCTTTGCTTAATGAAGATGCTGAACTAGATGACCTCAAAATGTGTTTCAAGCCTTGCTGTGGATGAGAAGAGAGAATGAGAGGTGACTTAAAGAATTTCCAGTGCCAATTATGTCAGAATTGTATAACTTGAATGACTGGTAACACAGTAATGCCATCAAAAAATAGGAAAGGAATGCTGAATTTAAGATGTCAAGACATGGGGCAGCTAGGTGGCACAGTGGGTAGAGTGTCACACCTGGAGCCAGGAATATTCATCTTCCTAAGTTCAAATACTTCCTCAAACGTTTACTAACTGTGTGGCCCTGGGCAAGTAATTTAACCCTGTTTGCCTCATTTTCCTTATCTGTAAAATAAGCTGGAGGAGAAAATGGCAAACTACTCCAGTACCTTTGCCAAAAATAAAAAAACCTAAATGGGGTCACAAAGATTCAGACATGACTGCAAAATAACACATTTGCCTTTAACTTGAAACTTAATGATACTTACTAGTTGACTATAGCCATGTATAAGTCATTCAAGCAATTTAAACCCTAGTTTCTCTATGAGTAAATTAAAGATGACAATATCTGTCATACTCAGGATACAAGATTAAATGAAGCCTCATGTACAAGGCAATTTTCCCACCTTGAATTTCAGTTGTTAGTATTAGGAAAATTAGTCCTCAGATGCATATGCAGAAGCCTAGACTTTTTGTGTGTTGAGTATGGGATGGAGGGAATCTTTAGCAGGGATCTGTGGGTGGAGAAAGGCACAGGAAAGGAAACTGATTCGCTATGTTCAGCTAGCTCTTCCTTCTGAGTCTTCTTTCTATAAGTTTACTCTGTACAAATAGTCTTTTCTTCTCTAGAAATATGATTTAGTCTTGCTTTTCTACCAGACTTTTAAACTCTGCCTTTCTATTTGTAACTTCAGCAATTTTATGCATAGTAAATGGTAAATGCTCTTTTACTTCCTCATTCAAGAAGGAAGTATGAAAATCTGAGTTTCCATCACTGCAGAGAGACAGAGACAGAGACAGACAGAGAGAAGAAAGGAGAGGGGAGGAGAAGGGAGGGAGGGGAGAGGGGAGGAGAAGGGAGGAGAGGGGAGGAGAGGAGAGAGAGAGAGAGGAGAGAGAGAGAGAGGGAGGAGAGAGACAGTCAGAGACAGAGACAGAGAGAAAAAGAGAGATGAGAAGAGAGAAGGAGAAAGGAGAGAAAGAAAGAGAGAGAGAGAGAGAGAGAGAGAGAGAGAGAGAGAGAGAGAGAGAAAGAGAGAGAGAGAGAAAGAGATTTTTTAAATTGAGGCTGATAATTTCAGTGCTCCACATATCTTTCCTTTTGCTGTGCATCCCTGATAGTCATCATGGGACTAATTCAGAGTGTGATCTTCTCTCTGGTGACTGCCTATCCTCCCTCCCCTTGCCTTACTTCTGTCACACATCTGAGGCTGGAGATTTAATCAGCTATACCCATTACAACAATCAGTTCACTTTTTTAGCCTAATGGGAATACATAGCCTCTCCCCCTGCTATTTGTGGAGTTTATTTTAGATGAAAAGCTATTAATAAAATAAACACTAATATAAATTAAAACTAATATGAATAATAAAATAACAGCAGAATAGAGCCCCCAGTTAGAAAATTTGCTAATACATGAACAAAGATTTAGCTCTCTGACCTCATTAAAACTGAATTTATTTCCAGCTAACTAAAGTCTTCTTCCATGCTCTTTTTCTTGGAGTGAACCAAGTAAACACACCTGCAATAAAAATCTTCATGACTTACTATGAGGTTTTATATGAAATTAAACTAAAGCCATTAATACCCATTAGTAAATTAAAGTGTGTCAAAATTACCAGGTATGTTTGGATTTCACAGGTACCTCATTGGGAAATGAAGTCATTCCTCCCTTTCATGGGATGGCTAGGCAGCATAGTAGATACAGCACAGTGTTTGAAGGTAGGAGGAGCTGAGCTCAAAGCTGGCCTCAGATACTTATTAGCTGTGCGAACCTGGTCAAAACACCTAACTTCTGTTCACCTCAGTTTTGTCATCTGTAAAATGAAGATAATAATGGAACCTATCTCTGAGGGCTATATGTTCTATATAAATGTTGGCTATTATTATTATTGTGAATGTTCCTGCTGAACTTAGTCTACCGTGATCAGACCTTTTTATTTTGATCAACTTTTTAATGGCAAGTAAAAAGTCCCTACACACTCCATTTCAGGCCTGCACAACATACAGCCCACTGGCTACTTGTGGCCTGCCAAGGATTGTGGGCAGCCCATGAAAAATGTAGAGCTGTCACTGTGCACTCTCCTGTTTCTCACGTGACCCACGGCAACCAACCATTGTCAGTCTGTCTCTAGCCTAACCTATCTGTGGCCCAAAGACATTCAGCCTGTTTTAATTTTGGCCCTTACCTATTGCCAATCTGTGCAGGTCTGCTCCATTTTAAGTCAGTCTGTCCAGGGACTCTTTTCTACCTCTTTTTTTAATGAACACCCACTAAGAAGTCACAAATGGGAACCCCTTTAAGAACCTATCCTATTTTGGACTCTAGATATATTTCCCAATTTAAAAAAAAAAAAACTCTTTTCCTTAGTAGCCTTCAGCCCCAAAATTTATCTTTTCTGGAAATATAATCAGAAGAATTAACTGGGGTTTTTTGACAAACATTCATAGGCTTCTCTCAACTGAGCATCTTTGCAATTTCTAGCATTAAAGTGAGCTAATAAACTACTTATATAAATAGTGAGGAAGTAGGGTATAATAATGTGCATATTTAGAAATGTATTCATTCAAAAACTATTTATTGAGTTCTCTGTGCAAAGTACCATACAAAGTATCTTGGGCAATACAGAGGTAACTAAGGCATGTTCCCTGCCTTCAAGAAGCAAGGACAATTTGGTAGCAGGTGGAGAGAGGATAAGATGCGTACAAAAATAACTGTAATAGAAGGCAAATGTGAAACATGCCACGAGAGAAATAGGGAGAGGTGTGGGTATTCAGAGGAAAGAAAAATCACGTCCTTTATGCAGTCTTCCTTAATCATATTCCCACCCACTGCCCTCAAATGAATTAGCATTTGAGCTGAGCCTGGAAGGATGGATAGATTTTTATATAAAGGAATTACAGAGGCACAGAAAGAAGGATCCTCCCTGCTTAGTACGGGGATTGGCATAGAGTAAGTGCTTAATAAATGAGTTTTCATTCATTCATAATAAGGCACTGAATTATAATGGGGATAGAAAGGAAGGAGACAAACATTTATGAAGCACCTACTATGTGCCAAGAAGTGCTCTAAGCACTTTACAAATATTATCTCATTTGATCTTCATAACAACTCTTTGAGGTACGCGTTACTATCATCCTCATTTTACGGCTGAGGAAACTAAGGCAGATAGCAATTAAGTGACTTGTCCAGGGTCACATAGCTAGGCAGTATCTGAGGGAGTAGTTGAATTCAGGTCTTCTTGACCCAGGGCCAACACTCTGTCCACTGTGCCACCCTGCTTGTCAAGAGTGGCAGGATAAAGTGAATTTGAGAGAAAGGGGATGGTCAATAATATCAAATGCTACATAGAATTCTAGGAAAATGAAGATGTTAGCAATTATGTGCTAGGAGAATTCTCAAACAACTAAACAGAATTTCCGGAGGCATAGACTTTCTCTTTTTCTGAACAAAAAAAAAAGTAAGGACAAGTAATCTCTGAAGTCACCAGCAATGTTTCCAAAAGCTTTCCATAGTAGCCCAACTTCAGCAAAATCCATGTCCCATAACTATTTCCTTTTGAGTTAAGAATATGACAAACACCAAAAACTTCTGACATAAAACCTATCCACCCCCACTTCCTTTTACAAGTTCCTTACTACGCTAGCATTCCTCAAATCAAACATTTCTTGAACTTCTAAATGTTGATTCTTGGAATTTAAGACCATTTTTGATATATCAGGCAAGGAACACAGCCCTACCACTGAATGGACATCTGAATAGATGTTCAGTAAATGGAAAAGAAAGTTAAATTATTGTGTGTGACAAAGACCATATTAATCCGAATATAGCTGCCCCTGAATATGGAACATACCCCTAAAAGAAAAGGGTTTTTATCAGTGTAGGTATATAAACACACACACACACATAACAGATATTCATAATGTATTATTATATTATTAATTATTATATTACATTATATATTATACTTCATATTATATCTTATAATAGTATATATTATATATAACATATGTTATATATAATATCTAATATCATTATATTATTAATTATTTATTATACAATATAAATGTGATTTTTATTAATTACATTATAATTATTAATTATAATATTGTAATATATTATTAACATGTTATATATTCACATTGTATGTTATATATTCATATTATATGTATGTATGTATGTATGTATGTATGTATGTATGTATGTGTATGATGTTCCAAAAGTCTTAATGTAGTTTTGTACTTCAATAGCTTAAAACTGTTCTAAGACTTTGGGGACACCATATGTGCCATACATATATATGCATGTGCATTCCTTATGTATATTATTAATGTATTTATTTATTTAGTGGGAAAGATACATTTAACATATGTAGACCATAGAAGTTCTGAGGCATCCTTATCTCAATTCACATTCCTAGCGATAAGTCACTTTCCTAAATTTTGGCTATCGCTTATTCTCAGGGCTCTAGGGGTTTTATAAGGTCAGAGGTGATTCTCTAATGCTAGAGGCTTGAGCCCCCACTGGTATGCTTCCTCTCCAAGTTTATCATTTGAGAATCATCCAACTAGCTAATCTGAATAGTTTTAGCAAGAAATATTAACTGAGGTGATACACTACGAACAATTCGACCTCCTCCCTTCCCCCAAAGTCTCTGACACACTAGCCCATGAGTAGGGGAAGAGTCCAGTAGAAAGAGAGCACACACATCATAAGGGTAGCTCACCAATCCTAGTTCACAGGAAGTCATTTTCTCCCATCTTCCCCTGGATCCCAGTGTACAGTCTCCAGTTGACTCAGGGACACCAGTGAGGACAGTAATAGGAAGGAAGTTCAATGACTTCTGAGCTCAAAAGGCCAAAGGGAACGTGGCTAAGGTCAAAATTGAGTACTCTCCTTTACCAGCACCCTTTCTCTTCAGTAATGCACTAGAAAGCCACACTTGTTCAAATGTCTGGAAAACTTCCTACTCCAGATAAATCTATGCTTTTCTGCAGGACCCAGAGGGCATAATGAAATCCCACGGCCAACTGGAACATTCCTCTTGTCTGGCATCAATTGTTTTTATCAAATGGCTTTTAATATCTTCTCATATATAGTCAAAAGTTTTTGATTGACCACTGAGATGTGTTCTTACCTAGCTAAGGTGTCGTGCTAAGTACAGATAGTTTTAACACCACCCTGGCATACACTTCTTTCCATTCAAATAAAGATATTTTATTCATGGTATAATGGAATGTGCTCTTGGCTCCAATGTAGAAAATATGGCCTCAAATCTTGACTCTGACATTTACTGGCTCTGTAGTATCAGGCAATTCAGCTAACCTCTCTGGGCTTCAATTTCCCTCATGTGTCAAATGAGGCTAATAATACTTGAGCTGACCACCCCACAGGGTTATCGGGAAGACACCAATTTATAATCATTTAGGCACCATAAAAAGAAGGATTCTGCATCATCACTAGGCTCTTTATCTCTGTCACTTTGGCTGTAATTCTCTAAGAATAGGACAGCTCAGTTTTTGTAGAAGCCAGTTTTTTTGAGGGGGGGTAGAGAGAAAGGAGAGAAGGAAAAAAAGGGGAGTATAGCTAGGTTGTAGATAAATATAGTCAGTATATGCTTTTCAAGCCAAGTCATGAAAATGCCCATTTCCATATTGAGGTATTCCTATAACATGCTTGCCATGGGAACTATGCAAATATTTATTTTTCTCCTCTGATTAAAATACTTCACCATGTTCCAAAATCAGAGGATCACTGATCTCGAACTACAAGTAGGAGTGTGCTGGTGAATGTTTAACAGCTGACTGTCCAGAAAAAAAATAGCACAAACACTTTTAAGTTTAATCTGAATTATTAACATCTTTCTTTTTAGGCTATCAGGGTTAAATGACTTGCCCAGGGTCACACAGCTAGTGAGTCTTCTTGACTCCAGGACCAGTACTCTATCCATTGCACCACCTAGCTGCCCCTGAATTATTAACATTTTCGACATCACTTTCTTAAGTCTAGACTAGTGGTGTCAAACTTACATGGAAAAAGAATCACTAAATCTCACATAGAGATCCCTGTGGGCTGCAAATTGGTGTGGAAAATCACATACTAACATTATCTATGCTCTATTGCATTTTTATTTATTTTGTTAAATAAGGGCTCTATGGTTAGAGCACTGAGCCTGGGGTTAGGGAGATGAGTTTGAATCTAGCTTCAGACACTTACTAGCCATGACAACACATGTATGATCTTCCCATATAGGACCTGAGCAAGTTGTTTAACCTCTTGCCTTGGTTTACACATCTGTAAAAATGGAGAGAATGATGGCACCTACCTCCTAGTATTGCTCTGAGGATCAGATAAGATAATAATTGTAAAGCACTTAGTATAATGCCTGGTACCTGGAACATGGGAGGTGCAATGTAAATGGTAGATATTAATAATATTATTATTATTTACCAATTACATTTTTGTACTTATTTTTTATTTTATTTTTAGCTATTTATTTTCTAACATTCTTTTCTTTTTAAATTTTGAGTTCCATGTTTTCTTCCTTTCCCTTACCCCACTCCCACCCACTGAGATGACAAATAATAGGATATCAATTATACATGTGAAATCATGCAAAACATATTGGCATATTAGCAATGTCGGGGGGGGGGGGAAGAAAAAAGAAAAAAGAAAAAAAGAAATTGAGCATACTATACTTTGTAAATATATATATTTGCACTCAGAGTTAATCACTTCTCTCTATAGAGGTGGATAGCATTTTTTTTGTCATTGTAAGTACTTTGGAATTTTCTTGGGCTATTGCATTGATAGAGTAGCCAAGTCTTTCATAGTTGATCATCATTAGAACATTGCCTTTACTATACACAATTATCTCCAGTTCTTTTTTACTTCATTTTACATCAATTCATACAGGTCTTGACACATTTTTTTTTTCTGAAACCACCCTCCTTGTCATTTCTTACAACACAATACTACTCCATCATAATCATATTCCACAACTTGTTCAGCCATTCCCCAATTGATGAGCATCCTCTTGGTTTCCAATTCCTTGTCACCACAAAAAGAGCTGCTATAAATATTTTTGTATGTATAGGTCTTTTCCCTTCTTCTTTAATCTGTTTGGGGTACAAACCTAGTAGTGGTGTTGCTGGATCAAAGAGTATGCACAGTTTTATAACCCTTTGGGCATATTTCCAAATCGCTCTCCAGAATGGATGGACCAGTTCACTACTCCATCAACAATTCATTAATGTATCTATTTTTCCTCATCCCATTCAGTATTTTTCATTTCAGGTAGGTGTGAGGTGGTACCTCAGATTTATTTTAATTTGCCTTTCTTTAAACAATAGCAATTTAAAGCATTTTTTCATTTGATCATAGAAAGCTTTGATTTCCTCTTCTGAAAACTTCCTGTTCATATCCTTTGACCATTTATCGAATGGGGAATGGCCCTTATTTTTATAAATTTGACTCAGTTCTATGCTCAGTATATATTTGAGAAATTAGGACTTTTTCAGAGAAACTTGCTGTAAAATTTTTTGACATTACTTCACTATCCAGGGTATCTTGTAGCAAATGTTGTTTCCCTGATTATCCCTTTGAATTGGGTCTATGTTTGACTTTTGCTTTGCTTGAGATCTTGATTGCTAATCCTGCCCTCTTCATTTCAGCTGAAACTTAATAAACTCTGCTCTAGTCCATCATTTCAACGCTCTTTGTGTCATTCTGTCCCAAGTGTGTCTCTTGTACACAACACATTGTTAGATTCTGGTTTCCAGTCTATTCTGCTATCCATTTCCATTTTATGGGTTAGCTCATCCTATTCATATCTACAGTTATGATCATTAACTATTTCCCTCTATCCTATTTTCTTCTGTTTACCTTCTTTCTCTTTTCATATTGTCCCTCCTTAAAAGTTTGTCTTGCTTCTGACCACTGCCTCCTCCAATCATCCTTCTCCGTTATAACTCCCAGCCCCTCACAAATATCTTCTATCCTCTTTCCCTCCTATCTCCCCATTGGGTAAAATAGATTTCTATATCCAACTGAGTGTGAGTGAGTGTGTGTGTGTGTATTCTTCCCTCTCTGAATCAATTCCAATGAAAGTGAGGTTCAAGCATTTCCTGCCACACCCCCATTTTCCCCTCCACTATAAAAGTTCTTTTTTGCATGCCTCCTTTATGTGAGAATCCTGTCCAGTACTCTACCATCTTGGCTCTGCCCTCTCCCAGTTACAATATGGTTCAACCCCACTCAGGACCTGTGGCCCACTGACTCCATGTTTGACACCTGTGTTCTAGATAATCAGCAAATAATAAATCAAGCCCTTACTTGTAACATTTATGAATTATAGCATATACTGATTTCCTGGGTGCAAATTCTCACGCTGAAAATTTAGCAATCTGTTCTCTAGTCATTTTAGCTAGTTCCAGCGCACCCCTGTGGCATCAAAGGCCACCTAGTCTGAGCCTTTCATTTATAAATGGAGAAACTGAGGCCAGGAAACTATATGACTTGCCCAGGGTGATGCAGGTATTGATCATCAGAGGCATGATTTGAACTCAAAACTGCAGACACCAAGGCCAGTATTCTTACTTAGAAAAATGTTCCACAAAACATGCCTGCCATAATGTAGTTTTGACATATTCTCTCTAGAAATTTCAAAAAAGTTAATTCAATATCTTGTTTTATCATGAAGAAAAAAGATAATTTAGAAAATCATTTAAAATAGTTAAAATGTACAATTTGATAGAAGGAAATAATCATTGCCATTGTCATCAACATCATCATCATAATTATCCAATTGTTTTCATAGAAATTCTGCATTTGGATTATCTTAACGAAGGAAAAAAGTAAAATCCTAACTGATTCCTTCCAAAGAGCTGTCACCCAGTAGACAAGCCTCCATTCCCATTCATTTGCCCTCCCCCTTCCCAATGGGGCCATTGTTGCCTTGTCTGGAGACCTGGATGCATTGCCAACAGTTTCCTAGAGGAGGGGCATTACTTGTCTTTCTCTCTTTGTCATAGTTGCTGTCCTTCATATAACAGATGATTCCAGTGGGAAAGTACAAAAAATTGGATTCTGACATGGTCCAACAAAAGTTCAATTATTTTAAGTGGCAGACATTTGCCAGGCTGCCATGTGGGCATCATTGCTTTTCTCCCAGGTGAATAATGTGGGTTTTTCAGTGTCTCTGAGTGAAATGGGTGACATGGAATTAATTAAGTTACCAATAGAAATGTAAGGTGCCATCACCTAGATTAGGGATTGTATTGTTCCTGGCTGTTGGACACTGTCATTTTTAATGGTGTCTCTTCGCCCCCTTCTCTGCTTCTCAAAGTTGCAGTACTTCTGGACTCAGGCATCTCCTAGCTGTTCAGTTCATCCTATGAGCTCATGATCATGTCAATCCTGGAGTTAATAATGAAATTAGGGGATTGGTTTGTGATTTCATTGATAGGCAGAACTCCTAGATGATGAAACTCCATCTACTAATCCAAGTTGGCATGTTCTGTACAACTCATGGTCTTAAAGAAATACCTTGAAAGGGAAGTTAGATTGCTCAGTGGATAGATCACTGGCCCTGGAGTAAGGAGGACCTGAGTTCAAATATGGACTCAGACATTTAGTAGCCCTGTGACCCTGGACAAGTCATTTAACTCCAATTACCTAAAAAAAATAGAATTTCCTTGAGCAATGACTACTTAAGTAACTTGCCCAGGGTCACATAGTCAGTATATAGTCATAGGGAAGTGATTGTTGATAAATCAAGATAAATTAATAAAATAAATTTTTAAAAATAGCAGAGCTTTTGCTGAGGCTTGGCATCATAGCTTGTTAGAGCTTGAAGGGATCTTAGATGTGATTAGTTCTACTCACCCCTCTTATTTTACAAATTAGGAAGCTGAGGCACTGAGAGGATACGATTTGCCCAAGGTCACATAAATATCATAAAAGACACAACTGGAATGCAAACCACTTAACTCCTACTCCAGGATGCCTCCAACAGAACTGAGAAGCCCTCAATAGTTTTCCCACAGTTGGCTCAAAACCCAGGGGATTTAGTTAGATGGAGCAAAAGCTCTATTAATGAGCAAGCCTTCTTCACAAAGAACCTTCATTTGGAGGAGTTATTCTTTTCTTGTTGGTAGGAAGTATGGCATAATGGATGAAAAGCTGGCTTTAGAATGAGGAAGACCTGAGTTCAAATCTTTCTCTGAAAATCCTTTAACCTCTCAATGCCCCAGGAACCTTTCTATTACAGTAAATGGAAGAGGAGGTGCTAACTTGTACTAGTGATGATTGCTTCTTCACCACCTCTTCCCCTTACCAGTGAAACCATAGCTCTAGTCTAAAAAAAATCACTTCACAGCCACAGAAGTCTAATTGATTCTATTTTCATCAACTATAAGGAAGAAAATAATCCTCAGAGCCGATCTGGATGCATCCCCTCATTTTAAAGAAGCATAATAATTTTACCCTTTGAGATTTAGCAAAAGTATTAGATAGGGAATGAAGGAGGAGAACAAACACTGAAATGTAAACAGGAAGCCTTTTAGGTGCCAAAATACCATTCTACAGCTTGAAGAAGTCTGAGGTTTGAATAGTTCAATTACCTATGAAGAGGCCAACAAGACAATGATCTTGTCCCAGGATACAGAACAATTCCATACCTTGTCCCAAACCATTCATCTCCATAAGACACAGCAAGAGTCTGGGAAGTATAACTGGACTGAGCACCATAAGATGAAGTCCTTCATTGAGAGGAGCCTCCTCTGAATTGTGTGTGTGTGTGTGTGTGTGTGTGTGTGTATGTGTGTGTGTGTGTGTGTATAATTTTTCAATCACATCCAACTCTACATGACTCCCTTTGGGATTTTCTTGGCAAAGATCTTGGAGTGGTTTGCCATTTCCTTCTCCAGCTCATTTTACAGGTGAGGAAACTGAGGCAAACAGGATTAAGTGACTTGCTTAGGGTCACACAGCTAGTAAGTGTCTGAGGCCACATTTGAACTCACAAAAATGAGTCTTCCTGATTCCAAGCCCAGCTCTCTATCTGCTGTGCCACCTAGCTGCCCCACAAAGAATTGTTAAATGGGACAGATCAGATTTCTTCTACTTCTAGCCTAGAGGAACTAGACCCCAGGACTGAAGTTTTGATTGAGGAGTCAAAGAGTTCTACCAATCCTTGATTAAAGATTACTTTCCTTTGCTGAAAAGATCACTGTAATACTCCAGCTGAAAAGGATTCTACAGCAACCAGCCAAGCCAGGGGCTAGAGGTAATGAAGACTATACCCACCCAAAAAAGAGCCAGCCCAGGGGGTCTAGTTAATTTACCCATCCAGTAGAAAATATCACCCTCTATAGAGAGACCAGTGGCTGAGTTTTCTGCCTGGCTCAGTCTGGCCAAACAATAGGGGCCAAACAATCTGCCTGGCCTATTCTGATAGCCACTAAGTGACTTGCTTAACCCAGCCTACCAACAAATTGGCCAATTCAGTTTAAACCCTGTGTTCTGTAATAAGCCTAACTGAACAGCAGTTCATATCCCCCACTGAATTTCTAGAGGACCCTCTGGAGAAAGAAAGGACACCAAGGTCTTGCAGTGCTAGAGTTGTGAGTTGCTTTGGCAAGGTATATTCCATATATGTGCGCATCACTATCATTGGAAGTTCATGACCACTTTTTCCCCTGTATACTTTACATATATATTAGTGGGAAAGTGGGCTGCAGGCTATATAGAAAGCGTTTTGTAATTACTGTTCTTGTTTGAGGAAATACATTCACTAAGAACTAAGTCTACTGGCTGATTGTTAGGGGGAAGTAAATTGGTGGGGGCTCATGAGGTACAAGTATCAGGAAGATAGCCAACCATAAGAGTACTCCTAGAATCCTAAGAGTAGTAATAGCTGCCCTTCTGAAACCTAACCTTCCTGGCTAATGTGAGGTAAGAGAGTAAGCCTAGAGACGATGCTACAGAGAATTAAGCTGAGGCCCAGAGAAGTTGAGTAACCTGTCCAGATTCACACAGGTAAAAAAATAGAAAAGCCAAGATATCCACCCAGTCCCACTGACTCCAAATTCAGTCTTATTTCCACTACTGCATACTGACCCAATGTTCTTTTTTTTAGTGGAAATAGAACATACAAACAGCAAACAGAGAAACAAACAAAAAAAACTGGGTGGATACCTATTGAGCTGAAATGGGAGACAAGCTGTGTCTGTGCTGACATCCTAGCAAGGAAATTGGGTTTCCTTTGAAAAAGTAGCCTGTGAAACTCTATTCCTGTTCTCATTCACTGTCTGAGCTCATAGATCAAAACATATCTTCTGTTCCTTAGGTGAGCAGTCTGCTCAAGGAAAAAATAAAAACTGACAATCCGATGAGTCCTATCCACACCTGGGCCAATAAAAATGTAAGTTTCCTGCTTTCATTCCTTTGCTGTGATTTTCATTAATATCCATTATTGTTAGCCTGCCTCGACTTAGGGGTTTTTTTTTTGAGACCATTATAAACTGGAAAACTAATGGATTGTGTCAGTGAGATGCTCTTAAAATTTTTTCAGAAGCAAAGGAGAATGCCAAGAGACTGGATTTTTTTAAGGTTGTTTTGGAAATCCTTCTGGTCAATCTACAGAAGGTCACCCACTAAGAGCAGTGCAGAGCAGAGTCCTGACAGTACCTTCTGAGTGCTGTTTCTAGAGGCAACTCAGGTGGTTGCCTTAATAGAAATAATTCACAATACATTTATATTAGCTATTCACATATATTATCTCATATACGGGCAACAATAATCCTGTGACATAGATGATACATGCAGCATAGTAAAAGTTGGCATGTATATAATATGTTGGGGTTTACTGTGTACTTTCCCCTGCATTGGAATCATAAGATCAAAGGATTTACAACTGAAAAGGATTTGCAATCAGATTATCTACTTCAACCCCATCATTTTACAGATGAGGAAATAGGGCCCAGAGAGGTTTAGTCATTCGCCCAAAGTTCCATAGGTACTGGGCAGCTAGGTGGTAGAGTAGATAGAGTACCAACCCTGGAGTCAGGAGGACCGAAGTTCAAATCCAGCCTTGGACACTTCCTAGCTGTGTGACCCTGGGCAAGTCATTTAACCACATTTGCCTCAGTTTCCTCATCTGTAAAATGAGCTGGAGAAGGAAATGGCCAACCAATCCAGTATCTTTGCCAAGAAAACCTCAAACTGGGTCACAAAGAGTCAGATGCAACCAAAATGGCTCAACAGTAACAGTGTCTCACATACAAGCAAGGCTAGCACAAGAAGAGTCTGTCTAACGTGGCAAACAAGAGCAGAAATCATACTGCTTTTCCTCGTTAACCGTCCCATTCTATGGTCCATCACACTACTCAGAAACAAAGCAGAAAAAGTAAGGCAACTAGGCTGTGTAGTGGAAAAAGCACTCGACTTGGAGTCAGAAAGAACTCAGTTCAAATCCCGATTCAGATACCAATAATTTGCTGTGTGACCCTGAAAAGGTCACTTATTCTTTCTCAGCCTCGGTTTCCTTATGGAGGTACCTACCTCACACAGGATTGTTGATCTGAATCCAGCCAACAGGCTTATATAGTTAGGTGCTCATCCATACAGTTAGATGCTAATACCCAAGTTTCCAGGACGATTATAATAAACATGATGACAGCTCTAACAATCACCTATTGCTTCAGAGCCTGCAGCATGCTTTCCTTTCCATAGCCCTTTGAAAGAAATAGTGTAAGGAATGTAATTAATAATCATGGAAACCCACACATTTACATGGTACTTTAACATCAATACTAACAACAACAATCCTAGCAGGGAGGTAATGACAGTATCTATCCCCATTTTACAGGTGAGGAAAGTGAAGATATAGCTATCAATTGTCAGACCTGGGACTTGAAATTCAGATCTTCTGACTTCAAAGACCAGCAGTCTTCCCATTACACTTTGCTGACTCCCCTGGATAATTCCCTAAATAGTAATAAATGTTCATGTCAGAGCTGTGTGTTAAGCACTTGGCAATATTCAAAGCACCAGGCCACGTAGTGGAGATAGAAAGATGGAAATTACACAGACCATGCCATCCTTGGCCACAGCAAATACTCTCTGGTTTTAGGTTTTAAAATGCACTAAGACTTGGGGGACACCCTGTATCCCTCTTGTGGTAAGAGCAATATTTTAATCCCACCCCCCATGCAAGTTAGGCTGGTTTTTTTTTCCTTAAAAAAGAGAGCTTCCTCAAGACTTGATTGGCTTAGAGAACTAAAGGCTTACACTGTTGATATCACTACCTTCTTGCCTGAGTACAAAGTAACCATGAGGAGCTCTAGTCAAGCTGTGATGCTTGGCTGGTGGATCATGATGGTTAACTGAGGCAGGGCAAGTTCACTCAGCTGAATCAAATAGAGGTGTCCTTAGTGCCTACACCTGTTGAATATCTTTCTGCCATAGCTAAATATATTTCTAGTTCCCATGATTTGGGCAGGTCTTCTCCCTGGAACTGTAACAAGGACACAATTAGATCAAAGTGTGCATTTGTGTGACTCTGAACCAGGTGTCAGGTATCTGGTGCTACCATTCTTCCTGTCTCCTCTCCCTTGTCTCCCTATCCTTGCCCTCATTTCAAAGTATCAGTATGTTCCCATAAGGGCTAAGTTTATGACAAGAAGGACTTTCAGAAAATAGCTTTGGCTGCATTTCTAGCTTGATCCTGATTGGGACACTGCTCCATCAACCTAAGGACATGTTTTGAGAATCCACACCTACTACTGAATGGGAGAATGATTAATGGCAAGAGAGATCAAGAAAGGATTTGTGGTGGGAGTAGTATTTGAGATGGCCTTTGAAAGATGGATGGGAATTCAGCAGGTGAAGATAAGGAAGTACAACATTCCAGTCATAGAGGACCAATGGGAGCAAAAGTACATAGGAAAATTGAGATTATGTCCAAGGCACCCCAGCTTGGCTAGAGAATAGAGTATGTGGATAAGATAAATGGTAGCCTGGCACCAGTTTGTGGAAAACTTTAAATTCCAAGAAAAAGAACTTGAGTTCTATTCAGTATTGGCTACTGACGACTTTTGAGCAGAGAGTGTCATGAGATTAGGACTGTGCCAAAGGAAGACCATTCTGGTATCCATGAGAAGAGCAAATTGGAGCACTGAAGGGGAGGGAGATAGAAGGATATTACAGTAGTTCACAGGGTTGATATGAAACCCCTATTAAAGTGTTGGCCCCAGTAATAGAGAAGACAGAAATTGATTCAAGAGATCATTTAGTCAAAAAACATTTATTAAGCATCTTTATTGTTGTTCAATTGTTTTAGTCATGTCCTACTCTTTATGACCCCATTTGGGATTTTCTTGGCAAAGATAATGGAGTGGTTTGTCATTTCCTTCCCCAGCTCATTTCACCAATAAGGAAACTGAGGCAAGCAGGGTTAAGTGTGACTTGCCAGGGTCACACAGCTAGTAAGTGTCTGAGGCTGGATTTAAACTCAGGTCTTCCTGACTTACAGGTCAGGCATTCTATCCACTGTGCCACTTAGCTGCCCATCCATAAAGAAGTGGCAGTTGAACCCATAAAAGTGAATAAGGAGAGAGCACAGAAGAAAGAGAGACTAAGGATTTAACCTTGGGAAATAGTCACCTTAGAAGGGAAAAAGTCAAGGAACCAAAGCCAGAAAGAAATCACATATGTAAATGCTCAAATAGGAAGTGCTCTGTTGTTCCCTACTATCTTCTGAATTCAAACTCACTTTTCTGACATTCAAGGCCCCTTGCAATCTAGTATATTAGTCATTATTTCATATATGTATATATATATATATATATATATATATATATATATATATTAGTGCCCTCTGTGGATAATCCTCTATGCTCCAACCAAACTGGATTACATTGTCTGCAATTTGTTCATGCCATTCCCTTTCCCTGTCTTGTCATGCATCTTCTTTACTTCGTGAATCCCTACTTATCCCTATTATCAAGATGCTGAACTCAAATGCTGCCTCCTTCATGAAGCCTTCCCTGATTCTTCTTGTCAATGACAAATCTCCCCCCCCCCAAGATTTTACTTATCCTTTTGGCTTACACTTTTCATGTGTATTTAGTGTAGAAGGGTCAGTCCACAATACTCTTGAGAGCAGCCTGAACCAGATTAAAATGAAATTGGGAAATATTTAGAATTTCAAATATTTCAATTTTAAATTTTAAAAATTTAAATGCTCAAATTTTTTAATTTAAATTTTTAAATATTTAAATTTTAAATATTTAAATAGCATTTTAAAATACAATAAGATATAAATAATATCACATTTTAAACCAAGTAAATATGTGGCCTGCAGAGATCCTTAGGTACAGATTTGAGGTCCCATTTCTGTTTGGGTTTGACATCATTGATTGAATCATTTGATGTGTGAATAAACTGAAAGTGGTTAATGGACTTGCCTAAGATGACATAGGAAGTAAGCATTGGAGACAGGATTTGAACCCAGTGCTTTGGTACCACTCTCTAATGAGGTATTGCACAGTATATATTATAGCCATCTGGGTTTATTCAATTCAATAAACATTTTTAAGTGCCTACTCTGTGCCTGGCACTGTGCTAGGTTCTGGGGATGCATATAAAAAAGACAGCCCCTGCCATCAAGGAGCTTACAATCTAATGATGGACAACAATGCATAAAAGGAATCTGGGAAGGGGAGTCAGACACCAGGGGGAATACTGAGAACATCTTGTTCCAGGAAACTGAAGCCAAGCAGAGATGCAGATGCAGAGTGAAGTGAGCTGGAAAGTTTATGCCTTATTAGACCACAAGCTCCATGAAGGCAGATATTGTATCTTTGCTAAACCTTGTATTTCCCTTTTTCTTTCCCCTCCAGCATGTAGCAAAATACTCCCTATACAGATTCTCAACAAGTATTTAAAGGAATAAAGAACTTTGTAAGACTTAAAGCACTATTAACCAATTAACCAATAAACTTTTATTAAGTGACTACTATGTGCCAGGCATTGTGCTAAGGGCTGGGAATACAAAAAGGAAAAGGAAAGACAGTCTCTGCTCTTAAGGAGCTTACAATCTAATGGATTAAATAAACAGCAGTTCATGAGTTATTAGATAAGTTAATTTTTTTGGAAAGAAAACATTTTTACTATTAAGGGTGTACAGAATATAAGGAGTATTTTGAATAATAACCTTAGAAGGCATCCTGCCAGATCAGTCTCTCCTCAGCGCATTCCTTGCCAGTGCCCTTCTATCTGTGACAGAAAGAAGCTGGAGATAGGAAGGTGAAGACTTGAGCTTTACGTCCAACTCTGCTGTAGACAAAATATCCAGCTCCTCTCAGTCTTTGTATCTCTGTAAAAGGGACAAAATATATAAAACATATAAGATCTGCCTCCCTCAAGGGATTATTGTTAAGAAAAAAATAAGATAATGTCTACAAAAGCTCTTTGAAAATGTAAGGGCTTGGACAAATAAAAATTACTGTTCTTATTACTCCGTGAGCTACAAAGAGTACACGGAAGGGAAAGACATAGTTAGGAAAAAGAAAAATCAACTTTACAATCCCCCAGGTGGATTCAACAACTCAATTAAATTCAATCAGTACTTATTAGGTACCTACTATGCATCAGACCCTAGTGATACAAAGACAAAACCACAATATGCCTTGTCCTCAAGGACCTTCTTTCCTATGGGAGAGAAACAACATTAGTCAAGAAATAAATACAAAATAAATTTGGGGTCATTGTTGAATCATTCTTCTGTCATGTCTGACCTTCATGAACCCATTTGGGGTTTTCTGGGACACTGGACTGGTTTGTCATTTTCTTCTCCAGATCATTTTACAGATGAGGAAACTGAGGCAAACATGGTTAAGTGACTTGTCCAGGGTCACACAGTTAGTAAGTGCCTGAGGCCAGATTTGAACTTAGGAAGATGAGTCTTCCTGACTCTAATCCCAACATTCTATCCATTGCACCACCTAGCTGCCCAAAATTGGGGATCAATGGGGCAGAAACAACTAGGTAGGGATGAGCAAGAGCTGATTCCTACAAATTCCCAAGAGCTAAATGTTCTATTTTCATAGTGAGCATTTACACCTCAGAAATTGACAAATGCTATAAGTTAAGACTTAAATTATTGTTTTGGGTAATGTCTAGACCTGAGAAAGTGATGAAGAAAATCTTAATGATGCATATTAAACTTAAAAGTATGTTGTGAGGTGCTATTTTTTTCTGAGTCAGTTGTTAAACATTTGCTAGCACTCCCTTGACTAAAGGGCTAAAAAGGGGACAGAACTTGAGATGAGCCTTTCAGAGAGTTGGGAGCTCTAGAAGGGAGGAATCATGGAGTCAGACTATGAAAAGGAATCGAGATGGGAGATGGATCTGTCCTATAGAGTAAGCCCATTTAGCTAGAACAGAGTGAGAGAAGGGGGTCAAATGTAATCAGCATGGGAGTAGGTAGAAGCCAGATAATGAACACCTTTAAATGACCAAAAGAAGGACAATAGGAAGACATTGTTATCATTGGGACAATAGGGAGAAGCTTTTATAGGAGGGACATGACATGGCCAAATTTGTCATTTCTAACTCATTTTATGAGTTATTTTATGTTTTCTTTAACATATTTTCACTGGAATTGCTTTTCTCCAGGATTAGGTAAATCGTGAGTAATTGCTTTCAAACCTGTCAACTGGAAATGAAATGTCATCTAAAGACTAGGACAGATTGGAAATTTGCAGATATGAACTAGCAGAGTTATAGAAATGAAATGGGGTGTGCCTCTAACCTCCACCCTATAGAGAAGGGGGCTTAACTTTTTCTGTGCCATGGATTCTCTTGCAATCTGGTGAAACCTAGGAACTCCATCTCAGAATAATATTTTTAAATGAATAAGATAAAATACATAGGGTTGCAAAGGAAACCAATTATATTGAAATATAGTTATTAATTTTTTTAAAAGAACAAATGCACATACCTCTTAAATTTTAGACACGTGGAGGTCAATGTATCCTAGACTAAGGACCTCTACTATAAGAATATCAGTTTCTGGTAAATAAATCATTAATTATATTAATGATTCACATTTCAAAAGGAGATTGTGGGAAGGATAGAGGAGGAAAGTTAGGTAGTAGGGAAAAAAACAAAATAAATCAGCAAAAAAAATTTTAAAAAGGGAACTGCCAAAAAATGTATAGCTTGTCAGTTGATAGGAATTTGTTGAAATAAACTCTTTTGACCATGTCATTAGTGATTCAAAAGCCATACGAGATATGATCCCTTCCCTGGATCCCTCATTATAAAAAAATAGCCAGTATTTTTATTATTGTTGTTCAGTCATGTCTCACTCTTTTTCACCCCATCTGGGATTTTCTTACCATTTCCTTCTCCAGCTCATTTTACAGATGAGGAAACTGAGGCAGATTTAAGTAACTTGCTCAGGGTCACACAGCTAGTAAGTGTCTGGGGCCAGATTTGAACTCACAAAGATAAGTCTTCCGATTCCAAAGCCAGTGCTCTGTCCACTGCACCACCTAGCTACCCAGTATTTATATAGTGTTTTATACATAATATCTCACTTTATCCTCCCAACAACTCTGGTAGGTAGGTGTTATTGTTCTCCCCACTTTATAAAGGAAGAAACAGAGGCAAGCAGGCAAATAGGGGTAAAGTGACTTGCCCAGGGTTACATAGCTACTAAGTGTCTGAGGCTCGATTTGGACTCAGGTCTTTCTGTGACCCCAAGTCCAGAATTTTATCCACCATGCCGCCTGTCTACCTCTCTAGGGTGGAAGAAAACAAGGCCAACAATTTTTTTTTAAGTTGCAAAGCAATATATCAATAGGTTGAAAATAAAGAAGAAATGGAATACAATAATGAGCTCACTGAAATTGTATGATGTCAATCAATGGTCTATTATTGAAGCTACAGCTGATGGTCATCCCAATGACTGGAATTGAGATTTTTGCATCCCCATCCAATTAGTCTGAACAAGTCTGCCTGAAAGAAATTGATTGATAGATAGATAGATGGTAGATAGATGAAGGAAAAATCAGTAGAGATCTCAGAATACAGTCATTTCCCTGTAGATTTACTATTATATTAGGGGCCGTCTCCAGGCAAGTCACTTAACCCTGTTTGCCTCAGTTTCTTCATCAATAAAATGAGCTGGAGAAGGACATGGCAAACCACTCCAGTATCTTTGCCGAGAAAACCCCAAATGGGGTCATGAAGAGTTGGACACGAATAAAATGACAAAATCCTTTCAGGAGAGCTGAAGATTTTAACACTCTCTATTTTCCCCCAGCTACCTTTGGTGCAGAGTACTGACCCTGAGCATTACTGCCACAAAGCCACCATCATCTGATGCATCAGTATTTCATTATACAAAATACCCAGGGGCAGCTAGGTGGCGCAGTGGATAGAGTACCGGTCCTGGATTCAGGAGGACCTGAGTTCAAATCTGGCCTCAGACACATAACACTCACTAGCTGTGTGACCCTAGGCAAGTCACTTAACCCCATTGCCTAAACCAAAAAAAAAAAAACCACCCAGACCTAAGTGGGGTGAAGGGGAACACCATCCTGATCTTGGGTCAAGAGGTACACGTCTAATGATTGCATTGTAGACTTATGGGCTACAAAAGCATTCTTAACTGGTCATTCTGCTGTTCTAGAAGAGGTGACATGCTTTTGATTGCAGAAATCATGGCTTGGATCTGCTGATGATGACCAGGAACTTGTGACCTAGGTCACCCAAGTCAAGTTATCCTATAGCTTCCCATTCAGCTGTGGTCAATTGTCTTGTTATTTTGATACATGCAGTGAATCCATTTTAGGAAATGGCTTAGCTGCTGAGACTGCAGCTTTGTGAAATCTGCATAGTATCCTATTAAATCTCATAAAGATTCCCCACCTCCCAGAACCACTATGTATTAATCATTTAGACCGAGTAGTGAAGTCCATTAGAATGAAAGCCTGAGCTCCTTGCTGTGTGCATTTCTGCTTGCATATGTGCTCATTTACATCCAACTCAGATTTGCTCTTTTTTATCCTCTTGGGTGATGAATCTTCTTCTGTCAATAGGTGACAGAGACGACTGTGGAAGATATTGATTTCTGATTCATAGAGCTTCAGGAAAGGCTAGCTCTAGGAAAAAAATGTAAAATGTTCCTCTTCCTCATTTCACTGAAGCATCCATCCTATACCAGTCAAGATCCTGCCCCCTCCCCCGCGTTCCCCAGCAGTGGCCTGTTCTCAGCTTTTCCTGCACCTCCTCTGTGAAATAGGAACCTCTAAGTGCTAAGGTAATCTGATGCATTAGTGTCAAACTAGAAATGAGGACCACTGAACCATACCTAAGGATCCCTGAGGGTAGGCACAAATTGACTTAGTTTTAAAATGTAATGGTATTTATAATGTTTCATTGTTTTTTATTTTGTTAAATATTTACCAACTTCATTTTAATATGATACATTGAAAATAAAAAATAAAGTAAGGAATGACAAGATGTCATCTAATTGATTCATAAAATTGTTGCCGTGCATAAAACAAATAAATAAAATTAAAGTTCTAACACAATACAGATGTTCAGGTTGACAACGGATGAAGATTATTTTTAATTTCCTTTTTCAGGTGAATTTAACAATCATCAACAAAAGCAAACAAAGATTTCATTGATAGCACAGAAAATAATTAGTTTGAGAGATGTAATTGATTTATCCTATGCGTTAAGACATAAAAATGGCTACCCTTTCTTTATGTGCATCCCGGCCCTCTCTCCATTTTCAAGTTTTGTGAAACTAACAATTGTGGAATAATGAGTCAGTACTTATTCAGACAGATCAGGAGTTTAGTTAGATGACCTAATCAGGGGAGGGGAAGCTGTGGCCTGTGGCCTTCTAGGTTCTTGGGTGCTTTGACTGAGTCCAAGTTTTGCAGAACAAATCCTTTTATTTGGATTCAGTTTGGATTCAGTCAAAGGGCTGCACTTGAGGACCTAGAGGGCCACATGTGACATCGAGACTGCAGGCTTCCCACCACTGAAAACCACACAAATTCTGGAACATGACTTTAAACTCATCTAAACAATTAATTAATACACTCAATTAAGTATAAACAATCCAGCTAATTCCTAATTCTCCTGCCTATACATTAACTCACTCTTTCCTTAGAGAGAAAATGGAATCTAATTCTCTTTTCTCAAAATTTGAATGGCTTCTTGGTCCACAGAGTTAGACTTTGGCTTCTTGATACTTGGGGATAACCAAGATGGCATCCTCAAAGACCATCACTACCTCCCTGTAAACAGGTCTAGTATACTCATCAATGAATCAACCTTGAACTCTGTGAACTAAGAATTATCAGATGACACTGAATCCTTTAAATGGGTTCACCTGGAATCTTGAAACTTTTCTCTTTTTTTCAGGTATGAAAAAGCACACTGCTGTATGTGACAAGAGTTTCTCTTAAAGAACAAGTTTCAGCTAAAGACTGTCATATCACAGGCTGATGAACCAACTGGCAACGTTTGCTTTCTAACTCTTTCCATCTTTAAAATATTTACAATTTTCAGCCTTGGAGATGTTTGTTATCTCAGCAGCTTTTCATTACCTGATGTTCCTATTTATTTTTTTTCTTTACATGTTAAAGCAGAACCTTTGCAAATCTGTTTAAAATATGCCATCACCCTTTTGTACATATAAGTGTTTTATTCAGTTATTTCATACACTGAAACATATTTTTCATATACCTGAAGTATGTATATGTCTTTTTATTATGCTTTTAATAAATAATGACTTTCTCAAAATGCTTAAAGGCAATGTGAATGTGGAGATGGCAATTGGATGTTTTCTCCACAAATGTGTGTATTTCCTCTTGCTACCTTAATATCATATTAATCTTGAGGCCTTCAGTAGTGGAGTTCAGTAGTGAACACTATATAAGAAATAAGAAAGTAAAAAACATGTCAACATGTTAGCTGTTCATTCCCTCTGTGTGACCAGGACTTGACGCCTCCTGGACTATATTCACCAAAGGGATAAGAACATAGTTTTGTCATTAATCCACATATATATATATATATATATATATATATATATATATATATGTATTTAACTCTTTCAGAAACTTAGGAAATATTTCCAGTGACCATTGCTGAATTTCTCTGATTATAGCAAATGGGCATTTTATAAGAGCAAAATCAAGCTATCACCAGCCAGGGTACTACTTTCTTAGAAATACAATATGCTGCTAGATAGCAGCCCATTGGGAGTAAGATCATCTCTTGGGAGTTGCCTGCTCTACTCTGATTCCTGTGTGCTGTTTTTCCGTGGTGCACAGACATCCCCAAAAGAAAATCAGAACAGGTTTTATGAGACATTAATGAGCATGCCATAGCTAATACTTTAATTTTGTGATTACCTAAACTGATTTTTATGCTTACTTACCTGAGGGACCCAAGGTCAGTATATATGATCTAAACTAGTATATTTCTTAATGTTTATTTTTTTCCTTTCTCTTGATGAAGTGAGTTTGAAGAGATTTACCTCTGAGGGTTTCAATAAACGATCATGCTTTTTCCAGCTTTCCAGTGAATGAAAATTTTCCAGTACAAGTTCAAGTAGTTACCACAATCGCACCATTGATATTTCTCTATTTGTTTACTTAGAGAGAAGAGGAAGAGAAAAGATGACTGTAGGATCATATGTCCATAGCTCTAATGAACCTTAGCATTCACTTAGTTCAACTCCCTCATTATGTAGATGAGGAAACTGAGGCCCAGAAAAGTTAGGCGATTTGCTCAAGGTCACACAGATACTGTCTGTGGCAGGATTTAAGCCTAAGTCTTCCTGACTCCAAGCCCATTATACCATACAGCCTCTCTGAGGCTGGCAAAAGGGGAGTGGGATATAGGTAAATGAAGGAGGGAAGGAGGAATTCTCCTCTGAGAACAGTCTTGAAGCTGGTGCACTTGAATCTAATCCTAAGAGCCTTGAAAGGCTGCTGCAGTCCAGTGAAGAAAGCCAGTGCCTCCATGCGCAGGCAGGGAACACCATTCTGAGCTCCTCTATGGTTACTATGCTGCTTGGCTAGAAATCTGAAGAAAAAGGAAGGAAGCTTTTCTGTTGCTTACTTGGTACTTCAATGATCTAGCATATCCTCCAGCCAGTTATCTCCCCCACCCAACAAGGCACAATGACGGCTAAAGGAGAGTTTATGACAGACCTGAGTTCCTTTCAGAGGTCCTCCTGAGCTCTCCAAATCAAGTTCAATGTGGAATGAGAGATTTCATCATAAAGCAAAAGCTTTTTAAAAGGATAGGCTCTGTGATTAGACTCTGAAAAGGCAAATGGTTACAGTGAGGGCTGATGATCAGTGTGGATAAGATCGTGCACAAATATTCAAAAACTATCTTGTTCTAGATGACTTTATCTAAGATCATGGGATCATAGGTCTATAGCTGGAAGCCCTAGAACCTATTAGATTGCGAGATCCTTGAAAGCCAGGACTGTCTTTACCTTTCTTTGTATCCTTAGTATAAGCACCAAGTGCAGGGCCCAAAGTAGGCCCTTAACCATTATAGAACCCTTGTATTCCCTCATTTTACAGAGGCTTAGGGAGGTTAAGTGATTTATCTAAGGTCACAATGGATTCTAACTTGGATCCTACAAGTCCAGTTTCAATATTTCTTCCTCTGTACCATGCTGCTTAATCTGCTCCCTAAGAAGTCTGCCAGTTCTGTAGTTAAATAGCTGACAATCATACTTCCCAATCATCTAATTTACAATATCTCTTTTTCTCTATCTGAGCTACAGCATGATTTTCATTTATAAACAAGTTCAAGTGCCATCCAGCTGAAGAAAGCTGTATTCTTCTAAGAATTAGATCAAAGGCCAGGGTTCTACTGCGTTTATTTTACATGGCCAAATGAATCGAATTTAAATTTCTCTATAGCCAAAACATAAACAAAAGCTAATTAGCTGGCACTATTGTCATCTGAGAATAAGTGGATGTTGTTGGCTGGCAAACAGGATATAATTAGCCAGTGGAAAGAGATTTCCAAATCCCCATCGCTCTGGTATTGCTATGCCACATATGGCCCCCAACCGTCTGAGCTGTTCCTAGTCCTGATGCTATGTTCCAGTTCCATGGGGTCAAAGAAGGCCATAGTGAGAAATAGTGTCATTGAACACTCTAACTTTAGTATGCTTCTTCCAATTAGACTCAAATACTCATATGGATTTGTGATCTCATCGATTCCAATGCTCTCTCCAACCATGCAGATGGCAACCCATCCCTTTCTGTGCGACTCTTCTACATGTCTTTCCTATTGAGATAAACAGGGTCAGGACTCCCATCATCTAGGATTTCAAACTTGCGCGTATTCTGGCCAACTTGTGCTTTGATTGATCACGTTCTCCCTACCATAAACATGTTCATCATTACTTGTTATTACAGCTAGTAATCAACATGATTAATTAAACAATAAGCATCCAGTACCAAGAATATCCCAGGCTTTTGGAATCTCATCTCAGGCTCCTCCTCCCAGAGGGGAGGAGACCGTAAATGATTCTGTCCTTCAAAGGGGGCAGTGACCTGATCATACTATAAAGCCCCCTTCTTTTTTTGTTGGATATCATTCCAGAGGAAAATCTCAGTGTAAATCTGAACATCCTTCCACTACCATTAATCGCAGGAACATTATGTAAGGATTATGGAGGACACCAAGAAATATTGGCATGGAGAGTTCGTATTCGTTTACGTCTCTTTGCCTCCCAAACAGCTTTCTCCACAAAATCCATAGACCAATACTTCATCATGACATAGTAAATGAGTACTGGAATTGGAGTCAGGAAGGCCTGGGTTCAAATGAAAACACTTTGAATGATTTAGAGTTCAATATGAATGTCAGTTATTAATAATATTTAGTCAATGTCTGCAAAGGACACATTCTGGCCAGGTGCTACCAAGCTGGAAAATCCTCTAATGGACAATACCAACACCTGGCAATGAGCCTTTCAAAACTCAGTTGTTCAGATGACTGTCCATCACAGGGCCCATATATACCCTTAGCTTTTTTAGCTCTATAACACCAGCCACACCTTGCCTAGTACAACAGGGCTCTAGGACACATCTTTAGTGGCCACTAATTGACGATTACCATTCTCCAAGGACTCAACCATTACAACATGTCCAAGTTTCAGGGACCATCTAGTCCCATTCCTTTTTTAACCTGTGCAAATATAAGACCCTCTCCCCCCAGTATATGCATACTTCAGTTGCTCACAAATACTTTGAAACCAAACATTCATTTGTCTGAAGCCTTTTTTGAATAGACAACAGGATCTCTTTGGTTGTTTTGGCAATATGGTAGCAGTATAATTTCTCCTGCTGATACCTTGGTGTAGTCTAATAATGTTCTGTGTATTTAAATTATAAATGTATGCACCGTGTAGGATTTGCAACATTGTGCTTGGCAATAAAACAAAATCATGGGGGAGAATACTTAATAGTAAAGCTGTGTGAAATATTGTTATTCCCACTCAATTGCTATTTAACTATCTCAGATAGATTAGATGTCTTGATCAAGGTAAGTTGGCACCAAGGCTTCTCTGACTTGGTGGTAAGTCTTGCTTATCTACAGTGTACAGGGGCACTGTTTGTAACACATATTCTACAAAAGGCAGTTTTTAAAGAATGACACAATTAGCTGGAAGGGACTCATGCCCAACTCCATCTTAGTCTGCTTATTTTCTAAGAATCTTGTAGCTTTTGAATTTCTAAAACGTCATTGGGTCTGAAGTTTCTATGTGTAGCCACACTTCTCACGGAATTGAGGGTTCAGAGTGTGAAAATTAGAAAAGATGTCAGTCTGTCCTCAGATAAAATTGAAAATTTTTTGAATGTTAAAGATTGAAGGAATGAGATTAAACAAGGGATAGGAATAAAAATGTCCTATCCCAAAAATGGCCTGTTCTAAATATGTATCACCAACACCAATAAATATTCATCATTTATTGAGCACCACCAATGCAGAAAGTCCTTTGCTAAGACATGATGACATCAAGAGATTTAAGATACTATCCTTGATTCCTGGCAGGGATAATATTTTGAAGTGGAATAGGAATACACAGGGTATGTAGAAATTAAATTAAGCAGTGCAGTAATTTGCTTGAAGTATTAGCAGGAGAAAAATCAAATGAATTCACATTGTAAGAGGACTTTGAACATCATACAAAGGGGTTTGGACATTTCCTATAAGCAATGGGGGGCCATTGAAGGTTTCAGAGCAGGGAGGTTAATGCTAATGAAGCAGTATTTTAGGGACATTCCTCTGGCAGAGATATATACGGATAGTTTAAAGTGGGAACTTGATGAGAAAAATAAACAGTTATGGAACTGTTGGAGTAGTGTGGTAAATCTAGACTGACAAGAGTAGCAGAAGGATGGGAAAGAAAGCAATAGAAGTATGAAACATATGGAGAAGAAAGAGTCCACAGGATGTGGTGAGTAACTGGGTGTGGAGAAAGAAAGGACACGGGATTCTTGTGTGCCCAGATTTAATGTG